>NC_056726.1:110172194-110515944 GCF_019279795.1 Protopterus annectens
ACTGTGGCCCTGCAGGAGGCCTCTAAAGAATCAGAACCACATTGCAAAGTATGCTTTCCAACTTGTTCAGCTGCATGCAATAATTCCTGCAATTCCTTATTTTCTGCACATTCTGAAATCAACATCATTTTCTGTTTCAGCAATCTCATAACATGTTGTTGGTACTTAAGCATATGAAATTGACAGTTTAAGGCCCTAATTGCCAAGGTTGCAGATGTATAAACCTTGTTTCCCCATCTGTCCAGCACCCTTGAATCTCTGTTGGAGGGGGTAGGGTTTTTTGCTGTTGAGGCCTTAACTCCCTTTGGACCCTGTGAAATAGTTTCAGGATCAGCAGCAGGGTTTCTAAATAAAAATTTATGAGAGTCAGGGACCCTGTAATACCGGTCAGGCTTACTGGGAGCCGGAGGTAGAGAGTCAGGGGTCAGGTTTGACTCCGAAAAAACATCATCTACAATGTCTAATATACGGGGAATGGCTAAAGACTTGTGCTGAGGGAGGAGGAGGAAATCCCTGAGCCTCTTTTTTGATTCTGAGAAGTCTTAACTCTCCCAGTGAAAATGCTCCCTCAAAGTATGCAAGGTTTCTCCAAATGAATAATCCTCAGGAGGAGATGCAGACAGAATAGACTCCTCAGCATCAGAATCCTCATAAGGAGGTAAAGATAATTCCTGATCAGAAGAGTAATCAGAAGAAATAGAAACCTGATCTGAAGAGTTATAGTCAGTGTCTTGCCTAGGCCTCTTATCTGGAGGGGGATGGGTACCCCTGATCAAAGTAATAAGGTCTTCAGCTATTTTGATCATCTGCTTTTTAGGCATAGAGGCCTGTGCATGTGGCTCAGGCGTCATTTTTTAAGGTGTCTTTGCCTTTGGTTTTGCAGCTTTCGTCGGTTTGATATAAAAATGTTGAGGTCTGAATACACCTCAGAAGCCGGTGCCTGCGCAGTGGCTCCGGACCCATCCAAGGGTGACACATCCGTCGGCAAAATACCTTGAGTATCTTGTGGCATGCCGGACTCCACATGGGTGTTGGTAGAGGCCTGTGACTCTAAGGTAGCGGGTATCAGGGGCTGCGAAAGCGCCTCACTGAGTACTAGCGACTGGCTTAGGAGAAGCTTTGTCGTCAGTTTTGGATCTCGACTGCCTTTCTCTACCCTTTTCTTTGCGGTTTTTTTATGTACTCTGGTAGTCGGATTGCTATCCAACGACATCTCTGGGTAGTTGTATCTGTTTCCAAAATAATTAGATGCAAAAATATACCGACGCTTAATAGTGCGTTGGTTAAATCTAGCACAAAACCGACAGTCAGGCACATTGTGATCAGGGCCTAGGCAAGGAATACAGTATAAATGGAATTCCTTATGAGGTATTTGCTTCCCACAAGTAATACAATTATTAACTTTTTCTGACATCGGTAAAAAGCAAGAAAAAAGTTTCCCCAACGGGGTACTTAGCTTTATTGAAGACTTCGGTTCTGAATATTTCAGTAGTCGGCCGACCGGCACTTGCGAAATGCTTCTCCTTCAGGCACCGCGCGGCAAGAAAGACTAAAGAAAATGGCGTCGACTGCATGTTTTATACCCCTGACGTCATGGAAGAGGAGACAGGAACTGACGCAGGACCTAAGACTTTGGAATTCAGGCCGACTGAGGGCAACCTACCAGCAAATTACCCAAATGTAATGACTACAACAATGAAACACGAAAAACATCAACTAGAAATAAATATCTCAGTGGGAGAATTGTATCTCAAGAGATAGACACTCTAGGTTCTGATGCCTAGGACAGCACCCAGATATACTACTTGCTTGGGAAAGCTTCAGGCTGCATTTCTGCCAAGAACACCTATCGCAGCTTAGAGGGCTAAAGTTTACGGCAAAGGACTAGCAGTTAATGGGTGGAGACCAATGATACTAGAGGTGCGTGCATATAATTTGCATATTGAAAAAATGGGCAGACAGTGGATAGAAAACTGAAAGGCTTTGGTAGCGGTGAGTAGCTGTTACATCAGGCAACAACTCTGCAGTAGAAGGAAGCAGTAACAGCACAAATATATTGTGTTCAACGCTGGAAGTACCTAGGCACATCCTTTCCCATATCTTCTGAATGCCACACAAACACAATAAAGGAACTACATAAAAAAATATCTGTGCCCTACACAGAGTTAGCTGCAATCTACTTCATGAATCCTGAAAAAAAGCGAAATCTCATCTTCTACCCACAGCTATCTCATTGAATCACAGCCATGGGAAAATCTAAAGAAAGACATGTCAAATACAGTAGCATCTACCCAAATCAGAAAAGATGAACTTATTGCCATCAAAGCACCCGTTCACATTACTGAAAAACCCTGAATAACCATAACTCTAAGTTTTACAAAAAAAGCCTGTCCTGACTCTGCCCCTAGGCAAACATAGTACATCCTAAAACATGGCTTAAGATCAACTAAATTAGCCATACCTTCTTCCAAACACTGTAAAGCCTAACTTACAAATGCTCAGACTGTGTCATCATTTAACCACCTTATAGGATTACACTTATAGGGTGGCTGTATATACAATCACTTAGGTCTGTATCAACATTGTGTGGAACCTCCTCTATAAAAACCTTAACATGTACAAATACAAAGAGCAAATATCTAAACAAGACTACCTGTTATGACTACCTGCATACATAATTACCTGCACGTTATTACACATATCTTCTCAGCTGCTATATTATCTAAGACTTTAAGACTACTAACACTTAATCTTTTCTATTTATATACTTATATACTATTTAGGGCTTTTCTCCGTTTTGTGCCATCTGAAAATAGGAAAATTCTTTGCAAGGTTAACCCAGTCAACAAAACGCAGTCCACTGAATCTCCACTAGTCGCAACAAAACAGATGGCACAGTGGTGCAGCTGTAGCACTGTCGCTTCACAGCAAGAAGTTCTCTGGTTCCATTCTCGGCTGTAGTGCTTTCTGTGTGGAGTCTGCATTTCCTCCCTGTGTGATTCCTCCGGGTGCTCCGGTTTCCTCCCACATTACAAAGCCATACAGAGTTTCTCCCTAGGCTTCTGCTGAAAACTGGCTTCATTCCAAGTCGGACTTTCCCAGTTAACAAATGTTAAATAATTAAATAAAAAGGTTAAGTACCACTGTGCAAAGGAAAAAAAATGTTTTTTGAGGCTTTTTTATTAAACACTAATCCCACAACACCAATACAGACCTTCATCTTTGTATACGCCATCTCTGAGATCACCGAACCTTGAGGTAAGGGTAAAAATCTTCACCATCACCACAGTTCAGTAATGCCCACTTAACATGATCAATATTCTGAGTGAGCTGGGAATCAACCACTTTAAACAGATGAATCAAGACTCAAAAATATAGGTTCATAGGTGTGTACTAGGCTAATGGCCCTGGAACCTTTACAAACCTAGCCCATAGGATTACCCTGGCATCGTGCCACCCAACCTTAGTTCCTAGTGCCTCTGTCGAGTAGAGCCACTGGAGTGATTCCCAGGGTGAATTTTCTATTTCCCATCCACTCAAGATCTCTCTTGAAGAGGGCCAGTGAGGTACTCTGCTTGACATGTACGGGAGGTCTATTCCATAGCATGGGCAGTATCTGGGTTATGAACCTGTCCCTCTAGCATGTTCTGTTGATTGTGGTAATGAGGTTGAGGTCCTCTGGAGAATGTGGTGCGGAGGAATTGTGGTTTCTTTAGATGTAGAATATCTAACACAGCTGGGTCAGACATGGCTTGGTAAGTCAAGCAGAGATCGCAACAATCCTACTCCTGCTTTATGAGATATGCCCCCAGCACCTTTTAGACAATTCTAGGTGAGCTCTTGCTATAGGCAGATGAAAACAATTATGTGGAAGGGCGAAGATTAGAATGTTGATGTATATTCTATGCAACAGCAGCACACAATTACGTACATCTCAAAATATATCTCACCATAAGGAAGCAATTGTTTAAAGAACTTAATATTATATGCAATGACTTCAACAATCCCTCAAAAAAATACTGACCAGACGTTGTAGCACTGAAACAAACTATCAGGGTACTGGGAAGTTAAAGGTTCCTGGCTTTCGATTGTACCAAACCACCACGCATCATCAATGACTGTTCTGAAACGATCGCCTAGGGGGGGAAAAAAAACATGATATGTTGCTGTTCCCACTCATTTTATAGTGGGCTACAAACTGATGACATATACATATTAATGTTTAAAAGAATATTAGTAGCAAGTAACAAGAAAAGGAAAGTTATGCAGTAGCCTAATTTAAAATTACGTACTTACCATAACAATAGAGCCGTAATAACTGCATCCATCTTCAGTATACTGCATGTAATATCATATGCTGCAGGCATTAGGACTGCTTGAAGCCAAAAGCTTTCAGGTTGCCAGCCCCCCCCCCCCCCCCCCCCCCCACCAAAGTCCCATCAATGTTCCTCCTTTCTGTAAGTTTCCAGGTTTTCTGTGACACATGGATATGTGCCTAGATGGTCTGGAGTGAATAAGGTTAACCCCCACAAAGGAGGAGGAAAAGAATGAAAACAGAAATACTAACTACTCAAAGGACAGTAAGGGAAAGTTCTGAGCCATCCTTGAATTTATGACTGATACAGTGAACAGCACAAAGTACAGTTGTATCATCAACTTATTGTAAAATATGCTCACATGTAGTCACTACCGGAGCCCATTTTGGCATCCTTCATCCCCTATGAGGAGGCATTCAGGACTGAAGTGTGGGTTACTGGTTATTCCCTATACCACTTATTCCTAATCCTTGCTGCATCAGCTGTCTTTCCTTCTAAGCTAATAAAGTAAAAAACAGTGCCGGAAAACGTTGAAACTCCGTCCAAGCAGTTTATTCACAAAATGGTTAAAACAGACCAAATTGAAGACACGAAAATCTATTGTTAACGCTTTTAAAACCACAAAACAACATGCGTTTTCGTCCTTGTGTATAGGACTTCATCAGACAATACTTTAAATAATTCCTACCTTTTTATACTAATTGAAGTCAATCTACTTATGTAAATTGTCCATTAACCTTACTTGATTATTTCAAAACATCCTATCACAATAGAGAAACTCATGAATATTAATGCCTAACAGGGAAATGTAAAAAATCCATCTAATACATGAATTGCTTGCTCCCATTTACTCTTGTCATCATTTATCTTAAAAAATACATATAATTATAAATAAATTACATAAATATATATTCAACTGATTAATCTTACACATATTAATAAATAAGAATATAAATATTTAAAAATTTAAAAAATATTTTTTAAAAACAACTAAGCTGCTTTATGAGCCCTGTCCAAAAATGGTATTCAGAGATTTAGAGGCCTATCCATTGGACATAATCTTTCACAATTTGGTTTCCCTCCCAGGTGAGGATCCTAGCTGTCAATGTCTGGCTAATCCCTTCAGTAGGGGCAAGAAACCCAATCATGCACCCTCCTTTACACTGCAAAGAGCAGATGTCTGTGAGGCGCGAGACAAAGGCTGACACAGGAAGAAGGGGAATAACTCAAACTCTGCTGTGTAGTAGTACTTTGCCTGTGACAAAGATCCCAAAAGCTAACGACTGTAACAGTAACTTACACAAAACACCAACTAATACCTGCAACAAGACCATGAGATACCACAGAACAAAATCAAAGAACATACTAAGAAAAGTTAGAAGCACTTGCATAGTGACTGATAAAGAAGGCAAATGATGCCTATCGACAAATGCTGAACCTCTTCCATTTAAAAAAGTAAGTCTGTTAGGAGAAAAGCTTCCTGCCCAACTCATTTCCCTGTACCCAAGATGAAAGATTTCAGCATCACCACTTCTAACATTAGGAACATGAGGGGGTGGGGGGAGTTAACATACCAAATGTTCAGGGACTTCTTTAATATAGTCCGAGTCTGAAACCATGTCACTCTTAGTTTGACAAACTATAGCAAGGCTAACTTTTGATGTTACTCCATGAATATTGTTATTAGACAAAGGATAAAGCAGAAAGGAGGAAAAGGGTAAAGGAAAGCAAAGTTGTGTTAAGTAAACTTAGCATAACAGCAGATGTCTGAATGATCATTGCTGCAGTAGCTTTACCTATGTGGGGTTATATCTTGCCAAAGATGTAACAGCTGGACAGCTTACAAAGCTTCAGGGCACCTTCCATGCGCACGAAATGTCAAGTAGTTTGAGCTGAGCTGAATATAAGAAAATTTTGGGAGTGAAGCCCTTCAGAAATTTCCTGCTAGTGGAGACAGGGAGGCTGAAGCCCTTAAAGGTCAGTTCTAGAAAGAGCAAAAAATAATCACATCCTGGCATCAACACACCAAAAACAAGAAGGATGGAGGGAAGGAGTGGATACTGCAGCAGTGATCATTCAAACATCATCTGTGATATGTTTACTTACTCTAATGTACTTTGTCCTTCATATTGAGCACTGCTGCATTAGCCTTGGCTATGTGGGTAGAGTATTCTAGCTTACTATATTTGGGAGGTGGAAGGAAAAGAATCCAGGAGCCCCTAGAGAATGGTTTTAACAAAGCCTGATACAGACCTAGAGAAGGAAGCAAGTTTACAGTGTTTTGTAAAAGCGTGTACAGAGGACAAAGTTGCAGCTTTTAGAATACTTCTAGAATCCAACCTTTTCCAAAGAGCCATGAATGAAGCCAAGGACCTGGTACAGTGGGCTTTGACCTTACCTACAAATTGTTTTGCTGTGCTGAGTATAAGAAAAGGTAACAGCCTTAGGCAACCATTTGGAAATGGTCTGATTTGACACAAGTTGCCCCTTCTTACCTTCATGAAAAATTAACAACTGATCCAAAGATCTGAAAGACTTAGTTCTGCTCAGACAGTATCAGAGGTCTCTGTGGACATTCAAAGTATGGAGTACCTTTTCTCCCTGGTTCAGGAAAGAAAACAGCAGATGGATAATTTAGCTTAAAGTAAGCTAGATATCAGGTAAAAAAGAAGCATAGTTATCAAAGGAACCCTGTCCCTGTGGAAAATGAGATAGGGTTGATTCACTGTAAGAGCTTGCAACTTGGATGCCCTTCTTGCAGAGGTCAGAGCAATCAGTAAAACCATCTTCCATGTTAAGAATTTCAAGTCACCCAGGTTAGCTGGTTCAAATGGAGTAAGTATTAACTTCTAACACAAAATTAAGATCCCAAGGAGGTGCCACGGGTTTTCCCATAGACCTATTATGCAAAACCGCTTTCAAAAATGTTTTGGCATGACAATGTACTGAAAGAGTAGATCTATGAGCAGACAAGCTGAAAAGGCTGACAAATGAACCTTGACAGAGAAGTAATAAAGACCATAGGTTCATACTAGGCTATCTGCCCTAGGGCATTTATAAGCCTAGCCAGAGTGTGTTTGGCTTTCGCCACCCATTTTAAATTAATTTTTCTATGCCCTTTTTCGAGGTTAGTATACTGTGCCTCTAACAGTGACACAGAAGTGATACCCGAGGTAAACCTACGATCTCCCATCCACTCATCAAGATTCCTCTTGGAGAGTCAATGAGGGACTCTGCCTAACCTGGACTGGGATTTTATTCCAGAGTGAAGGGAGCCTCTGGGTTATGAATCTGTCCCTCCAGCATGTCCTATTTATTTCAGTGCTGAGGTTCAAGTCTCTCGAGCGCGTAGCTCGATGGGATTTGGATTTTCTGAGGTGCAGCATGTCCATTAATTCCGGGTTGGACATGGCTTTATACGTCAGGCACAGATCGCCTCTGACCAGGCGGTATGCCACTGAGTAGAGATGGAGTTTCTTTAACCGGCAGCATATGGCATCTGTTTGAGCCCTATGATCCTCTTGGTGAGGTACTTTTGGGGTCTTTCCAGTTGCTGCAGGTGTCTGGTAAGGTACATCCCGAAGGGCATTGTACTCAATTATGGGCCTGATGAGGGATGAGTAAAGAGGCACGATGACATCCCCTGATCTAGATGTGAATCCCTTCATGATTAGGTGGGCTATATAAAATGTTTTTCTAACCACTTTGGCCACGTGGTTGTCAAATGAGAGATTGCTATCAACTTGGGTCCCCAGGTCCCTAATTACTTCTTCTGTACTTAATGGATTACCACCTATGTGGTAATTTGTGGGCACTTTGTTTCTGCCAAAAGGGATGACTATACACTTTTGGCGTTAGCTTGAGGCCATGGCTCTGGCACCAGTTGTCTGTTTCTATGAGGCCCTTTTGGAGGATGCTTGTGTCGGCTGGAGAGTCGATTATGGCGCCCAGTTTGCAGTCATCTGCGAACTTAGTCAGCCACAGTCCTTCCGTGTTGGCCTGTACTTCCGAGAAATATATACCGAACAAGAGAGGTCCCAGGACTGAGCCTTGTGGGACGCCACTTGTAACTGGTTTGGAGTCTGACATGGCTCCAGCAATTCTAACCATGTGGGTTCTGTCCTTGAGCCAGTTTGCAACCCATCTAGTGACATAGCGGTTTATATTTAAGCTGGTGAGCTCATCTATAATGCCTGAGTGGGGTATTGTATCGAAGGCTTTTGCAAGGTCCAGGTAGGCTGTGTGGACCACCTTCCCCTCGTCAATGGCCTTGGTGACTGTTTCAAAGAAATCGACCAGGTTTAAGAGGCAGGATCTGCCCTTAACAAAGCCGAACTGGGTAGGATCCAGTGTCTGTAGGTCCCCAATATCTTTATTTATGAGGTCCATGATGATCCTTTCCATAGCTTTGCAGACTAAGCTAGTCAGGCTTATGGGGCGATAGTTTCCAGGATCCGTTGAGGCACCACCTTTGTGGAGAGGGACCACTGTTGCTGTACGCCACTCTTTGGGTACATATCCTGTAGTAAGGCTAAGATTGAACAGTAGTTTTATGTTTGGGTTTAGCTCTTCTTGGAGTTCATGTAGGACGCAGCCCGGGACACAGTCTGGTCCCATTGATGCTGTGTTTTTTGCTTTGGAGAGGGCAGCTCTTACCTGAGCATCTGAGATGTCAGGGGGGCAGTACTCTGCTGGGATAAATATTTGCCCTTTTGGTGGGGAGGGGGGGGGGTTTGCGCTGAACCTGTCAGCTAGGATGTTGGCAATGTCTGTGGGTTCGGTGTATTTTTTGGCATTTTGGACTAATTCTGAGCATGTCTGGGAATTACCACCCAGGTTCCTAACATAACTAAAGAAAGCCTTGTGATTATCCTTAGTGTCCTGTGCAATTTTTCTCTCGAAGTTGGCCTTAGACGATTTTATGAGTGCCCGTAGTTTTTTGCTAATACTGATCAGAGATGCCTTCCCTTTTTGGGATTTTGCCCTACCATGTAGTAGCTTCCTCCTTCTATTGTATAGTTTGTTTATGGCTGGGGTCCACCAGACAGGACGTCTGCCTTTGGAGGATTGGGTCTTGGTTTTATTTGGGATTGCATGATCCATGCATTCCTGAAGGTGTTCATAGAATGCGTTTATAAAGGATTCTGCGGTCTGGGCCGTATTTTCCACAGGCCGAGGGCTTTGAAGGATTCCACCTCGGTTTTGAGGAGTGTGAAATTTGCTTTAGAGAAGTTTTTCACTGTGGTTTTCAGGGCAGGGGGTGGAGTCGGGATGTGAATATCCAGTGAGATTAGTTTATGGTCTGATCTTACCAGTGAGGGATACACTTCTGGTCTGGAGCATAGAGTCCCCATGTTGGTGATGATCAGGTCCAGTATGTTTTCCCCTCTTGTGGGAGTGGTAACAAGTTGTTCCATAGCATTTGTGTTTATAAATTCTAGGAACCTTTGGGCTAGGGTGTTGGAGCTAGAGTAATGCTCCCAGTCTATGTTTGGGTAGTTGAAGTCGCCCAATATAGGATAGTAACTCTCAAATATTGTAAACCACAGAACAATTAGCCCTGAATGGGTACTGGTTATGTTGTTCACATCAACTAGAGAACCTTTTACATTTGCTGATATATGTTTCCATGAGTACCTGCTACAAGTCTTCAGTAAACAGGTACCTAAAAAGAATCAAGTCTTTATCATCCAGGCAGTCAAGTGAAGTTGACTGGTGTCACAGTTCATCAAACAATCCTGTTCTTGTAACAGTAGATCCAGTCTGTGAAGAAGCTTGTGTTAATTGCCCCTGGCCATTTCCGAAAAAGGGAGAACCACAGCTGCCTGGGCCAGAAGGAAGTCACCACAACAACCTTCAAGAATTCACTTTGAATCTTCAGAAGGTACCTGGAAAAGCATACAGGAACATTCCTGCCCGAGGAAAATAAATCTGTCTTCCAGGCCCTTCTTGCATGGAGTTTTGGAATATAATCTTGCCAGCTGATTGTTGAGAGGAGGCAAAGTAGTCTACTGCAGGAACTCCCCCCATCTTGGAGAACCCCTGAATCTAGTTTTCATTCACGAGGGTCTGCCTTGTCCTGCTGAGCTTGTTTGGCTAGTATGCAGAAGGGGTACAACCAGGTTCTCCTTTGCTAGCTGATGTACCACATGACTGTGGTATTGTCTGGAACAAGTTGAAGAATTCCCAGAGACCAAAGATGATTTACAGAGTTGAGTGTCTTTATCAAGGGAAGCATTTATTTTATATTTATGTGCTATATCATTTGTCCTTGGTGTCCCACACACCTTGCACTTTTATCCCTTCTGAAACTGCTCTCCAAGCAAAGTCTGTGGCGTCTGTGGTGACATGCTTTGGAGCAGGGAGGGAGAAGGGGAGACCTGGATTTAAGGATATCTGTTGTTTGCACCAAATGATTTATTTTATGACAAACACCCATAAGGGGTATTTGTGCCAGGACCAAAGAAGCTTCAGATAGCACTATTATCCTTCGCATGGGGAGTATTGCCAGGGGTATCATGAGAATGATAGAAGCCATGAGACCTAAAAACCTGAGGTATTCTCTCGCAGTGTCTAACGTCTGACTGGAAACCCCTAGAAACAGCTCTAGATATAGATCTATTTTTTTCCTGTGGGAGAAAAGCTCTTTGAACCGTGGTGTCTGTCTGACATACCAGAAATACAATCTTATGAGAAAGAGTCAAGAAAGACTTTTAATGTTCCATTGGAACCCCAGCTTGTGTAAGAGAGATCTCACACAAGACAGAATGATTCCTGGCACTTAGAAAAAGACTCTGCAAAGATAAGCAAATTGTTTAAATATGGAAACGTGGATAACCCTGTAGCCTGCAATGAGAAACAAATGGAGCTAGGCACTTTGTGAGCACTTTTGGTGCAGCTGATAGTTCAAAGGTAAGGAAGAGAACAGGTAATGTGATCTAGACAAACAAAACCTTAAGAATCACCTAAAGTCTGGATGAATAAGAATGTGATAAGCATATTTTAAATTAAGTGCGACCATGAAACATGAATGAGAAAGAAGAGGTAAACAGGTTGTGAAGTTACATAATTTTGAATTTGGGCATCATCACAAACAGCTTTAGGAAAGAAAGATCCAGACCTGGTCTCAAAGCACTTTCTTTCGTTGGCATTAAAAACATATGTGAATAAAACCCCTTTCCACCTGGGAAAGGTGAACTGGTTCCATCACATCCTGGGAAAGTATGTGATGGACAGGTGGAAAAAAAGAGGGTCTGGTCTACAGGATGAGGAATTACCATCTGGAAAGGAGGAATATCCTTCCCCAATGCCATCTATAACCTTGACGAATGACCTTCAGAACCCATTTGTCTGAAACTCTCCGTTGCCCAAGGGAAAAGTGGAGAGTCAGACCTTCTGGAAGAAAGATAAATAAGGGGGAGGCTGACAGGGTGGTAGGGAGAACAGTCTCCAACAGTCATTCTGACTTATTTGATTGTCCTTGGTTTTGGGAGCTTCCAGAATTCTTCTTGGAACTCCCTTGCCATTTCTCTTGTATGTCTATTTACTAGCATTTTGTTGACACTGATTATTTTGTTTCTTACCAAAACTGGATGAAGAGTTGCAGAATTCTTTGGAAAATGGATGAAGAGTTGCAGAATTCTTTGGAAAATTTGGAAAAGGAATGCTGAAAAACGATTCCCTGTTTCACCTTAACCTTTTCAAGTACACTAGTGTATGTTAGAGTTGTATTTAATCTGTCCTCTAAACTGAAGACTCTCTCCTCTTTCACTGTACACATGCACACTACTGGTCCCCCCCCCCGCCATTTTTTTCTTCCTATTGTACTCCTAGGTCAATTACTTAAAACTACTTTCTCTTGGAAATAGTTTATCTATGTACCTGCAGACCATAATTCAATTGTTTTACCCTGTAGAAGTGGTGGTCCTTTTCACCACACTGTACTAGACTAGCAGCATAAGATTTGTAGTTATTAGGAAGATACTGCACTACACTGACCTGGAATTGACTTAGTTTGGTTTTCCTGTATTCTTTTCAGCAGCTGGCCTAGTCCAGTTTTTCTGACTCACAACCTTGTAGGCATATTGCCACTGGTTCGAGCTTTAAAATTGCTGGGTCTTCTTTCTCCACTGTTGGTAGATTCAACTGTAAATCTAGATCGGTTGTTTATTTGGCTTGCTGCCAATCTTGCCCAGCATTTTATGTGGGCAAGACTGACAGAGGTTTTAATGAAAGAATCTATGAGCATTTATACTGTATTAGGAAAAACAAGTGTGAAAATGCTTTGGCGAAACATGTTAATGACCACCCTCAGCACAGTTTTACTTTTAGGGTGTTAGGACAGGTTTCCTTTGACATCAGGGGGGGTCCTTTCCAACTATTATTAGAGCGCCTAGAAGTGATTTGGCAGCTGAAACTCTGTTCATATAGACTTCCAGGTCTCAATGACAGAGTAAGTTTAGCTTGCATTTTGAAACTTAGAAGTATGCAGAGGTAATTTTATTATTATTAATTTTATTATTACTACTTTTCATTTATTATTTTTTACCTTTTGTCATTAAAAAGGTTTTATATACTATGTTTTTTGGTTTCAAACATTTTAAACATTTTATGTTCATATATATTTCCATTTTGTTTTGTTTTTAGAACACATTTTTTATAGATTCGACTTTTGTATGCAGTAGTACTTTAAGAAGCTTTGAGATTAGCTTTTTCCCACACATTCATGTCAGTGAGTTTTAACCAGTTGGTTGGTCCATTCAAATGTATCATGTGTTGTTAATTGTGTATTTAAGGAGTTTTTTTTATATTTGCTACCTTTTGATGTCTGTCTGAAGAAGTTCAGTCTTTTTGAATGAAATGTGGATGTTAATAAAACACTTAACATTGGATTTTTTGCTGCTGGTTCTGCTGACGTGGATTTTGTTTTATTTATTTCAGTCATTCTGACTTATTTGATTGTTCTTGGTTATGGGAGCTTCCAGAATTCTTCTTGGAACTCCCTTGCCATTTCTTCTTGTATGTCTATTTACTAGCATTTTGTTGAGACTGATTATTTTGTTTCTTACCAAAACTGGATGAAGAGTTGCAGAATTCTTTGGAAAATTTGGAAAAGGAATGCTGAAAAACGATTCCCTGTATCAGCTTAACCTTTTCAAGTACACTAGTGTATGTTAGAGTTGTATTTAATCTGTCCTCTAAACTGAAGACTCTCTCCTCTTTCACTGTACACATGCACACTACTGGTCCACCCCCCCCCCCGCCATTTTTTCTTCCTATTGTACTCCTAGGTCAATTACTTAAAACTGCTTTCCCTTGGAAATAGTTTATATATGTACCTGCAGCCCATAATTCAATTGTTTTTCCCTGTAGAAGTGGTGGTCCTTTTCACCACACTGTACTAGACTAGTAGCATAAGATTTGTAGTTATTAGGAAGGTACCGCACTACACTGACCTGGAATTGGCTTAGTTTGGTTTTCCTGTATTCTTTTCAGCAGCTGGCCTAGTCCAGTTTTTCTGACTCACAACCTTGTATTACTTTGTGTCTACCCCCCCCCCACTTTGAACCTGCACAACTCCCTCCCACTCCTGCTTAACTACTTAATTATTATTTTTACTGTTCTGTCCTGACCAGCCCTATAAATAGTTTCTGCAGTCTTCAGGACTGGTGTAGCCTCGCAACGCTGGGCTCACTCCGCTCCCCTACCCTGTTCCCATTTCCCACCCGCCCCCATTACTTATACATTTATTCTAACCCCAGATCACCTGACCACACCCTCCTCCAATTGAAGACCTCTCATACACTCCCCCTATCAAATTTCTACCTTAAAAAGGTACATAGTATCTACTTGCCATGCATTCACACACACCCATACTTGAACCCCAAAACCACTAAGACCCAACCACTACTCCCTCATAAAATACCATTAATCCTAGGATTTTTCTTCCTAACCCTCACATACTTAACATCACATCATTATATGCAAACACTAGAAAACATCATTTCACATAACACTCTCTCAAACAAATATACACTCTCACATTTTCTTTCCTATCTCTTCTACATTATTTAAAGACAACTTAATCCTACACATTCATCAGTCTCACATAACACCATCTTGCATTAGAAAAACAATTTAGATCCAAAATAGACATGGTGCACACAATTAAACACATACTGTTTATCACTAAAAATCTACTTATATCTGGAGACATACATCCAAACCCTGGACCACAAAACTCTCTACTCTCTACTAGGCAAATCTCGGACCTATTGATACTGAATTTCAACATCTGAAGTATCGCTAACAAACTTTCTGACCTACATGCATTTATAGCTCACTACTTCCCCGACATACTAACCATTACCAAAGACATAGCTAAAACCTAGTCCCCAAAATGAAGAAATTCACCCACCAGGATATAATATCCTAAGACTGGATGGAGTGGGCCAAAAGGGAGGTGGAGTTGCTATCCTCTACAAAAACTACAATCAACATCACACCTCTACAAACCCCCATACCCAAATTTCAAAATGACGAAACTTTAGGTTCAACCCTAAGCATACATGACACAAAAACTATCATTCTCTGCTGTTATATTCCCCCAGGTAATAACTCTTCCATCACTGAAGAAATGTTACAATAAGCCACAGATAATCTCCCCCAAGAAACCATCTTACTAGGTGACCTGAACACTGATTGGTCAGCCTATACCTCTAACAACCCTACTAACCATAATTAATCCTTACAGTTTTACCCAACTTATCCAAGAACCCACTAGAATGGACAAAAAAAAAAACACATTCTACTCTAGATTGGACACTAGTTAACTGCCCCAAACAAAACTATCAGACAGGATGCTTTTTTCATGGTCTTAGTGAGCATCTCCCCACCTTCCTCCTGCAGAAACGTACCAACATAGCCAAACACATTGTTTTTAGACAACTCCAAGACGATCATAAACTAAATATATAAGAAAGTACAGTTTATTCACTGTTGCAGTCATCACACTTGGGTTATCCTGCCAGGGGTAGCCGTCAGTCGGCCTGAATACCAGAGGCTTAGTATTTCTGCATCGGTTGGTGTTGTTCCAGGACTGACGTCAGGTCGTCAGTGGTATAAAAACAGGCAGCCGACATCATTACATCAGTTTTTCTTGCCCCAAATATCAGGAGCCCCCAAATAGAGAGCTAGGTTATGGTGGAATAACACCACCAGTAGAAAGTAAATACCAATAGCCCTGTAAAGAGTGAGGAAGAGAGAGAGACAAGGGGGCTGGAGGATGGGAAACCAGGACTGCAACAGTGAATACACTCCAACATCTACATTTACAACTGTACTATGTTCTTTGTGTTCCACTGCTGCAGTCATCACACTTGGGTTGATTCCCAAAGCTGAAGAATGGGTGGAGGCAGTCAAGAAGAGTTGGGGCTGGCTAGTATGCCCTGCAGGACTGCGGCTGCAAAGCCTGCCATGGATTTGGAAAAGATAGGCAGGTGGTAATTGCTTGGTGAAGATAAGAACAGAACTCCATGTTACAGCTTCCAGGATGTCCCTGGTAGGGACCCCTCTGAGAAAGGCTGCAGAAGTTGAAGTTGCCCTAGTGGAATGTGTTCTGACCCCCAGTGGGGGTGATTTCCCTTGCTGTGTGTAACAGAAATGGATACAGTATGCTATCCATTTGGAAATGGTTTGTTTTGGTATGGCCTTGTCCTCTGCCACTGGTGCAAAGCGGACTAGTAACTGGTCAGATTTCTTAAGGGGCTTAGTCCTATCGAGGTAGAATCTGAGCCGTCTGTGCACACCTAAAGAGTGCAGGATCCTTTCCCCCTTATTTTGAGGTTTAGGGAAAAAGGTGGGCAAATGAATAGATTTGGCTAAGAGCCACACTGGACACCACTTTAGGCATGAAAGTTGGGTTAGTCCTGAGGGAGACCCTGTCAGCATGAAAAATGATGAAGGGTTCCACAGCCATAAGTGCTTGTAGCTCAGGCACTCTTCTAGCTGAAGTGATGGCCAGAAGCAAGGCTGTTTTCCAGAGAGGAATGTTAACTCTGCTGAAGCAACAGGCTCAAAGGGGGGTAGCGTATGCTTTTCCAACACAAAGTTAAGGTTCCAACTAGGGGTAGGGACTCTTCTTGGTGGCCTTAAGTTGTTAGCCCCTCTAAGAAACTGCTTGATGAGAGGGGGTGAAAAGAGAGGTGGCTCAGTGCTGTAATGTGCAGAGATGGCAGAGGCATGTATTTTAATGGAAGAGAAGGATAGGCCCTTGTGGAGTAGGTCTGCTTGGTAATCCAGGATGAGAGGTAAGGAGGGCTGTGTTGGGTCAGCTACTTTAGTCTGGATCCAGGGACAATACCTCTTCCACTTGTCAGCATAGGATTTTTCAGTGCTGGGTTGTCTGGCTTCACGTATGTTGTTCAGAACCTGCTGCTTGCTTAAGTCTGGTCACTGGAGGAGAAGTCAAGGAATAAGCCAGGCTGCAAGGTTCAGGGTCTACAATTGTGGATGCAAGAACTCTCCCTCCTGCTGAGTCAGAAGAGTTGATATCTGAGGGAGGTGCCATGGAGGCAACGGTGACAGACAGCGCAGCAGTGGTTACCAATGTTGGCGTGGCCAGTCTGGGGCAATAAAGATTGCCCTTGGTTTTCCTCCCTTATTTTGAGTAATACTCTTGTAAGAAGAGGTAGAGGGGGAAATGCATAGATTGAGACATTTGCCCATTGGAAGGATAGGGCATCCACTTTCAAGGCCTTGCTGTGAGGTACCCTGGTGCAGAATTTGCTGAGCTGGTGGTTGTTAGGGGAGGCAAATAGGTCCACCTTTGGGGTACCCCATTTCTGGGTCACAAGGCTGAAGGTGTTGTGGTTTAATTGCCACTCGTGTGGGTCTAAATGATTTCTGCTTAAGTTGTCTGCCACAGAGTTTTGGCTGCCTGGCAGGAATTGAGCTAGCAGGTGAATATGCATGGCTGAGGCAGTGTTCCAAACGGTCATGGCTAGCCTGCAGAGTGGGTTCCCCCCTGCTTGTTGATGTACCACATTCCCTGTGGTGTTGTCGGTTTTGATTAGTAGAGGCCCTGGAGAGAGTTTGTCTTTTCGGGTTTTCCCGGTTAGGGGTCGCCACCGCGGAACTCCTGTCCGCTAATGATTGTCAGTAGGTTTTTATTTTACCGAGTTGCCAGCCCGACACCAACCTTCAACGAAGGCATGCCCGTTCACGCATGTCTTCTGAACGCTATTTGACCGCGGGGAGGACATGCAGACTCCACACAGAAGGCACTCCAGCCGAGAATTGAACAGGAGAACCTCTTGCTGTGAGGCAACAATGCTACCGCTGCACCACCGCAAGAGTAGGAATCTGAAAGCTGTCAGTGTGCGCTGAACAGCTAGCATCTCTTTTTGGTTGATGTGCAGATGAATCTGATTTGGGCTCCAGTGGCCCTGAATGCACCTGCTGTCCAGGTGTGCACCCCAAGTATAGTCTGATGCGTCTGTGGTTAGGGTCTGGGCGGCGTGGGGTTGTGAAAAGGGAAGTCCCTTGTTGTGGTTGTATGCTGCTGCCCACCAAAGAAAATATTTCCTTGGACAAGGTATCATAGGTACAATAGTTTCCATGTTCTGAGAATGTTGACACCAAAAGCTATTTAAGTACCACTGAAGTTTCCTTATAAGCAGTCTGGCACATGGAATTAGTAGAATGCAGGAGGCCATGAACCCTAGAGGTTGCAGGATTTTCCTTGCAGATAACTGGGTTATGGTGGCCAGTTGAAAGAATTAGCCTGTCAGACAGGCTTGTTTATCTGGAGTAAGGAATGCCATCTGGGATGCTGTGTTCAGGCTTGCTCCCAGGAATACAATTTTTTGACTGGGGACTAGTTTGGATTTCTTTTCATTTATAGTGTACCCCAGTAAGGTTAGTAGATCCTTTACAAATGTCAGGTGCTGCAACAGCTTTTCCTGTCTGCCTGAATCAGGCAGTCGTCTAAGTAGGGGTAAATTTGAATATTTCTTTGTCTGCAAAAAGCAATGCCTGGAGCCAGGCATTTTGTGAAAACTCTGGGAGCAGTGGGTAAGCCAAAGAAAGTGCAGAGAACTGATAATGCATAGATCCTGCCCTGAAACATAGCTACTTCCTGCAAGAGTCTCTGTTTGGGATGTGCAGATAGGCCTCTATTAGGTCTTAGGTGGCTAACCAGGCATCTTTGGACAGCACAGGGAGAAGCTGCTCTAGGGTGAGCATTTTGAATTTTGGTACCACCAGGAAGGTGTTTAGAATGGCTAGATTGGGTGCCAGGTGCCCTCTTTTCTGGATACCAGAAAAAAGTCTGGACTATAAACCTTAGCCTATCTGTTCTGCAGGAACAGGCTGAATTGCCCTCATGGAGAGCAGGGAAAGAACTTGGTTTTATGCCTCTGCCCACTGGTTTGGAGGAAGATCTGGGAACCCTTTTGGGGTTGGCATGTGGAAATTAAATTTGTAACCCTTGGACACTATGTTGAGGACCCATCGATCGTTCGAGATGGAGGCCCAGTTTTTTGCATGGGAGGCAAGTTTTCTTCCTAGGGGCACAAAGCAGATGGGCAGAGGTGAGGGATGGAGTTGAGAAGTCATTGTGAATTTTTTCAATAAGGGATGGCTTAGCACTCCCCGTTTTAGAAGTGGAGGTATTCCATTGCTTAGATCTCTGACAATTTAATGCTCTAATGTCAACGGGTGCAGAGTTGTATACTTATTTACCCCATCTGTCTAAAGCTCGGGAATCCCTGTCCGAAGGGGTGGGATTCTTAGCTGTGGCTGCTTTTATTCCTTTAGGTCCTTGGGAGATGACCTCTGGGTCAGCAGTAGGATTTTTGAAAAGAAATTTGTGAGAGTCAGGGGCTCTGTAGTACCTGTCAGGTTTCCTGGGATCAGGAGGTAGAGTATCAGGAGTTAGACTTGATTCCATAAAAACATCATGCACAACATCCAGAACAGGAGTAATAGCTAAGGGTCTGTGCTGTGGTCTATCTAATAATTCCCTGAGTCTCTTTTTGGATGGAGGATAATCCTGGCATTCCCAGTGAAAATGCTCTCTCAAGGTGTATGTAAGGTTTCACCAAAAGAAAAATCCTCTGGAGGAGAGACAGAAGGAATGGATTCCTCTGCATCTGAATCCTCATAAGCAGATAAGGGCATGTCTTCATAATCAGAAACCTCAGAGTCTCGGACTCTTGATCAGATAAAGCTGCTGGGGACAAGTCTCTTTTCCTTTTAGCAGAGGTAGGCTAGCTTCCCCTAATCAGCATGATAAGGTCTTCTGCCATTTTAAGCAACTGAGATTGAGGCAAGGAAGCAGGCGCTTGAGGTTGGGTCATCGTTTTTTTTTTAGGCATACTTCGTACTCTAGGCCTTAGAAACTCAGTAAAGAACTGAAGACGCAAAAGAAGTCGTTGGTTTGTGTTGAATATCGGTAGTGTGAAGAACTTCTTCAGAAGCCGGTGCCTGCAAGGTGGCTCCGAACCCATCCAAGGTAGAGACATCTCCAGGTTCTGTAGTCAAAGAAGGGTCTCAGGGCATTCCGGACTCTGAACGGGTCTTTGTAGTGGCCTGCAAATCCATAGAAGTGGGCATCAGGGGCTGTTAAAGCACCTGAGTATGGGCGAAATGGCGATTAGCTTAATGAAAGTGTCGTCGGCAGTTTTGGACCTGTGCGGTCTGTCTCTGTCTTTATCCTTACTTTTTTTTGGAAAATCGGTAGTCAGATGGCTTACCAAAGCCATTTTGGAATACAGGGATCGAGAACCAAAGTATTTAGCTACGATAAGGGCCCAAAGACATATAGTTCTGGCACTGAACAAAGCACAAAACTGACAGTGAGGGACGTTGTGGTCTGGGCCGAAACAGATGATGCAGTAAGTATGGAAATCTCAGTGTGGTATTTGCTTTCCACAGGCGAGACAATTGTTAACTTTTTCTGACATCGGTTAGAGCAAGAAAAAGGATCCCCAACGGTGTACTTAGCTTTAGAAGACTTCAACTTCAATTTTGGAAATGAAAACTCAGGTAGTGGTCGACCGGCACTCGTGTGAACTGCTTCTGCTTCGGGGTCCTCGGCAAGAAAGACTGATGTAATGGCATCGGCTGCCTGTTTTTATACAACTGACGGACCTGACGTCATTCCTGGAGCGACAGCAACTGACGCAGAAATACTAAGCCTCTGGTATTCGGGCCGACTGTGGGCTACCCATGGCAGGATAAGCCAAGTTGATGACTGCAACAGTGAAACACGAAGAACATCTAAACAGTATTCTAAAACATAGTAACTGGAAACCACTACAAACCCTTAAATCTAGAACAAGCCATTGACTACTTCAACAATATTCTCATCAATATCCTTGATAGACTTGCACCAATTAGGAAAATAAGAGCCAAGGCAAGCTATGCACTATGGCTAACTAGAGAAACTAAAGCCCTTCTAAAGTCAAGGGAAAAGGCTTGGAAAATTTGGAAGAAAGACAATACTAGCCTAGCAAACAAAGTTACCTACAACTTAGAAATCAGGCCAAGAGACAAACTAAACTCGACAGAAAAAATTACTTCCTTAAAATCCAAAACAAACATTCAAAAGATCCCCAAAAGTTTTGGCATGCCATTAACTCTCTCCTAAAAACAGGCAAAACTACCGCACCCACTCCTAAACTCCACGAATGACAACAAGGACATCGCCACCCAATTCAATCACCACTTCACAGAATCCATCTTAACACTATCCTCCCAACTATCCAAAAACAGCCCTACATATAACCCAACCAAATGCCCTGACAACATCCCATCCTTTACGCTCTCACCCATTCCCACCTCAACAATTAAACACCTCCTAAAATTGAAACCTAGCACCCTTGCCGCTGACAATCTACCAGCTAACATCCTAAAAACAGCTGCTGAATCCTTATCCCACCCTATTTCTATTCTTATCAATCGCTCCATACAAGAAGCATATGTCCCACACCTATGGAAGGTATCCTACATTATTCCGCTACATAAAGGCAGAAACTCTTACGAATACTCAAATTATCACCCCATTGCCATTCTATCCACCATCTCTAAATTACTAGAAAAATGTATACATTCTCAGGTAACACAATTTCTAAACTCACACCATCTCCTCTCGCCCGCACATTATGGCTTCCAAAAACACCATAGCACACCCACTGCTCTGCTCTCTTTCACGAATCTGATCAGCCAACATAGAAATAATAATAACTTTGTATCTGCAATATTTCTAGACCTCTCCAAAGCATCTGACATGGTTTCACATTCCTTACTACTAGACACCCTGACATCCCTATCATTTGCCCCTTCCGCTGCAGCCTGGTTTAAAAGCTATCTGTCAAATAGGCAACAATCTGTCCAATGGCAAAGTGTACTATCCCCTTTTTATTTATTTTTATTTTTTATTTTATTTTACATTTGTTGACTGGGCTAGTCTAACTGGATATATGTCCATTTTCAGTAGAGGCCCGGGTAGAAAAGCTCCAAGCATAGGCAGTGACATATCATATATTACATGCAAATAAACAGAATATAAAGTTGAAAAATATATATATATATTTTTTGGCCTTGTTTACAGATGAACAGACATTATAATTTATATCTAGTACAGTGGAGAATAGCATATTTAGAGTAAGAATACACTTATAGACTACTAAGAAGGAAGTACTTACTCACAACTACCATAGGTGTACCACAAGGCTCCATATTAGGCCCACTTCTTTTCTCCATATTTACCAGTAATCTCTACACCACCACACAGCATGCTTCACTTATACAATACGCTGACGATTCAACTCTAATCTGTTCAGGTCCATCACTTCCCACCCTACAACTCACCCAGGAATCCTTCAGTTCTGTGGAAAGTTGGATCACTCAGATCCAACTTATCCTAAATCCTAATAAAAGCAAATTGCTACTTTTCACCCCAACCAAACCATTTCCATCCCTCTATCCTTCACTATATCCTCCAAAAACGGCACTATTATCTCTCCCTCTGACCATACCAAATTCCTAGGTGTTGAAATTGATAAAAATCTACACTTCAACATCAACATTTCACAAACTATCAAAAAAGTCCATAAAAAATGGGAACACTATATAGGCACAGGAAATCCCTCTTGAAACAAGCACGGACTACCCTAGCTCAAACTCACCTCTTGTCTACCCTAATGTATGCTGGCCCAATTCTTACCTAGTTGAGAAAACTTGACCTTGCCCAGACTCGAATCATGTTATAATAAACTCTCCAAGTTTGCAAACAACTCCACCTTTAGAACCCACCACTGCCAGGCTCTAAGGGAACTACAATGGCTGGAACATTCCCAGCTACTAACCTATCACCAATTAGTCATTGCCTACAATGAGGTAACACATCCAGAAAAAAAGTCTGCACTAGGTCAACTTCTCACCCACTATAATACAAATCGCCCTCTCCAATGTTCTGACAAACCCCTCCTCTGTATCTCTAGGGCTAACAATACTGCAGGAAAAGCACTGTTCTCCTTCTCCATAGCTAGAACCTAGAACAATCTCCCCTCTGCTCTGATTTCTGCCCCTACCTCTTCTCACTTTAAAAACTCACTTAGAACACAAAGAGTAAGTGGCTATGCCCATGTATTACATAAGTCCTCAAATTATTCCACTTATATACCTCACTTTCTAATATACCTACTGCAATATATATTACAGTCTATGTCTTCTCCTAATGCTGATTGAATTTGTATACTTATTCAGTTATTAACCATGTGTAACTATTTTTCCTGTATATATAAGACTTATGTCTTCTGATGTATACTGTATTTTAACATACTGTTTGAAATTTCTCTGTATACTGTATTTTAACACGTGTAAAATTTTATTTACTGTGGAGCGTTTCTCCTAGGGTCTCTGCTGAAAATGGACCTGTGTCCGGTCAGACCATCCCGGTTAACAAATGTAAAATAAAATAATTTAAAATAAATCACACTTTCTGATCACCACTGCAGCAGATGGGACAAAAAATATCGATCCAAGCAGAATTTTAAATCTCATTTTTATCATCATCTGGCAGGTCCTAAGAACACAGCCATGCAAACTTCCTCAAAACAGTATCAGTGGCCACAGGCTTTGAAGAAATAACAGTCAAACACACTGTATACAATGAGTAATGACTAGAACAATACAATAAATAAATAAATTAAAGCAGATTTTTCTTCACAAGAAGAAACTGCAGACAAAACATTCATACTTTCACAATTAGTCAAGACAAACCTTAACATGTGAAGCAGACAATTCAAAATTCTGAAACTCAAAGTTGCAGAAGCATACAATTTCCCCCCAATATATATCAATAACCTTCTAATCCTTATCAGAAATAGTAGGATTGGAATTAGTAAAAAGTTATGTATTCACCATAACGTTCCACGTTTGCTGTAAATCTCATCTTTATTCTTGCTGGTTGGGTTCGCAACAGAGCATCGGTTCCCACTTGGCCTACTACAAAAGCTTGAGGGCTTTTACTAGCTTGAGGCTCTCCCCATCCCATGATGGAATGGGAAGATTAGCCACATCTTGTTTGCATGTAAAAACCTATTTTAACTTGTTCCTAACAAGTATATATAAACATACATACACACACACGTATATATATATATATATATATATATATATATATATATATGTCTATATATATATATATATATATATATATATATATATATATATATATATATATAGATATATATATATAGATATATATATATATATATGTATATGTATATGAATATATACCTTTACACCATCAGGAAAAACTAGATGAAGCAAGCAGGAAGAGACTCCAAATTCAGCAGCTATAACATATGTACATATATATAAACATCCGCCCGATCCTCCAGGAGCAAAGGAGGGGAATTTCCCGGTAATTGTCTGTTATTATTACTGTATGAAAAGGAAATACAATCTGTAAGCCATTTTGACAGAGTTACTTTGGAAACAGGTAATTCCTTAATTTTGCTAGGGATGCTGAACCAACCAGCAAGAATAAAGGCGAGATGGACAACAAACATGGAACGTTATGATGAGTACATAACTTCTTAATGCTATGTTCTTCTATCTCGCCTTAATTCTTGTTGGTTGGGACAGCGTCCCTAGCACCTTCATCCCTTGGTGGCTTCAGAGAATAGACTCTTCAGAACAGTGGACCCAAAGGAAGACCTGTGACGGGAGGCCATGTCTACTTTGTAATGAGTAATAAAGGTATGAGGTCTCACCCATGTGGCAGCTGCACAAACGGAATCCATAGGAAACTTTGCTTGAAAGGCGGAGGATGTTGCAACAGCCCTCGTGGAGTGGATTCTTATTTTTCCCGGTAATTGCCTGTTATTATTACTGTATAAAAAGGAAACACAATCTGTAAGCCATTTTGGCAGAGTTACTTTGGAAACAGGCAATCCCTTTTTTGTGTCAGAAAAAGAAACAAAAATCTGATCTGATTTCCTGAAGCTTTTTTGTCCTGTTCAAATAAAGTGTAATTGTCTATGAACATCTAAATGATGTAAACTATATTCGGCCTTGTTGCGACAGTTGGGGAAAACACTGGCAATTCAATAGATTGATTCAAGTTTTTTCCCGAACAGATCTTTGGTAAAAAGGAGGGATTTGTTCTTAAGGATACTCTGTCTTTATGGAACACCATATAAGGAGGACGTACAGAGAGAGCTTGGAGTTCAGAGACCCATCTAGCAGAGGTAATGGTTACCAAGAAAAGGATTTTCCATGATAAAGATTTTACATCACAAGATATAAAATATCTATTAAAAAAAAAAAAAAAAAAAAAAAAAAAAAGATAAAAATAAAAGATATATAAGGGGGTTGGGTAGGGTGGTCTAACGGTTAAGTTGTTTGCCTTACAAATACAAGGTGCATGGTTTGAGTCTCACAAGGGATAATTGGCTAGGCTTAAAATGGCTCGCAAGGGTAGTTATAGCTTAGTACTAACCTGTGAACCTGTGATGATACAGGTTCAAAGGGTGGTAGGATCAAGGTAGTTGGAAGAAAATTCAAGTCCCAAGGAACTGGAGGTTCTCTGACTGAGGGTGTTAGTAGAAAGGTGCCTTTCAAAAAGGCTTTGCATAGCTTGTGGGACATGATAGACATCCCCATAACCCGTGTGTGAAAAATAGATATGGCTGCAAGTTGTACCGTGATGGAAGCAGCTGCTGCACCTTCTACTGGAGAGAAAATCTAGAACTGCTGCGATATTAGCTGTAATGGGATCTATATTGTGTTTAACCGCCCAATATGAAAATCTTTTCCATTTACTGGAATACACTTTCCTGGTAGATGGATTGTGTAAGGAAATCAAGATATGTTTGACAGCAAGGGGAAAATCATAACACTTGGTTATGTGTGGAACTGGAGCAGCCATGCTGTCAATTTTAGGGTCTGGATTGATGGATGGAATGCTCCCGACGAGTGGGTCTGGAACTGGGTCCAAAATCCATGGTTCCTCCAGCATATGGGTGCGGAGAAAGGGGAATCAAATCTGATGAGGCCAGTATGGTGCAATGAGTATCATGTTACTTCTCACTGTGTTGGCTTTCTGAAGTACTTTGGGTATCAAAGGGAAGGGTATGAAGGCATAAAGAAGTCCCGGAGGCCAATCATGTACGAGTGCATCCCTCGGTGACTTCCCCGGAGGGGGAATGAGGGCAAAGTAGCTGCTGCATTTGGTATTCATAGATGTGGCGAAGAGCTCGCAGCAAGGCTGGCCCAGTTTTAGGAAGATCTCTTCTGCAACTTCTTGTTTCAGGGACCACTTGTGAGGCAAAAGAATCACTCTGCTTAGTTTGTCTGGTATCACGCTGGATTTTCCCAGGATGCGCATTGCTATTAGAAAACGTTGAGAAGAGACAGCCCATTGTCATAACCGTTGTGCCTCTTGACATAGGGGAACGATTTGGTTCCTCCCTGTTTATGTACCACACTACTGACATGTCTGTCATCACAATGAACAAAACATGCTGGAGGGATAGATTCCCAACCCAGAGACTCCCCGGACACTGGAATAGACTGCCCATACATGTCAAGCAGAGCGCCTCTTTGGCCCTCTTCAAAGAACCTTGACGACTGGATGGGAGATAGGAAATTCACCCTGGGGATCACGTCAGTCAATTTTAGGGTCAGGGGTCCAGGGAAGAAAATATTGTGGGAAGAAATAGCCAGGAAACTGTTATGGCTAGCCTTGTACCAAGCTATGAACCTATGAATCGCAATTGTTCCCAAAAGGAGAGAGCCCTGAAATGCTCACAACACAGAGCACCACTCTGATCTCTAGGACACTGACATGCAGGTGGTTCTCATGCTCTTGTCATAAACCTTGGACAGTCTTTCCTAGATAAATGTCCCCCACCTGATCTGGGAAGCGTCCGCGGTTAGTATAGCTGTCGCTTGTGGGAATACAATCAGGTGGCCCAAGAATAACTGGTTCGTTTGAACCTACCAAAGAAGATCCTTCTTGCATGTATCTGTAATTATTATCGGGTGTGATAGTGGTAGATCTTGCATGGACCATTGGGCAAAGAGTAACCACTGGAGGACTCTCGTGCAGATGTGCTAGAGGTACTAGAAGAATCGCCACTGCCATGGTACCCAGAACCTGTAACACAAATCTCGCCGGAACCTTTCATCTCGATATCAAGCTCTTGATTTGATGTAGGGATTGAATTCTTTCTAGTGTGAGTTTTGCCACCATCTCTTTTGAATTCAGCTCTGCGCCTAGAAAGGTAATACATTGTGAGGGCAACAAGGCAGATTTTTTTTGAAATTTATCGTTCTGCCTAGTCTTGAGCAAAGAAGTATGGTTTCGCCCCTCGCTTGCAGAAGTAAATGCTTGGTGTTGGCAGTTAGGAGCCAGTCATCTAGGTATGGAAACACACGGAATCCTAGACTTCTCAAGTAAGCCGCAACCACTGCCATGCACTTGGTGAACACTCTGGGGGGTTGTAGTGAGACCATAGGGCAGGGCTGGGCTCGAAATTGGTAATGACTGGCTCCCAACTGTAAGGGTAAGTGCCTCCTGGATCGCCTGTTCATTTTTATGTGGTAGTATGCATCCTGGAGATCTATCGAGCACATCCAATCATCATTCTCCAGAAAAGAGAATATAGACTGCAGTATCACCATCCGGAACTTTGATTTTTTTTACAGACTTGTTCAATCTGCTGAGATCCAAAATGGGGCTCCAGTCCCCTGTCTTTTTCAGAACTAAAAAGAACCTTGAGTAAGTTCTGGATTCAATCTCGTCTGCGGGGACCTTTTGGATGACTTTTTTCCAGCAACTTGTGTATTTCTGATGTTGCGCAGTGTAACGGAGTGGGTGGGATATCTGGAAAGGACCGATTTATGGGAGGGGTGGTGGAAAAGGGTATGTAATAACCTCTGGATATTATTGTTTGTACCCATTTGTCTTGAGTGATGTCTAGCCAAGCGCTTGGGTACAGTGACAAGTGTCCCCTGACTGCCTCCAGAGAAGGACAAGCGGGCCCTCCTTTCAGGAACGCTGTAAGGGCCTACCAGAGAACGCATCTCTGTTGCCCTGATTCTGTGGACCCCCTTCTGCCACGAGGTCGGCCTCTTCCATTGCCACTTCCCCCTCTACCCCTGGGAGAAATGTCACCATGTGTGTCGAAAAAACCTTTCTGGGACTTGCAGAACCACATTTTTCCACCTCTCTGACTTTTGGGAAAAGGTCTAGTGGGAACAGAAAAATGGACTCCTATGGCAGACAAAGTTTTCCCTTCTTGTTCACACCTGGCCCAGGTCTCTTTCACCTTAAGCCCAAAAAGAGACAAGCCATCAAAACAGGCAATGGTGAAGGAAGACTTGAAGGGTTCAGCAAAGTTAGATAACTGCATCCAAGAATGCCTTAAGGATATTCCTGTACCTGCAGCCCTACTCATTCCATCGGCAGCGTATGAGATCAGTTGGATGGAAGAGTTGACCACTGGGTTGAGGGTTGACAGCTGAGAGGAAACCTTATCAGTAATCCCCGAATCTACAGTACCCTGATGAGCATCTCCAAGCTCTTTTAGGAGATCTCTTTGACGTCTCGTGAAGTGGGTCAAGTAATTCAGCAACCACAGTGTAAAGGCCGCTGAAGAGTTTCTGATAACTCCTTCTTAGTGGCCACCACCATCGCATCTACAGGGGCACCTTTAGATAAGAATTCTCTCTCTAACAGAGCTGTAACGAACTTACTGGGCCTCCTCGGAACAGGTTCCATTGTATCTGGAGAAGTCCAAGCCTTACGGGATATCACATTCATTAGCTGGTTGTAGGGGGAAGACACTCAGGAGGTGGAAGGGCAAGACCCAAAAGCCTCCAGGTATACAGACTCATCCTCTGAAACGTTGGTGGACTTCCAGCCACCCTCTGTTTAAGGATCTCAAGGATGTCAGCGAAGGAGACATCCTCAGAGGGGGACCTTGGGGACCCTTTCAGACTCATCCATGGTCGGCATCTGAAGTGAGAGACTCAGTTGAGTACATGTGCTTCCTCTTGCACAATCTCTTTCGAGGGACTTCCTCAGAGGGGTACTCTGGTGAAGTTCCGGAAGAGATGATGCCGCCAGAAGGGGCTTCCTGGGGTTCCAGGTCTCTATGCTTGGGAAGGGTGATGATGAGACCAACACAGGGGCATGGGAGGGAAGAGAACCTAGGCCAGTGGGTGGAGCTGTCTGAAGGGCCAGCACTCTCTCCAACAGCTCAAAAGCCCCCTCATCCTGCTCCAAAAGGGCCCTCCGTTCTGAAGAGGCCGAGGACCGGCTCCGATGCAGAGCAGGTGGCTTCGAAACCGATGTAGGAGCCGAGCTCAACCTAGCCGAAGTGCAGAGGGGTAGAGTCAGAGCGGACAACTGTCCGCACCAACTCCCCTGCCGGGGTCAGACTGGTGAGCATCAGCTCCTAGACTCCTCGACATCCGAAGGAAGTGAAGAAGTTGGAGCAGATGTCAGAACCAACGAGTCCAAAGGGGGTCTCGGTTCTGACGCCTCCACTACTATCGGACCCATGATCTCTGGCTCCAAAAACTCCAGGGTGATTGGAAGAGGAATCGAGGTCGAAGGAGTTAGCCAGGATGGCACCGATTCCATTGGGTCCAGATACTGTAAAAATTTTTGCCAGCGTCAGTGTTCAGAGCAGTCTCTTCACCACCCGTTCCTAGTCATCAGATAAACTCCTGCAGTAATGGGAGGAAACTGATGGAGATCTTGCCCTTTCCAATATGGGCAATCTCAACGTAGGAGTAACTGGCTCCAATACTGGAAACTGTATTTTTGCCATTAACTCAACCATCTCAGAGGACACAGATGGAGCTGAAGCTGGAGGTTTTGACTTATCGGAGCAGAGAACCCTTGGCTCCGAAGCAACAACTTTTTTGGATGGTACCGATGTTGGAACCGAAAAAGCAGGCCACTTATAGCATTTTTCAGATCTTGAAGAGGACGATGAAGGAGATTTGGAGCTCTGGGATTCCTCAAGAGCTTCTGTAAATGGAACCTTCAGCAAGCCCCTGACGATGACTATTTTTGCGCTCAAGCAAGACCTTTGCACTGAAGCCATGGCAAATAGTACAGGGAGGTGGAGAGCACCAAGGCAATATATGCAGCTAGTGTGACCGTCTGTGACTGACATCTTATGACTACAGCAGTCACATTTCTTAAACCCTGACTGTCTAGTTTCCTTTCTGTTCTTAAGACATCCTGTCTACTTTGCAGTCTACAACAATTAAACTTTAGCAAGACAGTCACAGAGTAATAAATAAAGCCTAAGAAGATGAAGACTGCAAACTAAAAATATAGTCACAATGTACTGCACTAAGCTATCAAAAAGCAAGTAAACTATTAACTGAATCAAACAGAAACAAGGCACAATGCACTAAGTAAAGAGAAAAGGCTTTGCTTTTTTTATATAGATATATGGGGACTATAAGAAGAAAACAGCAAAGAGTTAAGAAAATCCTCTAACTTAAATGGAATTTCTCAGCGAAGGGGAAAACAACACACGGACGAAAGGGAAGCGACCCTCTAATTTAAACGGGCTGCAGAGAGCCCTCTAACCTAAACAGGTCTCTCTCAGGATACCATAAGGTGAAGAAAAAAACGGGGGAAACAAACTGCTAAGACAAAAAAAAAAAAAACTACTAGAAACTAATCGCACATGACAGGAAGGCTATCTAATGAATTATTATTAGCCAAAAACACTAATAAGAATGTCAACGACAATGAAAAAATACTCCTTAGCCAACAAGCCAGCAGAAACATCTCTCAATCATTTAAGCGGCAAACAAGATCAAAGTAATCTTCTCACTGCATCATGGGATAGGGGATAGCCTCGAGCCAGTGTAAGCCCTCAAGCTTTTATAGTAGGCCGAGTCGGAACCGATGCTCGGTTCCGAATCCAACCAGCAAGAATTAAGGTGAGACTGGACAACATAACATCTAAGTGTTTAGTAGCAGAATGATCAACTACAGCTAAAGATGCTGGATCTCATTTAGGAAAAGTATGTTGTTGTTTGTCTTTCGGCTTTTCCCAGTAAGGGGTCGCCACAGCGGAACTCCAGTCCGCTAATGATTGGCAGTAGATTTTTACGAAACGCTGAGGTGCCAGCTCGACGCTCAACTTTCAGCGAAGGCATGCCCATTTACGCATGCATGTCTTTCGAACGCAAAACTTAAAAGACTGAGAAACTTTATAAATCCACACCTCCAGACTAGTTGCACAGCATAATGCATCCGAAATTATCCAAGTGCAACTAACTCTGGGCAAGACCGCAATCCAAATTGTAGCTTGCTACAGACCCCCCCACCATGCCCCAGGACTCACACTCCTCATTTCTTGATACACTGGAAAGTATTAGGGTACAACCCAACACCCTAATAATGGGCGATTTCAACTACCCCACCATTAACTGGGAAAACTACTCATGTACCAACTCTTTTGCTCAACATTTTCTAGAATTCATAAATTCCAACGCCTTGGATCAACTTATTCACACCCCCACCAGGGGCAGCAATATCCTAGACCTGCTCATTACCAACATGGGAAACCGGTGTTCCACATCAGAGGTCAATTCCTCGTTGGTCAGATCCGACCACAAACTTATCAGCCTAGACATCCACATCCCACCCCCAGCCCCAATTAGGGAAACCATCGTAAAAAACTTCTCCAAAGCCAACTTCACACTTCTTAAGACAGAAGTGGCAAACTTCATGACACCCATGCAGACGGACAATAGAGGTATGACTGCCGAATCCTACACAAATGCACTTTATAAGCACTTACACGAGTGCATGGATCATGCTATCCCTAATAGAACCAAGATGTTATCCTCCAAAAAAAGGAAGCCAATCTGGTGGTCCTCTGCCATAAACAAACTCTACAACAGAAGAAAAGAAACTGTTGCAAAAAAGAGTAAAATCCCATGACTGGAGGAACTCCCTGGTCAACCTCAGTAAGAAGCCGAGATCCCTCATAAAATCCTCCAAAGCTAGTTACGAAAACAAAATTGCCACTGACTCTAAAGACAACCACAAAGCATTCTATAGCTATGTCAAGAATCTAAATGGGAACACTCAGATCTGCTCTGAGTTACAGCATAATGACACTAAATATACAGAACCAACTGATACTGCCAACATCCTAGCAGATAGGTTCAGTGCTAACTTTACCCCCCTCTCACCCCCTAGAGGGCCCATCTCTATACTGGAAAAATGCAAAGTTCCTATAATCACGGCTGCACAGGTAAAAAACACACTCTCCAAAGCCAAGAACAAAGCATCCATGGGACCTGACAATATCCCAGGCTGCGTTCTACACGAACTACAGAATGAACTGGCACCCTACCTAAGCACCATGTTCAATCATAGCCTCACGTCAGGCTTTGTACCCACTGAATGGCGCACCGCGACAGTTATCCCACTCCACAAAGGGGGAGCCATGACGGACCCCGGGAACTACTGCCCCATTAGCCTGACGAGCCTGGTCTGCAAGGCCATGGAACGTATCATCATGGAACTCATAAACAAAGACATTGGTAATCTCCAAACTCTGGACCCTACTCAGTTTGGATTTGTAAAAGGCAGATCATGTCTCCTAAACCTGATTGACTTCTTTGAAGCAGTCACCAAAGCCATAGATGAGGGTAAAATGGTTCACACAGCTTATCTAGATCTCGCCAAGGCTTTCAACACCATCCCCCACTCTGGAATTATAGATAAGCTCACTAAACTAGGTATAAATGCCTATGTCACAAGATGGGTTGCCAACTGGCTCACGGACAGAACCCACACTGTGAAAGTAGCGGATTCCAAATCCGACATCAGACAAGTGGAGTACCACAGGGTTCAGTCCTGGGTCCTCTCCTGTTTGGTATCTACTTCCCTGAAGTGCAGGCCAACACAGAAGGTCTTTGGCTAACAAAGTTTGCAGATGACTGCAAACTAGGAGCCATAATCAAAACTCCTAACGATGTGGACAAACTACAAAAGGGCCTCACTGAGACAGATACCTGGTGTCAAAGCCATGGCCTGAAACTCAATGCCAAAAAGTGTATTGTCATCCCCTTTGGTAAAAACTCTGCACCCATGAACTACCACATAGCTGGTAGTCTACTTAATGCCGAAAATGTGATAAGAGACCTTGGGACACAGGTGGACAGTAGTCTCACCTTTGATAATCACATCGCCACAGTGGTCAGGTAATCCTTCTACGTGGCTCATCTCATCACAAAAGGATTCTCATCCAGAAAAAAAAGAGGTCATTGTTCCCCTTGTACTCATCACTCATTAGACCCATTACAGAGTACAACGCCCCTTTTGGTATGTACCTCACAAGACATCTACAACAACTGGAAAGACCACAGAAATACCTCACAAGGACAATTACTGGCCTCAAACAGATGCCCTATGCAGACCGTCTCAAAAAGCTACAGCTTTACTCCATCGCATATCGCCTACTCAGGGGCGATCTCTGCCTAACATACAAAGCTATGTCAAACCCAGAGCTGTTGGACATGCTCCACTTAAAGAAATTCCAATCCCTCCGAGCTACACACTCTGGGGACCTTAACCTTGTCACCACAATAAACGGAACATGCTGGAGGGATAGATTCCTGCCCCAGAGACTTCCCATACTCTGGAACAGACTACCTATCTATGTCAAACAGAGCTCCTCATTAGCACTCCAAGAAAAATCTTGATGATTGGATGGGAAATGGGAAATTCACCCCGGGGATCACTTCTGTGGCTCTGCTCGACAGGGGCACAGGAAAATAATTTTCTTGGGTGGCGAAAGCCAGGGTACATTTTTTTAGCTAGGCTTGTATGGGTCCTAGGGCCGATAGCCTAGTACCTACCTATGAACCTATGAACATCCTGTCTTTTTAGGAGAGGCAGGCGAATTGTCAGGAAAACTGCAAGCAGTAAGGCACACATCCTCCAAAGCTGACAAAAATGGAGGAATGGGTCCAGGTTCTGGAAATTCCTTTTGTAACAGCTCATAGTATTCTCTGAGGGACTGAGAAACCTCAGTGTTGTCCCACTGAAAACACTGGCACATGCTACAAATGGTCTCAGAGAAAAACGACCCCCCCACAGGGAAAGTGAACTGTCCTCGGAGTATGAATCAGAAATTTGAGGAAAACACCCTGCATATGTTCCTTCATTCTCCTGTCCAGATTCAGAAACTTGAATCTCTTCAGGAAAGGAGGCATCTCGTCTTTCTTTTACCAGAAATTAGTTTACAAGAAGGGATCAATTACCTGAATTAAACCCCGAGCCCAACCCAGTAAACTACTCCTGTCTGAGGAAATTTGAGGAGGAATTGATACGTTTATTTTTCTTTCTTTTTGCCAGAAAAAAAGGGACCAACTATGTTATTAATGGCACCTGCAGCTTCCTCAGTGATGAGCACAACATTCTGACTAAACATGTAAGCATTCCCTGTTCCCTCTCCCAGGATAGACAAGAATGACTCTCACATCCCCACTGAGGCGACCCCAACAGCCACAGAGAATGTGGCTAACCCCTGGTCCATAGTGGTTGGAGGTGTTACACCAGAGGGATCCAAGGTAAAACATGAGTTGTCTGAGGTACAACTCATTGCCACAGTAGAGCCACCCACCTGTGCTTGAGGCAAACTGGTAGTCTGCTGTGATGGCAAAAGCTGTTTACTTAACTTTTTATTTTTGTGGCTGGGAAGAGGACAGACTGTGGGAGCAACATATGTTCCATGGTGAAGCTGAAAATTGCACCTCTTTCCTGGGGAAAGCAAGAAGCAAATGCTGGGAAAAACAAAAAAAAATTGGTTGAAGTCATTTTTCCTACATACAAACACAGTAAAAAGCAATCCTATTTAAAAGTACTGTGCAGTCTTGTGACAGTCCATTAATTAAAACACAAACTCTTGGCTTTAAAATAACTTTACAGAAGAGGCAAGTATTAATAATAAACAAAATTACTGAATGGAAGCCTTTTCCTCTAAAGAAAATAAGAAGTTATGTACTCACCATAACGTCCCATCTGAGTAGGTATCTTCATTTGTCTGCAACCTTTGGGATATGGATCCGATCTCGGATCCGAGCCGGCAACTTATACCACAGCATAGATCCGAGCTCCTAGCTCCTCCTTTACCCATAATCCCCTGCCAACCCTGACGACCTCAGATCAAGTTTGCCCGATATAACAACTGCTACTGTGCCCCGGAAGGGGCATATCTAAGACAGATCCTAAACAGAATCATATAGGTCAGGGGGAAGGGGGGGGGGTGGTGGTTGCAGACAAATGAAGATACCTACTCAGATGGAACGTTATGGTGAGTACATAACTTCTTAATCTGAAGTAGGCACTTCATTTGTCAGCAACCTTTGGGACAGAGTCCCCAGCTACCCGAATCCTGGTTGGCCTTTATGGAAGAATATTCCTGAGCACTGCAGAGCCAAAGGACGCCCTACCTCTGGAGACAACATCCAGTTTTTAATGGCTGATAAAGGTATGAGATGAAGCCCAAGTGGCTGCGGAACAAATATCATCCAAGGGGACCCTAGATCTAAAAGCACCAAGTAGCGGCCCTAGTAGAATGAGCGCGGACTCCCTGAGGTGCAGGCCTTCCCGAACTCTGATATGCCAAGAGGATACAACTAGCTATCTACCGTGACAGGATAACTTTAAAAACTGACTTGCCTAAATTGGTTTTGGCAAAGGAGACAAACAACTGGTCAGATTGCCTATGACCAGCAGTTCGATGAATATAAAAGAGTAATTGTCTGTGCACATCCAAAGAATGCAGTTTGTACTCTCCTTTGTTCTGATAGTTGGGAAAGAACACGGGAAGATTAATAGATTGATTAATATTAGCTTCCGAAGATACCTTAGGCAGAAAGGACGGATTGATCCTGAGGTAAACTCTATCCTGATGGAAGGCCAAATACGGCAGTTTAACACAGAGAGCCTGAAGCTCAGAGACCCTTTTAGCTGAAGTAATGGCCACCAGGAAGGCCGTCTTCCAAGAGAGGTATTTAAGATCAACCGTAGCCGCCGGCTTGAAAGGGGGGCTTGTCAAGGCCTGTAGAACCAAAGATAAATCCCATGGGGGTACTACCTCCCTGACCGGAGGTCTGAGAAGGAAGGTACCCTTGAGGAAAGCTTTACAGAGCTTGGAGGTAATTAGAAGGCCCGATTCATGCCCTACATGATAATGTGAAATCGCTGCTAGTTGTACCTTGACTGTAAAGCAGCTAGCCCCCTGATGAAAAAGGGTAGTTAGAAAATCCAAAACCGACGTAAGAGGCGCCGTGAAAGGATCTAAGTGACGGTGCTCCGCCCAGATGGAGAAACGTTTCCACTTACTCCGATAGACCCTTCTGGTGGACGGTTTGTGTGCTGCTACTAGAATGGCTTTGACTGGTGAGGAGATTCCGGGAGTCCTAATCAGGAGTGGAACTGGAGCAACCAAGCCGTCAGCTTGAGGTTGACCAGGTTGGGGATCGGAAGACCCAGAGGGTGAGTAATGAGATCCGGTAGGGGATCCAGAATCCAGGGTGGATGAATCAGATGAGACAACAGGTACGGGAACCACGTTTGACGAGGCCAGAATGGGGCAATGAGGATCATTTTGCTCCCCAACCAACTGGCTTTCTGTAAGAGTTTCAGCATCATGGGCAATGGAGGGTAAGCGTAAAGGAGACCGGGAGGCCAAGCATGTACTAGAGAGACTCTCGGGGACTCCCCCTGAGGGGGGATTAGAGCGAAGTAACTGTTGCAGTTGGTATTTGAAGGAGAGGCAAAAAGATCGCAACAGGGTTGCCCCCATTGGGCAAATATTTGCTTCGCTACTAGAGGATTGAGAGACCATTCGTATGGGGTCAGAATTGAAAGACTGAGCCTGTCTGCTAGGATGTTGGACGGTCCCAGAATGTGCGTTGCAATGAGAAAGCATTTGGTGGATATCGCCCATTCCCACACTCTCATTGCCTCGCGACAAAGAGGATAAAACCTGGTTCCTCCCTGTTTGTTGATGTACCAGACAACTGACATGTTGTCCGTTTGTACCACAATCGTCCCAATCGGAAGAAGGCTGTGAAGTGCCTGCAACGTCAAAAGCACCGCCCTCATCTCTAGGACATTGATATGCAAGGAGGTCTCTATGTCGTCCCACGTGCCTTGGACCGTTCTGCCTGAATAGTGCCCCACCCCACCCCAGGCGAGAGGCATCCGTGGTCACTGTGGCAACGGGAGGAGGCATCGAGAATGGTTGTCCCGTGTGAAGGCTCGGGGACTGGAGCCACCACACGAGCGACCCTCTGCAAGCCCTGCTTAGGGGAATGGGATGGAACAGGTGTTGCAAGACAGGGACCATTGCACCTGGAGGGTCCACTGCAGGACCCTCATATTTAGACGGGCTAAGGGCAGCAGAGGAATTGCTGCCGCCATGGACCATAGAGCCCTCAGGATCAATTCCGCCGGTGGAGCAGGAAGTTGGAGAATGGCCTGAACATGCAACCTCAGGTTCTGAAGCCGATCTGGAGTCAGGAAAGCAAGCATTAGTTTGGAATCCAATCTCGCCCCTATGAAATCTATTACCTGTGTAGGAGCCAGAGAGGATTTGGCCATGTTGACAGTCAACCCTAGGCATGGAGCAAGATTGAGGAAGTAATCCCTGCCTGAACAGAGCAGATGCCTTGTTGGGGCGATGAGGAGCCAGTCGTCCAGGTACGGAAAGACCTGAATTCCCTGAAGCCTCAGGTGGGCCGCTATAACCGCCAAGACTTTGGTGAACACCCTGGGGGCTGAGGTGAGACCAAAGGAGAGGGCCCGGAACTGAAAGTGACAGGCTCCCAGCCGGAAGCGGAGGAACCTCCTGGAGCGTCTGTCCACAAGAATGTGATAGTACGCATCCTTGAGGTCTATCGAGCACATCCAGTTGTTCTCCCGTAACAGGGGGAGAATAGATTGCAGCGTGACCATCCGGAACTTTTCTTTGGGTACTGCCAGGTTCAAGAGAGAGAGAGATCGAGGATGGACCTCAAGTCCCCCATCTTTTTTGGCACCAGAAAGAACCTGGAGTAAAACCGTGATCCGAGCTGATCTGGGGGGACGGGTTGGATGGCTCTTTTTTGTAAAAGCTGCTGAATTTCTGTAGCAGTCACCTCCCTCTGATTGGGTGGTACGTCGGGGAGGCTTCTGGTTTTGGGGGTTACAATAAAGGGAATTTGGTAACCTCTGAACATGATGCGAAGCACCCAGCGATCTGTTGTTATGGACTCCCACATTGCTAGGTGCCTCAAAAAACGCCCCCCGACTGCCTCCAGAGTGGAGCAGCTGGGCAACCCCTCAGGGGTTCTGCGTGGGCCTGTTAGAGAAGGGTTCTCTGGACCCAAAATTTCTGGGACCCCCTCTGCCTCTAGAGCGGCGTCCTCCCTGTCCTCCTCTGCCACGAGAGGACTGGTTGTCCGGAGCAGACTGGGACTGATGCGATTTCCGGAACCACATCTTCTTCTGACCCTTTTGGTTCTTAGAAAAGGACCTCTGGGGAGCAGAGAAGCGGACTCCGTCGGCAGACAACGTCTTCCCGTCTTTCTCGCTCTGGACTAAAGTGTCACGAACGGTTTTGCCAAACAGTGCAGAACCATCAAATGGGGCATTCGCGAATGACGCCTTAAAGGGTTCCGAGAAGTCACAATGTCGGAGCCAGGCTTGGCGCCTCATTACCAGGCTGGCTCCGCCAGCTGTAGCAGCTCCTTCTGTGGCGTGAGACAAGAGCCGCATAGAGGTGTTAGAAATGGAACGTAGAGTGGACATTCGGGAGGAGTACAGCTGTTTGCCCCCTTCCGACATGGACTCTGGGGGGGAGGCAGCGTATTCTTTTATTAGATCTCGCTGCATCCGGATGACGTGTGCCATGTAGTTCAGCGCCCTCATGGAGAAGGTTGCTGAACTGAAGGGCCCGATTCCCAAGGCGGTCCATCGTCCGAGACTCCTTGCTCGGTGGGTGGACCGCGGAGCTCTCCTGAGCCAACTCCCTCTTGGTGGCTGCCGCCACCAACATGTCATCCACGGGGGGACCTCTGCTCCAGTGGGTTCTTTCTGCAGGGGGACTCAGGATCCAATCTGGGCACCTGGGGACTGGCTCTACAGTGTCCGGCTCCTTCCAAGCCCTGGTGGAGATAAGGTCCACCAGGGGGTCGGGGGGAGGGGACACCCAAGAGGTAGATTGCCCTGCTTCGAACGCCTCTAGGAATATGGACTCATCGGAGGAAGCCTTGGGGGCAGACCACCCTCCCCTACTCCTGAGCATTTCCATGAGTCCACGTGCCTCCTCTTACACTTAGCCTTGTGAGGAACCTCCTCGGGGGGGGGTTGCTGTCTGAGGAAGTCTCACCAGTAATGTCATGTTCCAAAGGAACACCCAGAGGTGCTGAAGCAGGCTGCCCCGAAGGCCGGGTGATGGCAGCCTGAACCAGCTGAGAAGGAGTGCAGGGGGGAGCCGAAGCCAGGACCGGAGGCCCAGATGCACTCAACAGTACCCTCTCCACCACAGCGAAAGCCGAGGGGGAGTCGCCCTCGATAGGATCCGAGAGTCGACTCCCACTCGGATCTGAAGCGGGGACCGGACCCGGGGCCGAGACCATCGGATCCGAAGGACTCGTGTGCTCCGACCGGGGCTGAGCCGAAGTCACACACCACAAATTAAATTAAATTAAATTGAGAGAGGTAAAGGGCTATGGGGTACCTAAACACTCGCTCTCACTCGCACTAAGAAAAGGGGGAATAAAATAGAACATTTTTCTCACAAATCCACAAAGTAGCAGGAGCTCGAAAATCCAGCTTGTAGCTTGAAGCGCGGCAAACTAGATCTGAGGTCAGTCAGGGTTGGCAGGGGATTATGGGTATAGGGAGGAGCTAGGAGCTCGGATCTATGCTGTGGTAGAAGTTGCCGGCTTGGATCCGAGATCGGATCCGTATCCCAAAGGTTGCTGACAAATGAAGTGCCTACTTCAGATCATATCTTCCCAGTAAAGGAACAGCACAAGCTGACTGTTGATCCCCCAAAGCCTCAGAAAAGCATATCGTTCAGCGGCAGTAAAGTTCTGAAGGGCTTGGTGCCTAAACATATATTTTAGTCATCTCAGTTCGAGCTGCCCGACAGTTTGGGTGCTTGCAAGGTTCCATGAAGCTTTGGAAGCTAGACGACTGTTATATCCTTGGCAGAAAATAATACCATGTAGTTAAGGCTATTGCAACAGTGATCAATATGATGAGCAGTCTTCCCAACCAGGGAATGAATAAATGTTTCACCTTTAGTCCCCCACCCCCCCAAAAAGCACTGCTGTAAGGTACACAAGAACAGAAGCATCACATTTGATTATGTGCCACTTCTAGATTATCTAAAACCACACAAAACTACTGAAGCTAAAGCCAGAGGAGAGGGTTTGTGCAGTACCCTCAAGAATTTACCACTATGTTCACTTCATCTACATGAATGTAAAATAAAATAAAAATCTGGAATGCTGAGTCCACTGCCAGAATTGTTTACTCAGAGAAATCTTTATTAAAATTTTTTCCATATCTTCACAAAGACTGAACCATAAATAGTGAAACATAAAAATAATATAACAATCAACTAGTCAACTATTTACAAAAGAAACTATATACAATTGCCTAAGTATACAATCAATAACATCACGTTCACATATACAATATGCAATTTGCATTAAGATGCTGTGCTGACTAATCAGATCAATTTGTTTTGTCCAATATTTCATCAACTTTCTGCCAACAAGTGATGTATGATGTTGTCTTATCAGTTCTTTTCTTTATGGTTGCTACTTCCATTCGAGACACGAAGACTGCGATTTTCTTGAAATCTTGAAAAGTTGGTGGTGCTTTATTCTTCCAGTAAGTTGTTATGGCTTTACATGCAATGACAAGCACTGCCCACAGTAAATGATATTTTACTTTTGCGACACATTGTGGTACGGGTACATTAAACAAAAAAAGAAGTTATGTATTTATCATAACGTAGTCCATCTCGCCCTTCATTCTTACACTTGGGGATCGGAGCCGAACCTCGGCTCTGACTCAGCCATTCTATACCTCAAAAAAGTCTGGTTGGCTCGTGGCTAGGAGGTATCCCATCATGCACCGCTAATATAACCCAGATCTTGTTTGCTGCAAGGAGAAACATACAGAGACAAAGAACAAACCATGTCGAAAGGACCCAATATAACAATAAGGCAGTAGTCACTCTACCCCCAGGTCCTAAAAGAGGGGGGCAGGAGGTATGGTTTGTAAGAAGGAAGGGCGAGATGGACTACAAACATCGAACGTTATGGTAAGTACATAACTTCTTTATGTTTTGTAGTCCTATCTCGCCTTCATTCTTCACTTGGGACAGCGTCCCCAGCACCTTCGTCTTGGGTGGCTCATTGGAAAATGCTCCTGAGTACTGTGGAACCAAAAGAAGACCTGTTCCTGGAAGCCATATCCAATTTGTAGTGAGTAATGAATGTATGAGGTGAAGCCCATGTTGCTGCTGCACAAATGTTATCTACTGGAATTTTTGCCTGAAAAGCTACCGAGGTAGACACAGACCTGGTAGAATGAGCTTTCACCTTGAAGGGAAGATCTTTGCTACTGGATGTACAGACAAAGGAAATGCAGCTGGAACACCAATGAGATAATGTGACTTTAAAAACTGGAAGGCCCTTCCTTGTATCTGAAAAGGAAACGATCCGACCTTCTGAAATTCTTAGTTCTGCAAGATAAAAACGCAATTGTCTATGCACATCCAGTTGGTGAAATTTGTACTCTGCCTTGTTAGAAAAATTGGGGAAAAAACAGGTAATTCAATGGACGGATTAATATTGGCCTGAGAAGAAACCATAGGAATAAAGGAAGGGCTTGTCTGTAAGGAGACCCTATCTCTGTGAAACACCAAATAAGGTGGCTTAATGGAAAGAGCTTGCAGTTCAGAGACCCTCCTTGCAGAAAATATAGTTTTCTATGATACGAACTTAAGGTCACACGTTGCTGAAGGTTCGAAAGGGCTTGACATAAGTCTATGGAGTACAAAGTTGCAATCCCATGGTGACACCGGATCCATGACTGGGAGTCTTAATAAGGTGGCCCCTTTAAGCAAAGCTCTACACAGTCTATAAGCCATAAGGTTAGGGTCATTAGCCAAATGAAAGGTAGAAATAGCTGCCAGTTGAACTTTAATAGTGGCAGCTGCTGAACTTTGATGGAACAATTGAAAAAGAAACTCTAAAATGGCAGAAATGGGAGATGTGTAAGGATTGAGGTTTCTCTCATGGGCCCAAAGGGAGAATCTTTTCCATTTACTGGTGTAAATCTTTCTGGTAGAAGGTTTGTGAGAGAATGTCAGAATGTGTATAACACCTCAGGGGAAAAGTCATGAAGCCTGACTAGGGATGGAATTGGAGCAGCCAAGCTGTCAAATTGAGGGTGTGGAGAGAGGGATGGAACACCCCTGACATGTGCGTCAGCAAATCTGGCACTGGGTCCAGAATCCACAGTTCGTCCATTAGATGAGGTCTGAGAAAGCGGAACCAAATCTGCCGAGGCCAGTAAGGAGTAATTAGGATCATTTTGCTTCCCAAGGATATTCCTTTCTGAATTACCTTCGATATCAGCAGGAATGGTGGAAAGGCATAGAAAAGTCCCGAGGGCCAATCGTGAACGAGTGCATCTCTGGCTGTTTCCCCTTCCGGGGGAATTAGGGTGATGTAGCTGCTGCATTTGGTACTGAGAGGGGTGGCAAATAGATCGCGCAGCAAGGCTGTCCCCATTTGCGAAAAATTTGTTCTGCAATGCATGTGTTCAGAGACCACTCGTGAGGGGGGGGGGCAAACGACCTGCCTGTATTTAGATTGCTGGTATGGGTCCACCAGCGAAGATCCTATTTGCACAAATCTGTTATCAGGATGGGGTGAGAAAGAGGTAGATACTGCAGTGACCATTGGGCAAAGAGTAACCACTGCAGAATCTTCATGTGCAGTCTGGCTAATGGAACTAATGTTATTGTAGAGGCCATCGCCCCTAACAACTTGAGCATCATCTTTACTTTCACTTTCCTTAGAGGAACTAAGCTCAAAACTTGTTCCCTGAGGTTCTGAATTCTTTCTATGGGAAGATAAGCTCTCATTGAGATGGTGTTTATTTCGGCGCCAATAAAATTCACATGCTGAGAGGGCGATAATGCAGATTTTTGCCAATTTACTGTAATCCCTAACTGCAAGCAAGTTGAAATGGTAGCATCCTTGGCCTATAACAGTAGATGCCTGGTAGTGGTAGTCAGGAGCCAGTCCAGGTACGGGAACACTTGGAATCCCCAACGTCTCAAGTGAGCCGTTACCACTGCCATGCATTTGAACACCCTGGGGGCTGTGGTGAGACCAAAGGGCAGGGCGCAAAACTGATAATGACCGGCTCCCAGCCGGAAGCGCAAATGACTCCTTGATGCGCCGTCCATCTTGGTATGGTTGTACGCATCTTGGAGGTCTATGAAGCACATCCAAACATCTTTCCTTAACAATGGGAGTATCGACTGTAAGGTGACCATTTGGAACTCAGACTTCTGTACAGATTCGTTCAATTTGCTGAGATCCAAGATGGGTCTCAAGTCCACTGTTCTTTTTGGCACCAAAAAAATCTGGAGTAAGCCCCTAATCCTACTTGGTCTGCAGGGATGGGTTGGATGACTCTCTTTACGAGCAACTTTTGGATTTCTAGAGTTGTTGAATCGCTGTGAATGGGTGGAACATCTGGGATTTGTCTGATCTGAGGAGGTGGAGAAAAGAAGGAAATATGGTAACATGTGGTAATTATCCTTAATACCCACTAGTCGAGTGATATCGTGCCCGGCTTCTGGGTATAAAGAAATACGACCCCCAACTGGCTCCAGAGACACGCAGTCAGGCCACCTTTCAGGAGCGCTGATAGAGACGACCACGAAAGGAATCGCGATCTCCCTGGTTCTGTAGGCCTCCCTTCTACCTATTTCCTCCTCCTCTGCCTTTAGAGAAGGAATCACCTTGTGCGTCCTGAAAAAAACTTTTGCGACTTTTTGAACCACATTTTGCCGCCCTTCCGCCCTTTGGGATAGGGTCTAAAAGGAAGGGAAAAATGGACTGCCACGGCAGACAGTGTTTTTCCTTCCTGTTTGCACCTGGTGTGTGTGTGTTTTACCTTGGTTCCAAACAATGAAGATCCATCAAAGGGAGCGTTGGTAAATGTAGACTTAAAAGCCTCTGCAAAGTTACACAAGCGCATCCAGGAGTATCTTCTAAGACAAACTCCTGAACCTGCTGCCCTACTCGCTCTATCAGCTGTGTAAGACATCAGCCTCATGGAGGAGTTTACAATAGAATTTAAGGTAGACATTTGTGTGTTAACCTTCTTAGACAGCGCTTCAGATATGTTACCTTGCAGAGTCTCTCCCAGTTCTTTTAGGAGATCTCTCTGGTGCCTTGTGAAGTGAGACAGGTATTTCAGCGATCCAAGTGTAAAAGCCACTGAAAAAAAGACACGCTTCCCATACCGATCCATCATTGGAGACTCCTTGTTCGGTGGATGGACAGTGGAGGAAGTTTCAGCAAGTTCCTTTTTGGTGGCTGCTGCCACCACCATGGCATCTACTGGAACGCCCTTAGTAAGAAAGTCCTTGTCCTGGGGTGCTGACAAAAATTTATTTGGTCTTCTAAGAACCGGTTCCACAAAATCAGGAGATTCCCACTACTTTTGACTTACTAGATCCAGTAGCTCATCAAAAGATGGAGACACTCAAAAGGCGGAGGGTTGAGACCCAAAAGCCTTAGGTACACTGACTCCTCATCAGAAGGGGATGTTGTGGGCCAGCCGCCTCTCGACTTCAGGATCTCAAGGATATTTGCGAATTAAATATCATCAGAGGATGACTTGGGGGACCCTTCTGACTCCTCGAGGTCAGTGTCTGATGTAATGGCCTCATCAGGGGAGTCAACATGTTTCTTCTTACAAGTTTTCTTCCTAGATGGGTCCTCAGAAGGGTATTCTGGGGACACCTCAGAAGACTGGGAACCACTCACAGAGGTTTCCTGAGGCTGCGAGTCTTTGCTTTGTTGGGACAGAGAGGGAGATGAGACTGAAGTCGGCACTTCTTGGGAAAGAGTGTCAGTTCCTCTGGCTGAAACTGAAGACCTGGACAGCACACATCACTTCAAAGGTCGATCCTCTCGGCTCCGAGGATGCCCCCCGCTTCGAAGATGCAGAGGCAGTCCTCGGCGCAGAGGAGATGGGCTCTGATGCAAATGTTGGGTCCAAACTCACCAGAGACAAAGCACTGAGAGGTAGGCTCGGAACTAAAGAAGTTTGGTTCTAAGCACCCCCCTCGGGCCCGAACAGAGAACTGAGGACCCTAGACCCCACGGACAGCAACGAAAGGGTCACAGCATACATCGGAACCGAGAGATCAACTGAGGTAGCTGGAACCGACCTTTCCACAACCCGAGGAACTGACATCTCTGGCTCCAAAGGCCCAGAGTGGCTTGAAGGAGAAACATTGACAGGGTGTAAGGGTACATTAGGCTCTGGAGCCGACTGGGATGGAACCGAAAGCAAATTTGCCAACGCCGAAGTCTGAAGCACTCTGCACACCACTCTCTCAATGCCCTCATCAGAAAGGCTCCTAGAGGACCTGGAAGACAGAGTGGGGGACCTAGATCGCTGAAAGATAGGTGACCTAAGAGTCGGGGAGACAGGTCAGGGTTCAGCTGACCAGCTCAGAGAGACAGTCTCAGTTATCGGCTCTGAAACTCCTGGAGCCAAAACTGATGTATCCACCATAGAGACCTCTGTCAGCACCGAAACCAGTGGAGCCAGCGAGGATGTAGTAATTCTGACAATTTTGTCTGGCAGCTCCGACGACACAAAATGAGTGGGAGACCATCTTTTTGTAGATTTGGGTTTATCTTTCTTGGAGGAAGGAGATTTAGAGCTGGAGGATGAAGAAGTCAACTCCTCCTCAAAAGAATGCCTCAATAGTCCTTTCAAAATAAGTTTGTTCTTCCTCTCCTAATGCTTCAATAGTCCTTTCAAAATAAGTTTGTACTTCCTCTCCTGAAGAACACGGGGAACTGAAGGCATGACAAAACAAGCAAGACTCTTGGAGGTGAATAGCCCCCAAAAGTACAGTTTTGTACCTCAATAAATGTAGATGTTAGAGTGTATTCACTGTTGCAGTCATTACACTTGGGTTATCCTGCTGGCAGGCTACCCGCAGTCGGCCTGAATTCCAAAGTCCTGGTCCGGCATCGGTTGCTGTCGCCTCTTCCCTGACGTCAGTGCGCCAGGGGTATAAAAAGATGCAGCCGACGCCATTTTCTTCAGTTTTTCTTGCCCCAGATGTCAGGTGCCCCCAAAAGGGTAGGCTGTAAATATTATGATCATAAAATAGCATGCACATAACCTTCATCTACAAGCAAATACACCATATAGGTTATATAGAATAGAGAGGTACAGATAAGTCCCAGCAAAGAAAAAAGGGGGATGGTGGGAGGGTAACCTGGACTGCAACAGTGAATACACTCAAACATCTACATTTATGGTAGGTACACAACTGTACTATGTTCATCGTGTTTCACTGTTGCAGTCATTACACTTGGGTTGAATCCCAAAGCTGAGGTTGGATGGCTGGGCCTAAATAGAGTTTGGAGTGGCTATGAGGCCCTGCAGAACTCCACTGGCAAAGCCTGCTCCGGATTTAGATTAGAGAGGTAAATGGCAGTGCTTTGTAAAAGTGTGCGCTGAAGTCCAGGTAGCAGCCTCCAAAATGTCCTTGGTTGGTACTCCTCTGAGGAAGGCTGCTGAAGTGGCTGCAGCTCTGGTAGAATGTGGCCTAATGCCCTTGGGCACTGATTTGCCATGTTGTGAATAGCAGAAACGAATGCAGTGGCCTATCCATTTCGAAATAGTCTGCTTTGAAATGGCTTTTCCTTACGATGCTGCAGCATATACCACTAAGAGTTGCTCAGTCTTTCTGAAGGCTTTAGTTTTGTCCAAGTAAATGTGTAGCTGTCTATGTCCAAAGAATGCAGAAGTCTCTCCCCTTTATTCTGTGGGTTTGGATAAAACGTAGGCAAATGTATGGTTTGGTTAAGAGCCACACTAAACACTACCTTAGGCATAAATGTCGGGTTTGTCCTTAGAGAAACCCTGTCCTTATGGAAAATAATAAAAGGTTCCACAGCCATTAGTGCCTGTAACTCTGAGACTCTTCTTGCTGAAGTTATTGCTAGGAGAAGAGCTGTTTTCCATGACAAGTATTTTATCTCTGCTGTATTGGCTGGCTCAAAAGGAGGCAGTGTGAGTTTTTCCAAGACAAAATTGAGGTCCCATGCAGGTATTGGAGCTCTCCTTGGAGGTCTTATGTGTTTTTGACCCCCTCTGAGAAACTGTCTTAACAGTAGATGAGAAAAAATAGGTGGGTCCGTATTGTAATGAGCTGAAATGGCAGAGGCATGGATCTTAATTGATGAGAAGGATAGGCCTTTGTCCTGCATCTCAGTTAGGTATTGCAAAATCGGAGGAATATTTGGTACAAGCGTGTCAATTCCCTGTGCTTGGTTCCAAACACAGAATTCCATTTTTCTGCTTAAGATTTTCTGGTGCTGGGCCTCCTGGCCTCCAAAATAACATCCATAACTGCTTTAGAGGGAGGTGTGTTCTGACTGATTACATTATCCGCCATGCAGCCAGATTTAGGGTTCTGAGTTGGCTGTGCAGGATCCGATTGTTCTGTTGGGTCAGCAAATGAGGGATTAGAGGCAATGTCCAGGCTGGGCCTTGAGACAAGCTCTTTAGGAATGGGTACCAGTGCTGGCGGGGCCAGTCTGGGGCAATCAGTATCATTTTAGGCTTCTCTTGTCTGACCTTTAGGAGTACTTTGGAGAGGAGAGACAGAGGAGGGAAGGCATATACTGTAAGGGCTTTCCAGCTGAATGAAAGGGCGTCCACTTTCCATGCTTGCTTGTGATAAGTCCGAGTGCAGAGTCTCTGTAGCTGGCAGTTGTGAGGGGAGGCGGATAGATCTATGTCTGGGCATCCCCATTTCCCTGTTATGTTGAAGATTTGTGGATCTAAATTCCACTCGTGAGGATCCATCAGGTTTCTGCTTTGTTCGTCTGCCAAAGTATTTGTCTTTCCTGGCAAGAATTGTGCTTGCAGATGTACTTGATAAGTCAATGCTGTGTTCCACAAAGTCATGGCTTGTCTGCAGAGGGGGTAGGAATGTGTGCCCCCTTGCTTGTTTATGTACCACATGACTGTAGTATTGTCAGTCTTTATCAGTAGTTGTCCTGGATGAAGTAGGTCCTTGAAGGTTTTCAGGGTATTTTGTACAGCTAGCATCTCTTTTTGATTGATATGAAGATGCATTTCGTTTGTGGGCCATGTGCCCTGAATACATTTTCCTGCCATGTGCGCCCCCCAGGCATAATCTGATGCATCTGTTAGTGTCTGCCTGGCAGTGAGTAAGGTGAATGGCTGTCCGTTGTTGTGGTGACAGGCCTGTGCCCACCATTGAAATTCCTGTTGCAGGCAGGGAATGAGAGTAATAAGAAGTTATGTACTCACCATAACGTTCCAACCGAGTAGGTAAACTTCATTTGTCTGCAACCTGTGGGATATGGATCTGATCTCCGATCCAAGCCGGCAACTTTACAAAGCTTAGATCCGAGCTCCTAGCCCCTCCCCTTACCCATAATCCCCTGCCAACCCTGACTGACCTCAGATCAAGTTTGCCCGCAACCAATATAGTAGAAAACCAACTACCTTTTCGGAAAGATACATCACTATATGTCATAAAACACATCTGAAGGTCAGGGGGACGGAGGGGGGGAACAGTTGCAGACAAATGAAGTTTACCTACTCAGATGGAATGTTATGGTGAATACATAACTTCTTAATCTGAAGTAGTTAACTTCATTTGGTCTGCAACCTGTGGGACAGAGTCCCCAGCTACCTAAACCTTGGGTGGCCTTCATGGAAGGATATTCCGGAGCACTGCAGAGCCAAAGGAAGTTCTCCCTCTGGAGATAATGTCCAGTTTATAATGATTGATGAAGGTATGAGATGAAGCCCAAGTGGCTGCTGAACAGATATCATCCAAGGAAACTCTGGATTTAAAGGCGGCAGATGTAGCCATAGCCCGAGTTGAGTGGGCACGAACTCCTTGAGGTGCGGGCCTGCCGGAATTTTGATAAGCCGTGATGATACACTGTGAAATCCAATTCGATAAGGAAACTTTCGAAACTGGTTTATCTAGATTAAATTTGGCAAAGGAGACGAACAACTGGTCGGATTCTCTATGACCAGATGTCCTATGAATGTAAAACCTAAGTTGTCTATGCACGTCCAAAGAATGTAATTTGTACTCCCCCTCGTTCTGGTAGTTAGGAAAGAAGACCGGCAAATTGACAGATTGGTTAATATTAGTCTCAGAGACTACCTTTGGAAGGAAAGAGGGATTGGTCCTGAGGTAAACCCTATCCTTGTGAAAGGCTAAGTATGGGGGTTTTACAGAAAGAGCTTGCAATTCAGATACTCTCCTGGCTGAAGTAATAGCCACTAAAAAGGCTGTTTTCCAAGACAAATATTTGAGGTCTACTGAAGCCGCAGGTTCGAAAGGGAGGAACCGTCAAGGCTTGTAATACCAGGGTCAAATCCCATGGAGGTACTGCTTCCTTTATTGGAGGCCTAAGTAGAAAGGTGCCCTTTAAGAACGTCTTGCACAATTTTGTAGTAATCAAAGGACCCATTTCAGTACCTACGTGATAATGAGAGACAGCTGCTAACTGAACCTTAACCGTAGAACAGCTAGCTCCTTCATTAAAAAGTCCTGAAAGAAAATCCAGCACCGCAGGCAAGGGGGCTGTAAAAGGATCCACATTATGGCGTTCTACCCAGATAGAGAAACGCTTCCATTTACTACCAAAGACCTGCCTAGTAGAAGGCTTATGCGCTGCTACTAGGATAGCTTTAACTGGAGATGAGATACTGGGAGTCCTACCTACAACTGGAACTGGAGCAGCCAAGCCGTAAGCTTGAGGCTGACCAGGTCAGGGACTGGGAGCCCCAGGGGGTGGGAAATCAGATCTGGGAGGGGATCTAGAATCCAGGGCAGATTCGCTAGATGAGATCAGTGGTAAGGGAACCAAGCTTGGCGAGGCCAGAATGGGGCAATGAGGATCATCCTGTTCCCCAACCGACTGGCTTTCTGAAGGAGTTTCAGCATCAGGGGAAGAGAAGGGTAGGCATAGAGAAGACCCGGTGGCCACGCATGCACCAAGGCGTCCCTCGGGGCTTCCCCGGCAGGGGGAAATAAGAGCGAAGTAATTGTTGCATTTCGTGCTTGAGGGAGATGCGAAGAGATCGCAACAGGGCTGCTCCCATACGGCAAAAATTCGACTCGCTACTTGAGGATTGAGGGACCACTCGTAAGGTGAAAGGATGGTGTGACTCGGTCTGTCCGCCAGGATGTTGGCCCGTCCCGGAATGTGCGTTGCAATGAGAAAGCGGTTGGAGATCGCCCATTCCCACACTCTCATGGCTTCTCGACAGAGTGGGTAAGATCTGGTTCCCCCCTGTTTGTTGATATACCATACCACAGACATACCGTCTGACTGGATCGCAATTGTTCCTGCAGGTAGAAGGCTCTGAAGTGCTTGCAACGACAACAGCACTGCCCTCATCTCTAGAACATTTATGTGCAATAAGGTCTCTGAATCGTTCCACGTGCCTTGGACCGTCCTGCCCGAATAATGCCCCCCCAAGACGAGAGGCGTCCGTGGTCACCGTGGCGAGAGGGGGGGCATGGCAAAGGGTCGTCCCACCTGGAGGTCCGGCGACTGAAGCCACCAAACGAGAGTCCTCTTGCAGGCCCTGCTGAGAGGAATGGGGTGACTCAAGGGGTACTGATGAAGGGACCACTGGACTTGTAGAGTCCACTGTTAAATTCTCATGTTTAGACGCGCCATGGGAAGAAGGTTGATTGCGGCTGCCATGGATCCTAGGGCCCTCAGAACCAATCCCGCCGGAGGTTTCGAAGATTGAAAGATGGCCCGCACATGTGCCCTCAGTGTGTGCAACCAGTTGGGAGTTAGGAAGACTAGTTCCCTGTTGGTGTCCAGTCTGGCCCCGATAAAATCTATCACCTGAGTTGGGGTGAGAGGACTTGTCTGAGTTTATAGTGATCCCTAGTTGTGGAGCAAGGCTGAGGAAATAGTCCCTGGCTAAGCAAAGTAGATGCCTTGTCGGGGTGGTGAGGAGCCAGTCGTCCAGGTATGGGAAAACCTGCATTCCCTGGAGTCTCAGGTGGGCCGCTATCACTGCTAATACCTTGCTGAACACCCTGGGGGCTGAGGTGAGACCAAAGGGAAGGACCCTGAATTGACTGAAATTTAGCAAAGTTAGCTAAAACTAGGGTTATAACAAAAAGGAACCTAACCAACACTAAACACTCACTCAAGTTTAAGGGAGATAATAATAATAATAAAAAAAGGGACTTATCTGACCAATTGACCAGGAGCTCGCAATCTGGATGCTGTTCAGAAGTGCGGCAAACTAGATCTGGGGTCAGTCAGGGTAGGCAGGGGATTATGGGTAAGGGGAGGAGCTAGGAGCTCGGATCTAAGCTTTGTAAAGTTGCCGGCTCGGATCCGAGATCGGATCCATATCCCACAGGTTGCAGACCAAATTAAGTTAACTACTTCAGATTTACTGTTTCCAGGCTGTGGCAATGTTGAGTCCAAACACTTTTTAGATACCACTGTAGTTTCCTCATATGCAGTCTTGCATATGGAATTAGTAGAATGTAGGATGCCATGTAGCCCAGAGCCTGCAGAAATTTTTCCTGCAGATAACTGGGTCTTTGTTGCCATGTTTTTGAAGTAAGAAGTCAGTTGCCTTTGTTTGTCTGGCGTGAGATAAGCCATCTGGGCAGTTGTATTTAAGCATGCACCCAGGAATATTATCTCTTGAGAGGGTACTAGTTTTGATTTATTTTCGTTTACTGTGTACCCCAGGGCAAATTAGTAATCTTTTTACAAATGCCAGATGCTATAGTAGAATATATCTATATATATATATTTGCTTGAATAAGGCAGTCGTCCAAGCAGGGATATATTTGAATTCCTCTTTGTCTGCAAAATGCAATAAATGGTGTCAGGCATTTTGTGAAGACCCTGGGCGCAGTAGATAAGCCAAAGGGCAGTGCAGAGAATTGGTAGTGCATTGAGCCAGCTATGAATCTTGAGGTATCTTCTGCAAGACTGTCTGATTGGGACATGCAGGTATGCTTCTTTGAGGTCCAAAGTTACAAGCCAAGCCTTCTTGTCCAGCATGGGCAGAAGCTGCTGTAGAGTCAACATTTTGAATTTTGGGACGTCCAGAAAAGTATTTAGAATAGACAGGTCCAGAATTGGTCTCCAGGCTTTGTCCTTTCTTGGTACTAAGAAAAGTCTTGAGTAAAATCCTTGTCCTTGCTCTTGTTGTGGCACTGGCTGAATAGCCCCCATGTCCATGAGAGATGAAACTTGTTTTTGTGCCTCTGCCCACTGATTGTGTGGCAGGTCTGGCATACCTTTTGCCTTTGGAAGGGTGTGAAAGTGGAACGTGTAGCCCTGAGAGACTATATTTAAGACTCATTTGTCCTGGGTGATCTTGTGCCAGTTTTGTGGAAAAAGTGCTAGCTTTCCCCCTAAGGGTGCTGCCAAAAAATAAGTGCTTGGCATTAGCAGAGGGAAGTCATTGCGACTGTTTTCTATAAGGCTGCGATTTGTCTTCTCCGCTTTTGGAGGTAGAAGCACCCCATTGTTTGGACCTGTATGAGCCCTGGGGCTGTTGCCTGCCTCTAGGGTGTCTGAATCTGCCTCTTTGTGGTCTGTCTGACACTGGAAAGGACCAATTTTTAGAGGGCCAGTTCCTGCTAAATCTGGATGGCTGTACCTGTAAGAAATCCTTTACTGTCTGCATAGATTTAGCCTTATCCTCCATTTTCTTCAATACCTCTTCTGCCTTAACACCAAACAAAGTATCATGCTGTAATGGAGCATCCAATAATTTTGCTTTAACATGATCAGGCAGATTCTGTTCTTTTAACCAAGCATGCCTTCTAATAACAGAACCTGTAACAGCAGCCCTGCACGAGGCCTCCAGTGAATCATAGCTACATTGCAAAGTATGTTTTCCCACTTGTTCAGCTGCATGCAGTAAATCCTGCAAATCTTTGTTCTCAGAACATTCAGAATTTGTCAGCATTTTTTTGTTTTAACAAACACATTAAGTATTGCTGATATTTGAGCATATGAAATTGACAATTTAAAGCCCTTACAGCCAAGGTAGCAGAAGTGCAAACTTTTTTCCCCCATCTGTCCAAAGCCCTAGAATCTCTATCTGAGGGGACAGGGTTTTTAGCAGAAGCAGTCTTGACCCCTTTGGGACCCTAAGAGATAGTTTCTGGGTCAGCAGCAGGGTTTTTGTAAAGAAATTTATGGGAGTCTGGAACCCTGTAGTATCTGTCCGGCTTAACAGGAGCAGGAGGTAAAGAGTCTGGAGACGGGCCGGACTCTGAAAATACATCATCTACTATGTCTAGAACAGGGGGAATTGCAAGAGGTCTGTGCTGAGGAAGTAAAAGAAAGTCTCTAAGTCTTTTCTTAGAATCGGAATAATCTTGGCTTTCCCAGTGGAAATGCTCCCTCATGGTATGCAGGGTTTCCCCAAATGAATAGTCCTCAGGAGGAGAAGCTGAAGGACTAGAATCTTCAGCATCAGAATCCTCATAGGGAGGAATAGAATATCTCTGTTCAGAAGAGGAATCAGAGGAAATGGAAACCTGATAAGAGGAATCATATTCAGTGTCTTGCCTAGGCCTCTTATCAGGAGGGGGATGGGAACCCCTGATCAAAGTAATTAGGTCTTCGGCCATTTTGAGCATCTGTTTTTTAGGCACAGAAGTTGGTCCTGGAGAATGCTGTACTGGTTTCCTTGTCTTTAAAACTGTTTTAGACTTTGTCTTGGATGCTGAAGTAGGCTTTATATCAGGTTGTGTAGGTCTGAAGACACCCTCAGAAGCCGATGCCTGCTCAGCGGCTCCGGACCCATCTGAGGGATTAATTTCCGAAGGGCCAATACCTTGAGTATCCAGAGGCCTAGCTGTCTCCACATGGGAGTCGGAGGCGGCCTGTGGCTCTGAGGTAGCGGGAGTCAGTGGCTGCGAAAGCACCTCACTGAGCACCGGCGAACCGGCGACTGGCCTAGAAGAGGCTTCGTCGTCGGTTTTGGACCTCGGATGCTTGTCCTTGTCTTTATCCTTGCATGTTTTATGAATTCCGGTCGTCGGTTGTTCTGACGGCATTATATAGTTAAACCTTCTGCCAAAATAATGAAAAGCAAATTCGTACCGATGCTTAATAGTGCTTTGGTTAAATCTAGCACAAAACCGACAACTAGCAACGTCGTGGTCAGGGCCTAGGCAAGGAATACAGTAAGAATGAAAATCCTTATGAGGTATTTGCCTCCCACAAGAAATACAATTGTTAACTTTTTCTGACATCTGTCTGGAGCAAGAAAAAAGTTTCCCCAACGGGGTACTTAGTTTTACTGAAGACTTCGGATCTGAAATTCGATTTCGAAAATCTAAGGAGTCAGCTGACCGGCACTTGCGAACTGCTTTTGCTTCGAGCACCGCGCGGCAAGAAAGACTGGAGAAAATGGCGTCGGCTGCATCTTTTATACCCCCTGGCACACTGATGTCAGGGAAGAGGTGACAGCAACCGACGCTGGACCAGGACTTTGGAATTCAGGCCGACTGCGGGTAGCCTGGCAGCAGGATAACCCAAGTGTAATGACTGCAACAGTGAAACACGATGAACATCAGTACACACAGAGTGTGCCCATCCGTTAAGGACATTTTCTGGGCACATTTTGTACATTTTTTAAATTCCGAAGGCTTGTGATCCTTAGTATCCTTAGACATAGTGCAATAACTCAACTAAGTTAACCACGCACAAAAACTACCTCCAAACAGATAGTCAGGCAACAGCAAAGACAAACAGACAGAGGACTAGGTCCTCTAACTTAAACAGGCCTAGCCAAGGGAGAGAGACAAACAGAACTGAGGACTGGGTCCTTTAACTTAAACGGGCCTAGCCCAAGGTGAAAGGAATAGGACGAAGAACACACAGCACAAGTGAAGTGATGCAGGGATACAATAAGGCCAATGGAAGAATGGCCAATCAAAGCACAAACAGTACACACAGTAAACAAGCAGCAAATTGTCTAAAACAGAGACAGAATGCGATAACACACTAAACTGTATGACATAACTATTTTTTGTCAACAAATAACTAGCAAAAAGTACAGAAAGTTTTCACTTAGCCATGGCCAAGAAGACGCACGTCTGAGCTCAACGAGCAGCAAACGATCTGGGTTATGTTAGTGGTGCATGATGGGATACCTCCTAGCCACGAGCCAACCAGAAGTATTTGAGCTATAGAATGGCCGAGTGGGAGCAGAGGTTCGGCTCTGATCCCCAAGTGTAAGAATAAAGGCGAGATAGGACTACAGAACATCTAATAACTTAGTTAACTGAAAAGTATCATTAAAAATTGTTTGAAAGAAATTAATTTCAAACCAATACTTATTCAGTAAACGACCATCAAAAAATGTGTTCCCAATCTGCTTTTGTATGCATGTCACATCTCCATCAATCAATATATGTTTCTTATATATTAGTTGTAATCTACGAGGGGTTAGAAAGGATCTATGTAGGAATTTCCATGCATATAATTTTCACTGAACTGACTTGGTAGTAATGCTTGGTGATAAAAGGATCATTTCTTTTTCATTTTTATCAGGATCCTTTTGATTAACCTGATTATAATAATTCCAATAACTATTATTGGTAAAGTTCTTTGCTTAAGTGTGTTATGAATTTTGGACAGATATCCTTGTCCTTTATAATCATTTATTAAAATTATTGCAAGATCTATGAACTTATTAATATTATTTTTAAAGGTTGGTGTCATCAATTCCAGCTTATTTGTGATGTGCTGTCTTATTTGTTGTATTGGTAGCCACAATTTATCATCTAACTCAAATTTCCTTTTGATTTGATCTCGTGTGAGAAATATATTGCCATTGAGTATTTGATACCAATAAATCACTTATTTTTCTTTAAGCTCTTTAATTACATTTGAATCAAAGGTAGTTACACATTCTTGTGTACAAGCTATAGGATGCAATATAAAAAACATATCTTTATATCTGGGTTCATATTTATATATTTTCTAAACAGTATTATCGTTTCAGTAACAATTATATACTTTGTTTTCATACTTTTATTAAATATGTTATCTCTTATCACATTATAAAAGACTTTAGTTGAATTTATATTATATTGTTTATGGGCTGAGTTACTAATATTACATATGGATTCATGAATTAATTTCCATTTCTCTGTATAGGTTGAGCTCAGCCACAGAGTAACTGTTTTAGTAATAGATGCCAATGAATAAATCTCTATATCTGGTAGATTAATTCCACCCTTCCCCTAACCTTTTAAATGATTAAGCACGATTCTAGCCTTATTGTCAGACCAAAGGAAATTCAGCATAATTTTATCGTATTGCTGTATAATTTTCTTAGTAGGAGGGTTGGAAAAGAACTGTATATAATGCAACAATTTCGGCAAAATTATTTAATTATATAAAACATATCTTCCATTGTATAAAACATCTTATTCCAATTCTGCATTGATTTTATTTAGCTTAGTATATGAATGTAGTTAATATTTATCGTTTCTCTAATGTTGCTAGTTAGTAAGATTCCTAGGTATTTAATTTTATTATCAGGCACCAAGTACTTAAAGTCATTATTTAATTCCCTTTTGAGTTAACATTTTAGTTTTAATTTCATTAAATACAAGACCAGAAATAGTTTGAAAGAAGTTCATTGTTTGGAATAATTCAGTTAATGATTCATCTTTATCAGATATTGTCAACAGGATGGCATCAGCAAATAACTGTATTTTCATTTCTAAGTTATTCCCAGTTACTATGCCTTTATTATTTGTGTTCATTCTAACATAGTTAGCAAAAGGATCAATTGCTAATGCAAACAGTAAAGGTGAAAGTGGGCATCCTTGCTTAGTTCCTTTTCTAACAGTTATAGAAATAGAGAGACATGATTCAATCTTAGCATAGGTCAGAGAATTTTAATATAGTGTTTTAATTAAGAATGTGAATTGTTGTGAAAAAACATATTCTTCTAGTACCACCAGTAAATAATTTTAATCTACTGAATCTAAGGTGCTAATGATGTCTGGACTCACCAGAGTCATGTCTCTCTTACTTAAATCAACATAATCTATCAAGGCAAGAATTCCTTTAATATTATTGGCGGTGCTTCTATCTTTTATGAAACCAGTCTGATCATGATCAATTAATGATGGTAATATATGTTTAATTCTCTCTGTATGTATTGCCATAAACATATTGCAATCTACATTTAACAATGAAATGGGCCTATAGGAAGAACATTCTGAGGCTTTTTTTCTCAGATTTCAGAATAGGTGAGATTAAACTACATTTCCAAGAAGGTGGAAAGTACAGGTGTGTACACTTTACCATAAATGTAGATGTTCGAGTGTATTCACTGTTGCAGTCATTACATTTGGGTAATCTGCTGGCAGGTTGCCCTCAGTCAGCCTGATTAACAAAATCTTGGGTCCTGAGTCGGTTGCTGTCCCTTCTTCCATGACGTCAGGGGTATAAAACATGCAGCCAAACGCTATTACATCAGTTTTTCTTGCCCCATATTTCAGGTGCCCCCAAAATGGGGAGCAATATATATATATATATATATATATATATATATATATATATATATATAATTTAAAACACAAAAAATATACCTCCAAACAAAAGCAAATACACCAAAAAGGTTTTTAAGCATAGTAAAAAAAAGGAGAGGTATAGTAAGAGAAAAACAGGGGGCTGGAGGGTGGGTAACCAGGATTGCAACAGTGAATAGACTCGAACATCTACATTTATGGTAAGTGTACACAACTGTACTATGTTCTTCGTGTTTCACTGCTGCAGTCATTACATTTGGGTAGATTCAAAAGCTATGGTTGGGAGGATGGATTTATACAGCATTAGGAGCAGCTTTAAGGCCCTGCAGGACAACAGTGGCAAAGCCAGCTCTGGATTTAGAGGAGAGAGGTAAATGGTAATGTTTGGTGAACGTATGTACTGAGCTCCAGTTAGCAGCTTCTAGAATGTCTCTGGTAGGAACCCTCTGAGAAAGGCTGCAGAGGTAGATGCAGCCCTGGTGGAATGAGATCTGATCCCCTTGGGGATAGGTTTACCATGGTGCATATAGCAGAAATGGATACAATGGCTTATCCATTTGGAAACCGTCTGCTTTGAAATAGCCTTTCCCTCTGCCCCTGCAGCAAATGCCACCAATTGTTCAGATTTTCTTAGAGATTTTGTCCTGTTTAAGTAGAATCTAAGTTGTCTGCGTACGTCCAATGAATGCAGAATCCGCTCACCCTTGTTCTGTGGATTGGGAAAGAAAGTTGGCAGATGAATGGTCTGATTAACAGCCACACTGGATAACACCTTAGGCATGAAAGATGGATTGGTCCTGAGAGACACTGTCCGGATGAAAAATAATGAAAGGCTCCACTGCCATAAGAGCCTGTAATTCTGAAATCCTTCTAGCTGAAGTGACTGCTAAAAGGAAAGCTGTTTTCCAGGAGAGAAATTTTCGGTCTGCAGTAGCAGCTGGCTCAAAAGGAGGGAGAGTGAGTTTTTCCAAAACAAAACTGAGGTCCCATGCAGGGGTTGGCACTCTCCTGGGAGGTCTTAAATTTTTGGCCCCTCTGAGATGCTGCTTCAGCAGAGGATGAGAGAAGAGGGGAGGTTCTGTGTTGTAATGAGCAGAAATGGCAGAGGCATGGATTTTTATGGAAGAAAAAGATAGGCCCTTGTGAAGCATCTCAGTTAAGTATTGCAAAATCTGAGGAATATTGGGCATTGCTGTGCTTATTCCTTGTGATTGGTTCCAGGCACAGAATCTTTTCCATTTGTCAGCATAAGATTTTCTAGTACTAGGCCTTCTAGCCTCCAAAATGACATCCATCACAAGTTTGCTGAGGGATGCCAAGGGTGAAATTAGTTGATTAGCCATGCTGCAAGATTCAAAGATTGGAGGTGATTGTGCAGAATTTGGTAGCTCTGAAAAGACAGTAGGTAGGTGTCTGAGGCAGGTGCCACGGAGGAAGGTGTGACACATTGCGCAGGAGTGGGTACCAGTGTTGGCGAGGCCAGTCTGGAGCAATCAGAATCATTTTTGGTTTGTCCTGTCTGACTTTTAGTAGAACTTTGGAGAGCAGAGGTAGAGGGGGAAAAGCACAGACTGACAGGTTTTTCCAGCTGAAGGATAGAGCATCCACTTTCCAAGCTTTTTTGTGATTAATTCTTGTGCAGAATTTGTCCAACTGATAGTGCTGGGGTGAGGCAAAAAGATCTATGTCTGAACTTCCCCATTTGCGTGTCAACATGTTGAAAACTTGTGGTAACAGTTTCCATTCGTGTGGGTCCATAAGATTTCTGCTTAGTTCGTCTGCCAGAGTATTTAACTTTCCTGGCAGGAATTGAGCTTGTAGTTGTATTTGGTAGGTCAAGGCCGTGTTCCACAATGCCATGGCTAGTCTGCAAAGGGGGTAAGAATGTGTACCCCCCTGCTTGTTTATGTACCACATAACTGTGGTGATGTCTGTCTTTATCATTAGTTGTCCTGGATGAAGGTAGTCCTTGAAGGCTGTCTGTGCATTCTGTACAGCTAGCATCTCTTTCTGATTGATATGCAGGTGAATTTGATTTGGGCTCCCTTTGCCCTGAATGCACTTTCCTGCCAGATGAGCCCCCCAAGCATAGTCTGATGCATCTGTAGTTAGGGTTTGGGCGGCAGGGGGTGGAGTGAATGGCAGTCCCTTGTTTTGGTGGCAAGCCTCTGCCCACCATAGGAACTCTAGTTGCAGGCAAGGTATAATAGGAATCATGGTTTCCAGGCTGTGACAATGTTGACTCCATAAACTTTTTAAAGTACCACTGAAGTTTCCTCATATGCAGTCTTGCATATGGAATTAGAAGAATGCAGGAGGCCATGAACCCCAAGGCTTGCAGAATTTGTGTTGCAGATAGCAGGGTTTTTTGTGGCCACCTGTTTGAAGTAAGTCACCAATTGAATTTGCTTTTCTGGCATAAGATAAGTCATCTGGGCAGTTGTATTCAAGCTTGCACCCAGGAATGTAATTTTTTGAGAGGGTACTAACTGTGACTTCTTTTCATTTACGGTGTACCCTAGACAAGTTAGAACCCTTTTTACAAACGCCAGATGCTTAGAAGAATGTCCTTGTTTTCTGCCTGAATTAGACAATCGTCCAGGTATGGATATATTTGAATATTTCTTTGCCTGCAAAATGCAATTACTGGTGCCAGGCACTTTGTGAAGACCCTGGGCACAGTAGATAAGCCAAAGGGCAGTGCAGAGAACTGGTAATGCAAGTAGCCTGCTTTGAAGCGGAGGTATCTTCTGCAAGATTCCCTGATTGGGATATGCAGGTAAGCCTCTTTTAAGTCTAGAGTTACCAACCAGGCATCTTTGCCTAGCATACGTAGCAACTGTTGAAGTGTCAGCATCTTAATTTTGGAATGTCCAGAAATGTGTTTAGAGTGGATAAGTCCAGAAGTGGATGCCATGATTTGTCTTTACTGGGTACCAGGAAAAGTACTGAATAGAAACCTTGTCCCTTTTCCTCTTCTGGTACTGGTTGAATAGCCTCCATGTTCATGAGGGACAGAACTTGTTTCTGGGCCTCTGCCCACTGATTTGGGGGCAGATCTGGCCATCCGTTTGGGATTGGCAACGTGTGGAAATGAAATCTGTATCCCTGGGATACTATATTTAAAACCCATTTGTCCCAGGTAATAAGTTACTAGTTTCGTGCATGAAGTGCCAGTTTTCCCCCCGAAGGGGCAGCTAAAAGGTAAGTGCTTGGTGATTGTAGATGGAAGTTATTGAGACTGTTTACCATAGGGAGGTGTCTTGTTGTTTCCAGATTTGGAAGTGGAGGCACCACATTGTTTTTTTCTAAATGTTCCTTGTGACTGAAACCTGGAGCCTTTGGAATGTCTGGATTTGACTTGAGCGGCTCTCGAAGGGACTGGAAAGGACCTGTTCTTAGTAGGCCAGTGCCTACTAAATCTTGAAGGTTGCACTTGTAAGAAATCTTTCACAGTTTGCACAGATTTAGCTTTATCTTCCATCTTTTTAACACTTCTTCAGCCTTATTACCAAAGAGACAGTCCTGTTGTAAAGGAGCATCCAACAATTTTGCTTTAACATGGTCAGGCAGAGTTTGCTCTTTGAGCCAAGCATGCCTTTTTAGCACAGATTCAGTTACAGCAGTCCTGCAAGAGGCCTCCAAGGAATCAAAACCACATTGCAAAGTATGTTTACCAACTTGTTCAGTTGAATGTAATAAATTCTGCAAATCTTTATTTTCCACACAGTCAGAGATTAACATCATTTTCTGTTTAAGTAGTCCCATAATATGCTGTTGATATTTAAGCATATGAAATTGACAGTTTAAAGCCCTGATTGCCAAGGTTGCAGATGTGTAAACCTTCTTACCCCATCTATCCAGCGCCCTGGAATCTCTATCAGAAGGGGTATGATTTTTAGCAGTAGAGGCCTTAATGCTCTTGGGACCCTGAGAAATAGTTTCAGGATCAGCAGTAGGATTTTTGAAAAGGAATTTGTGGGAGTCAGGAACCCTGTAGTATCTGTCTGGCTTACTAGGAGCCGGAGGCAGAGAATCAGGAGTCATACTAGATTCTGAAAAAACATCATCAACAATGTCTAGAACAGGAGGCATAGCCAAAGGCCTATGCTGAGGAAGAAGAAGAAAATCCCCAAGTCTCTCTTTAGATTCAGAAATCCTGACTTTCCTAGTGGAAATGTTCCCTGAAGGTATGTAAAGTTTCTCCAAAAGAGAAATCCTCAGGGGAAGAAGCAGAAGGGATGGAATCTTCTGCTTCAGAGTCCTCATAAGTAGGTATAGTTAAATCCTGTTCAGTAGAAGAATCAGAAGAAATAGAATCCTGATCAGAAGATTCATAGTCAATGTCTTGCCTAGGCCTCTTAGCAGGAGGGGTTTGGCTACCCCTGATCAAGGTAATTAAATCTTCAGCCATTTTGATCATTTGTTTTTTAGGCATAGGGGCCTGCATATGTGGCCCAAGCGTCATTTTTTTAGACATAGAAGTAGATTTTGGCCTTAGTTTTGAAGATGGCGTCTGTTTAATATACAAATCTTTAGGCCTGAAAACACCATCAGAAGCCGGTGCCTGCACAGAGGCTCCAGACCCATCTATGGTAGAGACATCCGCGGGTTCAATACTTAAAGCATCTCACGGCATACCGGACTCGGAATGGGTCTCAGTAGAGGCCTGCGAATCAAAAATAGCGGGTATCAGGGGCTGCAAAAACACCTCACTGAGTACCGGCGAACTAGGAGAAGCTTTGTCATCAGTTTTGGACCTTGACGGTCTGTCTCTGTCTTTTTCTTTGTGCTTTTTAGGTATTCCGGTAGTCGGATTGTTAACAGACGACATTTATGGATAATTAAATCTTGAGCCAAAATATTTAGAAGCAAAAATATTCCGACGTTTAATCGTGCGTTGATTAACCTTAGCACAAAACCGGCAGCAAGGCACTTCTTTGGGCAATCATTTATACATTTCTGGTGTTATGTTGTCATTTCCTGGTGTTTTATTGGGTTTGCAATTTTTTAATTTGATTCTGCAACTCGGACATTATTACCTGCTTGTCAATGTGTCTAATCTGTTGTTCCTGCATCTTGAGGTTTATAGTAGTCAGAAGGAAGTTTCTAATTGTTTTTTTAGATTTCATTTCTATGTTGTTAGTATTAATTTTTTGATGGTGCGACTGAAATGTTTCTAGTATGCTGTTTAAGTTTGAGATTTTCTTATTAATGTTAGAATTATGTATTTCTTTTATTTGATCCATTTTAATAACTTTCTTAGTTCTATTTGTCATTCTCCTTTGATTCTTCGGATTAATTGAATAAGAATTAAGTTTGATTTTTTCTAATTCTATCATTATTTTATGATGTGATATTTCCGTATATTCGTTATTTTTCACTGCTAAATCATTAGTTAATAGACCATGTCCTTTTTGTATATAAAGTTTAATAATATCCATTTTCTTTTGAAGTTAATTGCTTGTCCCATTGCTTCCTTTTATTTTTGTACCAAGTTAATGTTCTTCCATATATTTAAGCTTTTAATGCATCCCATACATAGATTTCCGAAGTGTCTTCATTTATGTTAACTGCCAGAATCCTAAGCACAAACTGGTAAAAGTGTGTGCCCTCTTGCTTGTTTACTTAACCACAGCAAACTGCTTCTTGAATAAAATTTAAGAAATGCCCCACAAATGTCTAACTCCTTAGGGCCTTCAAGGCCAGAGAACTGAACACAGCTCTAAATGGATGATGAGAGAAAAATAACTTAAACCACGGAGAAGTAGCAATTAGATCCCAAGTCCTTCAGTGAACCATATGTTATCAAAACTCGGAATAGGTTCAACTTCAGAGAATGGATGTTCATCTTCAGGGTGATGGGAATCAACCATCACTTAGGATCATGCATTAGAAGTCACCCAGAGAATCCATGACGATGTGGTAACTCAGCAGCAATCACATTCTGCAGTCCTAATGTGCATCATCATGAGTGAGAAAATCACCAAATTGAATGTGGTTGTCATCATGCTCTGGAAGGAAAACATGGTCTGTCCTGAGGTCATCGTCTGTGCAATCATGCAAACTGCCAAAATAATAACTTCCTGGTCATTCTCTGTAGGCAAGAAATACTGACACTGAAGAATGGCTAGCTAATGCCTCTGATGTGCAATCAGACATAACCTCTATATGGTTGCCAGCAAAAATGAAAACGAAGTATCTACTCTAGGAAAGCCATCACAAAATCTTTCAAGACTGCCTGCAAAAGGCAGCAGTCCACAGCAATGGGATACTCACAGCTTCATCTCATGAAAGGCCTCTGACAGAAATGGTTAGCACCCTGGTAAGCACTCTGGACGCAGAGAAAAAAAAAAGATGTAAAGGCAGCACTGCATACTGAAACTTGTGTCCAACTCGGATGGACTAAAGGAATCTCCTTCATGAAATCTAGACACCAGTGTATTAAAAGGCATCCCTCATATCCACAGACAGTCTAGATACCAACAGAAAGCAGAAGCATGAATCCTGTAGAGGTACCACTTAGAATTTAAAACAGATGCACTTCTTGAACTCGCTAACTAGCAGGGGAAGGAAGCAATCTACCATCTTTTTAACCAGAAAAAGGTGGAAGAAAAAAAAACTCATTCCAAAAGTGGAAGAGCCTCTACTGTCCCTATATAAGGTGTGTTGTCAGAGTCTGTAAAGGCAGTTTCTGGGCAAAGTCCATTCTGGGAGAGGGTTGAAAAATTTAAGGGATCTAAGAGAAGAATAATTATAATCACACAGAGTATTTACTGGTTCTCAAGTGACTGCGGACCAAGCCAGGGCACACTTGAATTTGTCCATAAAAAACAGCTCCAAGACAGTCTGTTTTGCAAATGATGTGGTGGAGTCGTCTTCTTAGACAACTTGGCTGACAACACAGGGAAGACGGAGCAAGACTGTGGCATTTGAAGGCCTTCATTAGTCTATGAGACAAGATTTCTTCTAGGGACAAAATCAGCTAAGTCAAAAAGAGAAGAAGGAAGAAAGCCTTGGGGTGGGGTTTATACAGATCCTTCAAAGTGAGGTCTACTTCCTTTTAAGGTCATCCACTAGGCCCTAAGAGGGATGGTTCAAGGAAATCTTCCCATGAAATGGACCATCAGGGGTAAAATACAAAAAACACCTTACTTCAAGGAAGAGAGCCTCATCCAGGCTATTATATGATATTCTGTGCAAGTACATGCGTCAGAATGGTGCCACAGAATCAGCACAGTTAAAACTGCAGTAAGCCACAAGGTAGCTCAATATGGAAACCAGTCTTGACGGTCTCATCCTTAAGGCTACACTCAGGGAGAACTTAAAGCTTTTCTAGCACTTGGTCCACTACGAAGTACTTGAATACCAGGAGATGAGACACATTTGGTAGTTCTAAGCCTTAGGATGTTATAAAAGAAAGGACTCAGTCAAGTTCAACATTTTAGACTCACTGTCTGGAGGTAAGGTGTAAAAAAGGTTCTGATCCTAGTCCTGCCCTACCCTGAATAGATTTCAGAGGAGTCTAGATGTCTAGTCAGGATCTCATTCTAACTGGATACAAGTTAACTGTGGGTATATGTATTCTTGTGAGCCACTGCAGCACAATCCTGGAGCTTTTAGAATGCATATATGTCACCCTTGATGATGTACTCTAATGAAAGAATGGCAATGCTTCTCACTCCCTTTGCAGATACTCAATGCATTTCCTGTGGAGAGGAATGGGGGTCAAAGACCAGTCCACTCTGAACCTCAAGAGCCTCACAGTTTCTCTAAAGAGGAGGTGACTCAGTGGGACGCTGCTAGATGGAAACTCTTACAGTTGTTAGTGTCCCTAAGAAATCGCTTCAAGGTTCTTGCAAATGAAGGAGAATGTGAGAAAAAAATCTAGCTCCATCCAAGTCCTAGACGGCAAGTCAATGTATTGTCTAAGCATGAAAAAGGGTCATGTTGGGAATAAGGTGGTAGGAACCAGAAAATAAAAATTATGCCTCAAGAGGCTGTGACTACTGATGTTACTTTGTTTGTCTTTGGACAGTGCTCACTTATTGGACTTTCCTGCTGTTTGCTGCCCTGAGCACATTCAACCAAAGTCATTTTTGAGTATGCAGACAAGTGAGAAGCATATTTCTCCTTTGTCTACAGATGCCTGGACTAAATATCTGGTACATACACCAATGCTTAACATTGTACACTTCTCCCAAGGAGCAGAGAATGAACTTCAGTGTGCGTCTCTGTTTTAGTTCTGATGGGCATATGTCCATATAAATACGTAAGCTTTAGTGCTTTAGACACTGCATATAAACATTTTCTACATTCAACATGTCTGACATTAGAACTGTGAATGAGGGTAGCAGCTTTTTTTTTTTTTGGTGGGGGCACTCTATCCTAATGTGACATGCAAAACTATAGAGGTGTGGTCGTAGAGCAAATGTATCGTGCAGCATGGTAAATTCATAGAAAAATGCTTAACTGTAAAGAAAAATGCTTAACTATAGAGGAAGACTGGGCAAAACCCAGCTTGAAGACCCATCTAGAAGATTCTCTGATCATAGCTTGGTCATCCATCACAGCATCATTAAATTCCACAAACTGTATAAGTAGTCTGAATAATTATTCAAAAGCCAACTCTTGGGGGGGGGGGGGGTAGTAGAAACACTCTCACTTGTTTTTCACAAAATGGTGGGGAGAAATAAGGATTAACAGTCAATGTTTACTAGCACTCCATGTCAAAGAATTTCATGTCTAAACTGGAATGCATGGCAAATATTTCAATAACAGTTCCTGATATCTTGTCTGGGATACAGATCCCCATCTGGTAAGTAAGGGATGAGTCAATTACAGTAAATTCTCTCCAAGACAACCATAATCTTTTACAGAACTCAGGCAAGTATCACTGGGATCCAGTGCCATTAACAGGGATGAATGCTAGAACTCCACTGCTACAGGTTTCAAAAGAATGGAAAAGGGGACAGAGGGTTTAAATGACGAACTCAACTGTACCCAAAGAAAGACAAACATGACATTTCAGCTACCCAAACCTGAAGGCATCCTCATTCTCTTAGATGTACAAGAATGGCAGAAACGACAGACAGAAAGACTGGAAAGCTAGTGTTTCTTCAAACTTTAAAGCCCCACATAGGCAACACCTCATGAATGAGCTGATGTAATATGCAACAAGATGATTTCCCAGCTTTTAGCATAGCTCAACCTAAAGAAAAAAGAATGCTTCAAAGGGCGAGTCAAAGGTTCATTTGGTGACTTTTCACTTCAGTGAAGATCAGCAAGACTTTCTTCTTTGCCTCTCAGATGAAGATGAGGGCAACCTGCTGTACTGTTTTGCTATATTTCTTAATTTTATGACAAAGCAGGGAATCCTCTTCTCTAGGTCTCAGATTGCAAACATTTCTAGTCCAACAAAACACACTTTTCTGTTGCGGCCACTTTTGGCCATATATGCACTATTCTGGAAGAATGCTCAATGGAAATGCAAAACAAAAACAAATAAATAAGCAAGCTCAAAAAGCAATAACAAAGAGACAGCAAATGGTTAACTGGCTAAAGTGAGTAACAACTTCCAGGTGAGGCTGTTCAATGTCTTTTATACATGACTTGGAGAGGTGTGGAAAGCCCTGAACTGTGGGTAACAAGCATTTTAACAAAGAATGAAAGAGAAACAGGCTTTTATTTCACTTTTAGTTAAAAATTTTTGTTGCACTTGAGTGACCCGTTTGATGATGCTTTTTTTCTAATCATATGCTTTTTTCCCCCATGTTTCAGCTAAAAAGGTTATCTGTTTGCATTTTTAAGTTTGCTCTGAGATTTCAATCTTGGAGCTTCATTTGCAGATATGAAAAGACTATGTATATACATTATACTGCAGTTCTACACCCATAAATAGAAAGTACAGTTGTGTACACCTATGTAGATGTTCGAGTGTATTCACTGTTGCAGTCATCACACTTGGGTTATCTGCCTGCAGGTAGCCCTCAGTCGGCCCGAATACCAGTGTCTTGGGATTTCTGCATCATATGCTGTCGCCGCTTCTATGACGTCAGGTCGTCAGGGGTATAAAACATGCAGCCGATGCCATTACATCAGTTTTTCTTGCCCCAGATGTCAGGAGCCCCAAAAATAGGAAGCAAATACCATTGCCATAACATATGGCCAAAAAAAAAAAAAAAAAAAAGGATAGGTGGAAAGAATAGAAAAATCAGGGGGCTGGAGGGAGGGAGGGTAACCAGAACTGCACCAGTAAATACACTCAACATCTACATTTATGTTAAGTATACACAACTGTACTATGTTCTTTGTGCTTCACTGTTGCAGTCATCACACTTGGGTTGATTCCCAAAGCCAAGGAAGGGTGGAGGCAGTCAAGTAGTATTGGGGATGACTAGCAGGCCTTGTAAGACTGCTGTGGCAAATCCAGCTCTGGATTTAGAAACAATAGGCAAGTGGTAATGCTTGGTGAAGGTGTGTACAGAACTCCAGGTTGCAGCTTCCAGGATGTCCCTGGTAGGGACTCCCCTGAAGAATGCTGTAGAGGTTGAGGTAGCCCTAGTGGAATGAGTTTTGATCCCCTGTGGGGTAGGTTTTCCATGGTGTTTGTAGCAGAAATGGATGCAGTGTGCTATCCATTTGGAAATTATTTGCTTTGAAATGGCCTTGTCCTCTGTCCCAGTAGCGAAGCTGACTAGCAGCTGGTCAGATTTCCTGAAAGGTTTAGTTCTGTCAAGGTAGAACCTGAGCTGTCTGTGCATATCCAAGGAGTGCAGAATCCTTTTTCCTTTATTCTGAGGATTAGGGAAAAAGGTTGGTAAATGGATTGACTGGTTTAAAGCCACACTGGATACCACCTTGGGCATAAATGATGGGTTAGCCCTGAGGGAAACCCTGCCAGCATGGAACATAATGAAGGGTTCCACAGACATTAGTGCCTATAACTCAGACACTCTTCTTGCTGAAGTGATGGCTAGAAGTAAGGGTGTTTTCCAAGAGAGGAATTTTAACTCTGCTGTAGCAGCAGGCTCAAAAGAGGGAAGCGTGGGCTTCTCTAGTACAAAGTTAAGGCCCCAGGAAGGGGTGGCAGCTCTCCTCGGGGGCCTTCAATTGTTAGTTCCTCTCAGAAACTGCTTGATGAGCGGGTGAGAAAATAGAGGTGGCTCAGTATTGTAGTGAGCTGAGATGGGAAAAACATGATTTTTAATTGAAGAAAAGGATAGGCCTTTGTGGAGTAGCTCTGCTAGGTAATCTAGGATTTGAGTTAAGGTGGCCACAGCTGTGTCCTTTCCTTGAGACTGGCTCCAAGAACAATATATTTTCCACTTTTCTGAATAGGATTTCCTAGTACTAGGCCTTCTGACCTGAAGGAGGACATCCAGCACCTCTTTGCTGAGGGTTGCTGGTGGTGTATTCAGGGGATAAGCCAGCCTGCAAGGATCAGGGTTTGCAGCTGTGGATGCAAAATCTGTCCCTCCTGCTGGGACAGCAAGGAGGGGGTCTGATGTAGGTGCCAGGATGGCATTGCTGTCAGACTGCGTAGGAGTGGGTACCAGTGCTGGCAGGGCCAGTCTGGGGCAATAAGGATTGTCCTTGGCCTGTTCTGTTTGATCTTGAGTAGTACTTTTGAAAGGAGGGGCAGAGGGGGAAAGGCATAAATTGAGAGGTTTTCCCATGTAAAGGCTAGGGCATCCACTTTCCATGCTTGGCTGTGGGGATTTCTGGTGTAAAATTTGTTCAAGTGATGGTTTTGGGGGGAGGCAAAGAGGTCCACCTCTGGAGTCCCCCACCTGTGGATTAGAAATTTGAATGAGCTGGGTTCCAGCTTCCACTCGTGTGGGTCCAGAAGATTTCTGCTTAAGTCGTCTGCCAGAGAATTTTGTTTGCCTGGCTGGAATTGAACTTGCAGGTGCACTTGGTTGCTCAGGGCTGTGTTCCACAGGGACATGGCTAACCTGCAGAGAGGGTAGGAATAAGTTCCTCCCGCTTTTTTATGTACCACATAACTGTGGTATTGTCTCTGTCTTTATCAGGAGTTGTCCTGGAAGGATAAGGTATTTGAAGGCTGTCAGAGCATTCTATACAGCTAACATTTCTTTTTGATTGATATACAGAGGAATTTGTTCTGGGCTCCATTTGCCTTGAATGCATTTGCCTGCCATGTGAGCCCCCCATGCATAGTCTGATGAGTCTGTTGTCAGGGATTTGGCGGCAAGGGGTTGAGTGAAAGGAAGTCCCTTGTTGTGGTTGCATGCCTCTGCCCACCAAAGGAACTCTGCCCTTAGATAAGGAAAGATAGGAATCAGTGTTTCCAGGTCCTGAGAATGTTGACACCACAGACATTTTAAGTACCACTGAAGTTTCCTCATATGCAGTCTTGCATATGGAATTAGTAGAATGCATGAGGCCATGAACCCTACAGCTTGCAGATTATTTTTTGCAGATAGCTGGGTTTTGGTGGCCATTAGTTTGAAGTAGTTTGTCAAATAAGTTTGTTTTTCTGGAGTGAGGAATGCCATCTGGGAAGTTGTGTTCAAGCTTGCTCCCAGGAATACAATCTTTTGGTTGGGCACCAGTTGTGATTTCTTTTCGCTGATGGTGTATCCCAGAGAAGTTAGAAGTCTCTTTACAAATGCCAGGTGCTGAAGTAGCAATTACTAACTGTCCGCCTGAATCAGGCAATCATCCAAGTATGGGCAAATTTTAATCTCTCTCTGCCTGCAGTATGCAATGGCTGGAGCCAGGCACTTTGTGGATACCCTGGGTGCAGTAGATAAGTCAAAGGGAAGTGCAGAGAACTGTTAGTGCATACAGCCTGTCCTGAAACGTAGATATTTCCTGCAAGGTTCCCTTATGGAGATGTGCAGACAACCTTCTTTTAAGTCTAGGGTGACAAGCCAGGCGTCCTTGGCTAGCATAGGAAGAAGCTGTTGCAGAGTCAACAATTTGATTTTGGGACCACCACGAAGGTGTTGACAATTGACAGATCTAAGACAGGGCGCCAAGAGCCCTCTTTTCTGGGCACCAGGAATAGTCTGGAGTAGAAACCCTGTCCCCTTTGCTTTATTGGTACAGGTTAAATAGCCCCAATACTGAGAAGAGAAAGTACTTGCTTTTGAGCCTCTGCCCACTGGTTTGGAGGAAGGTCTGGCAACCCACTTGGGGTTGGCAGAGAGTGGAAGTAGAATCTGTATCCCTGGGATACAATGTTCAGGACCCATCGGGTCCTGGGTAATGGACCTCCAGTTTTGTGCATGCAGGGCGAGTTTTCCTCCTAGGGGTGCAAGTAATTGGGCTTTGCTGGGAAGGAAGATAGACAAGTCATTGTGAACTTTTTCCATAAGGGGGTGGCTTACCACTCCCTGTTTTTGAGGCGGGAGCACTCCATTGTTTAGATCTCTGCATACCCTGAGACTGTAGTCTTGGTGGCCTGTTGTCCCTGGGTTGGGACTGAGAATGCCTGGGAGAGACTGGAAAGGACCAGTTTTAAGAAGGCCAATTCCTACTGAATCTAGGTGGCTGCACCTGTAAGAAATCTTTAACAGTTTGCATAGATTTAGCTTTTTCCTCAATATTTTTAAGAACTTCTTCTGCTTTTGTGCCAAACAACCTTTCCTGGTTTAATGGAGCATCTAGTAATTTTGCTTTGACATGGTCTGGCAAGATTTGCTCCTTCAGCCAAGCATGCTTTCTCAGTACAGACCCAGCGACAGCAATCCTGCAAGATGCTTCTAAGGCATCAAAACCACACTGCAAAGTATGTTTACTAACTTAGTTTGCAGAATGCATTAACTGTTGTAAATCTTTATTTTCTGTACAATCTGGAAGCAACAACATTTTTTGCTTTATTAGTTCCCTAATATGCTGCTGGTACTTCAGCATGTGAAACTGGCAATTCAAAGCCCTGGTGGCAAGAGTTACAGAGATATATACCTTCTTACCCATCTGTCTAAAGTTCTAGAATCCCTGCCTGAAGGGGTAGGGTTTTGGGCTGTAGTAGCCTTAATGCCCTTAGGTCCCTGGGAAATAGTCTCTGGATCCATAGTGGGATTCTTAGAGAGAAATTTGTGAGAGTCAGGTACTCTGTATTAACTTGTCAGGCTTTCTAGGAGCTGGTGGTAAAGTATTAGGAGTAAGACTGGATTCCATGAAGACATCATCTACAATGTCCAGGACAGGTGGTATAGCTAGAGGCCTGTGCTGAGGCAAGTCTAAAAATTCTCTGAGTTGCTTTTTGGACTGAGGGTAGTCCTGGCATTCCCAGCGGAAATGCTCTCAAAGTATGCAAGGTTTCACCAAAAGAAAAGTCCTCTGGAGGGGAGGCAGAGGGCATGGAATCCTCTGCATCTGAATCCTCATATGTAGCTAAGGGTATGTCTTGGTAATCAGAGTGATCAGAGTCATCAGACTCATGGTCTATAGAATCAGAAGGAAAATCAATTATTTGTCTTTTAGAGGGGGAAGGCTGGCTTCCCCTAATTAAAGTTATAAGGTCTTCAGCTATTCTAAGCATTTGTTTCTGTGGCAAGGGAGCTTGAGCATGTGCTTTGGTCATCGGTTTTCTAGGCGTAGTGCGTATTCTGGCCCTGAAAAACTCAGTACTTTTAGTGAAAAACGAAGCTATCTGTTTAATGCGAACATCAGAAGGTCGGAATACACCCTCAGAAGCCGGTGCCTGCACAGCGGCTCTGGACCCGTCCAAGGTAGAGACATCCGCAGGTTCCATAGTCGAAGAAGCATGTCGTGGCATACGGGACTCAGAATGGGTCTCAGCAAAGGCCTGAAAATCTGTAGAAGCGGGTATCAGGGGCTGCGAAAGCACCTCACTGAGTACCGGCGAACTGGCGACTAGCTTAACAGAAGCGCCGTCAGCAGTTTTGGACCCAAGCGGTCTGTCTCTGTCTTTATCCTTATGTTTTTTTCGGAAGATCGACAGTCAGATGGCTTATGGAAGCCATTTTGGAAAACGGAGAATAACAGCAAAAGAATTTAGCAACAAAGATAGCCCAACAATGAATAGTTTTGGCATTAAACAAGTCACAAAACCTACAGTGGGGAACGTCATGGTCTGGGCCTAAACAGACTATGCAGTAAGAATGAAAATCTCTGTGAGGTATCTACTTTCCACAGGCAAGACAATTGTTAACTTTTTCTGACAATGGTTAGGGCAAGAAAAAAGGATTCCCAACGGGGTACTTAGCTTCAGAAGACTTCAGGTTTGAAACTCAAAAATCAAAAATTTCAGGAAGAGGCTGACCGGCACTTGCGAACTGCTTCGGGCTCCCACGCTGCAAGAAAAGCTGATGTAATGGCGTTGGCTGCATGTTTTATACCCGTGATGACCTGACATCATGGAAGAGGCGCCAGCATCTGAAGTAGAAATCCCAAGACTCTGGTATTCGGGCCGACTGAGGGCTACCTGCAAGCAGATAACCCAAGTGTGATGAAACACGAAGAACATCTACTTGTAATAATAAACCATTTGAATGTTTAATCCTCTCTGGGAGCCTTAGTCTTGTAGGTTCACTTGCAGTTGTGGCAGAACCGTGAACTACTTCCAGATTTGAGCTTCATTCAATCATTTAATACTCCATTTTTCCCATAAAACATCTGCATAGTCTGGAGCCTTAGATGGTGGTAGAATTACTGTAGTATCGTACATTTTGTTCCAAGATTGGTGCTTCAGTGCATTTACCGTTTACATTCTAGATTTGCTGTTAGATTCCTACATTCTGCTTATTATTTACCTGCTTAAAATTGCATTCCAGTGCCTTCTTGTTCTCCTACTCTCAGTCTGCTTCACCTCCCAATGAGACATTAAAGTTTCTAAAATTCTAACCTGCCTGGGGTCAGTGACCCATAGCTTCTTGCAGCTTGAATTTTTCCCAACCTTCCCATCCTTTTCTTGTGGTTTTAAAGGGCTGTGGCTCTGTCTTCTGTCCCTTTTGGTAATCTTATTTTCCAAGTCTCTCTCTCCCCTATTTCATTGCTATTATCTTTTGTAAGCCTATTCACAGGTTCATGCTACCATTCTAGGCCACTTTAAGCCCGGCCAATTTCCCAAGTGTGAGAATCAAACCTTGTACTTTGTGTCTGTGAGGTAACCAACTTAAGCATTATGCCAACCTTCCCACTGCCAACTCTTCCTACCTATCAAGTACTCTTCCCAGCCATTGTTTTCCACAGATCTGCAACACTGAAACCAACAAACCCGCATTTCACTTGAGTAAACCACCTTTACTACATATTGTGTCCTGCTCATTTTCCCAGAGGTCCCAATATGATTGGAATCCTTGACACACACACAGTTCTGAATTAATCCTGCTCCATCCTTGGCAGACAAAGAGATTTATTTTATTATATTGCACTTCATTTAACTGTTTTACAGTGCTACTGCTTCATTTTTTGATTTTGCACTTTAAAGGTCTCCAATACTGAAGATTATCTTGCCTGGGAAGTTTTAAGTTGTTTTGTGGTAGCACTGCACTCTTACGTAATCTTGTAATAATTTTTGTGCTAACAGGACTGGGATAGTCCATCTAGTGGCAGCAGGTGGTGGCCTGGTCCATCTGAGCTGGGTAACACATGAGAAAACTGTAAACCAGGGACTTAGTTGTTTGTTGTTGAATTGCACTTGAGAGCCCTTTTTGCTGGGCTTTTACATTAGGAAGTCAAGGATCATCCATCTTGTGGCAGAAGATGCTTGCCTGGCCTCTCCAAGTTAGGAAGCACTCCAGGACAGCTCAAGTGTAGTTTACTGGTCAGAGGGCAAAGGAGTAAGCATTCAGCTCTTTTCTGTTTGCTATAAATTAGGTGCAACTGTGCGGCTCTGTGCTCAGTTCCACAGAACTAAGCAAAGCTTGGTGACCTTGCCTGAGAGTTTACAGTGTTTCAACTATAACCAGAGCCATCCAGGCTAAGATAAGCTACTTGACTCGATTTTCTCCACTTGCTATTAACTGTGATCGTTACTGTTTGACCTCATTTTTAAAGCATTTAATTAATTTTATGACAGAAAAAAATCACTCTTTTTCTGTCGGTCTTTTGAAAGGCTTGACTTCTAAACTGCCTTGCAGAAGGGCAGTCTAGCTACTGACTTAGTTGACTGTTGTTGAATTGCACTTAGTGTGTCCTGTCTATGTTTTTACACTAGGAAGTCCAAGATCATCCATTTTGTGGCAGAAGGTGTTTGCCTGGTCTCTGAGTTGGGAAGCACTCCAAGAGAGCTCAAATTGTAAACATTTATTAGCCAGAGGACGCTGGAGTCAGTTTTCAGATTTTTTTCTGTTTGCTATAAATTAGGAATGTTTGCGTGGAGCTGCTCAGTGGGGTTGGCAGTACCCTGTACAGAAGAAAACACTCAGTAAAATTTACTTATGAAACTAGTATTAGGACAGTAATCTGTAACACAGTGAAGCACTACCTGGAATTAAACTTAGAGCAGTTAGTCTGCACATCGAACTGCACTAACACCATATCCTAGCACTAACCAACATCTGGCCCATACCTCTCAACCTCTTAGAGCAAAACATCTGGACAAAGCCACAAATGATGTGGAAAAATGCCCAAAAATAGGGACAATTTTTACATATTGCCTTTACAAACTTAGAAAATTGATAGAATAACATGTTTTCCATTAGCATGAATTTTCTAAAGGGAATGACGTCTGAATCTCATTATTTTCTGACTTCCATCCTCAATAATTTCCTAGTTATTTGCCAGAAAACCAAACATTTATGAGGAACAGGCTGAAAATATGAGGCAAAAATCTAGACAGTTTAGAGGTATGATCTGGCCGTAACATTAGAAGCCACACCAGGAGACCTCTGTAAAACCCAGTCCTTAAACCATAACATACCACTTTAATACAGGTCCGGATGACATGGATATTCAGTTTCCAAATGTCTCTGTGGCCAGCTTGGTAGATATAAACATTCTGAGACAATGTAGCAATTGTCTCATCTTTTCAGCCAACCATTTAATTCTTAAAGACACTAACACAGTATGCAAGAGATATACATACACAACTTCTTTAGAGGCAAAAAATCTCACTTCTAAACAAGGATATCAAGAACACACATGCACACTAAGACCTCCACGCATACTGCTCACCACACACACAGACCATCTTCTGCTGGGGCACTTGACACAAGCCTTCCCAAATGTCAAAGACATCCTATGCCTGCCAACGGCAAAATTTATCTTCAGCAATCTGTAAAGCACACAAAAAGCAACAACAAACAACGCACATAAGCTTGCACCTGATCTCCCAAGATCAAAGCCAATTAGGCAAGCAAACACTTTACCTAGGACTCTTGTCATAGAGGATTCCATTGTACGACACAGATGCCCCAATCACCAGGCTAGACAAGGAGAATATAACAGTCAGTTGCTTATCTGGAGCCAGGAACTGCAATATCATGCACGCACTCAAATCACTACACCACAAGTACAAATATAATTCTATCATAGCCCATGTGGGTGTAAATGACCTGAAACATATCTTGCTGGGCTATATGAAAACAGAATTTATGGATCTCTCTGAATATGTGATACACAGAGGTATATACCTTGCATTGCGCAGCATTCTACCTTTACCAAGGATGATGCCACAGTATGAACAAAAATGATTAATTTTAATAACTGGCTTAGTTTCTGGATTCATACAAGGGAGATTCAATATCTGTCAGCATATGAAGACAAGGTTAACACACTGCTTTGCCAAGGATAGTCTGCACCTGTCATACCTTGGCTTTTGGATATGGGTTAAAACTTCATGCACCCCCCTTAGAGCCTTTTTAGGCAATACCAGAATGACAAACCTTCCAAAACAGCAAAAAACTCTCATAACAATCTTAAGAACTATTTATATGTGCACTCTGAATAGACACCAACCTGGCTAACAACAGGAAAAACAACGCTCCTACTTAAGAGTGAACCTGCAAGCTACCCTAAAAATTATAGACCACTAAGTTGTCTTCCAATGACGTATAAACTATATACTGGAATTTATGCTGACAGAGTTTATAGCCACTTAGAAAAAAACTCAATTATGGCAATAGAACAAAAGGGCAATAAAAGAAAGTCACATTGAAAAAAGGATCATTTATTGGTAAATAAAGTCATAGTGGAGAAAGTACAGTTGTGTACACCTACCATAAATGTAGATGTTCGAGTGTCTTCACTGTTGCAGTCATGACTGTAGGGTTCTCCCCTGCCGGCAGGCAGCCCTCGGTTGGCCAGAATCCCAAAGTCTGGGTCCGGAGTCGACTGTTCAACCATGCTGCCTGACGTCAGAGCGCCAGGAGTATAAAGCTGACAGCCGACGCCATCTTCTCCAGTTTTTCTTGCCCCAGATGTCAGGAGTCCCAAAATGAAAAAGGTCCCATAACCTTTGCAAATTACACCTCAGAAGAATGGTGAAAAAAGGAAATACACAAAAGTAAAAAAAAAAATAAGAGGGGACAGGAGGGAGGGATACCCAGACTGCAACAGTGAAGACACTCGAACATCTACATTTATGGTAGGTGTACACAACTGTACTATGTTCATCGTGTTTCACTGTTGCAGTCATGACTGTAGGGTAGAACCCCAAAGCTGAAAGAAAGGGAGGTGGTCATAGAGAGGAAGGGGCGGCTAAAAGGCCCTGCAGGACTGCAGAGGCAAAGCCTGCCCTAGACTTAGAGTAGAGAGGTAGATTGTAGTGCTTAGAAAATGTATGCACTGAACTCCAAGTAGCAGCTTCCAAAATGTCCTTGGTAGGAACTCCCCTGAGGAAGGCCGCAGAAGTGGCAGCAGCTCTGGTGGAATGAGTCCGTATACTCCCTGGGATTTGCTTTCCATGGTGAGAATAACAAAATCTAATTCCATGAGCAATCCATTTAGAAATGGTCTGTTTTGAAATGGCTTTACCTTGGGAGCTTGAAGCATAAGAAACAAACAATTGATCTGATTTTCTGATGTCCTTGATTCTGTTCAGGTAAAAACGTAGCTGTCTGTGTACATCCAAGGAATGTAAGATCCTTTCCCCTTTATTTTGAGGAGTGGGGAAAAAGGTTGGCAAGTGTATAGTTTGATTTAAAGCCACCTTGGAAACCACCTTAGGCATGAATGTAGGATTAGTCCTCAAAGATACCCTGTCTTGATGAAAAATAAGATAAGGCTCCACAGCCATAAGAGCTTGTAGCTCTGAAACTCTCCTGGCCGAAGTTAGGGCTAACAGGATGGCTGTCTTCCAAGATAAAAACTTAATATCAGAAGAGGCAGCAGGCTCAAAAGGAGGCAAGGTTAGTTTTTCCAAAACATAGTTGAGATCCCAAGCAGGAATAGGAGGAGATCTAGGAGGTCTTAAGTTCTTAGCTCCTCTGAGAAACTGTCTCATGAGCTGGTGGGAAAAAATGGGAGGGTCTGAATTGTAATGAGCAGAAATAGCAGAGGCATGTATCTTAATGGAAGAGAAAGAAAGACCCTTATGTAAGAGATCTGACAAGTACAGTAAAATTAAAGTAATGTTAGGAAGAAGAGGATCAGAATCCTGAGCCTGCATCCAGGAACAAAATCTTTTCCATTTTCCTGCATAAGATTTTCTAGTGCTAGGACATCTTGCTTCTAAAATGACATCCATAACCTGCTTGAGCAGTAAAGACGAAATCAAAGGCCCTGGATTAACCAGGCTGCCAAGCTGAGAGTTCTGACATGAGAGTGTAGAACCTGACCCTGATGTTGGGACAGAAGGTTCGGTGAATGAGGTAAAACCCAAGGGGGCTCCAGGCATAGGTTTTTTAGAGTTGGATACCAAAACTGCCGAGGCCAATTTGGGGCCAGCAAGATTATCTTCTTGGACTTGTCCTGTTTTATCTTCAATAAAACCCGTGGAAGAAGAGGAAGAGGCGGAAAGGCATATCCCGAGAGGTTCCTCCAACTGAATGACAGGGCGTCCACTTTCCAAGCTTCTCTGTGGAAAGTCCTGGTGCAAAAAGTCTGTAGTTGATGATTTAGATGGGATGCAAAGAGGTCTATGTGAGGACATCCCCAGACTGCTGTTATCATCCTGAATATTTTGGTGTCCAACATCCACTCGTGAGGATCCGAAAGATTTCTGCTCAGACTGTCTGCCAGGAAATTTTGTTTCCCTGGTAGGAACTGAGCTTGAAGATCCAGATTGCAAGCTAGAGCTGTGTTCCATAGATCCATGGCTAGTCTGCAAAGGGGGTAGGAATGAGATCCCCCTTGCTTGTTTATGTACCACATAACTGTGGTGTTGTCTGTCCGTATTAACAGTTGTCCCGGTTGTAAAAGATTCCTGAAGGCCAATAGAGCTTTCTGAATGGCTAACATTTCCTTTAAATTGATATGAAGGTGCTTCTGATCCTTTGTCCAAAGGCCTTGCAAACAATTGCCCTGAAAATGGGCTCCCCAAGCATAATCCGAGGCGTCCGTGGTTAGAATCTGAGAGGCATGAGGCAGACGGAAGGGCTTCCCTTTGTTTAGAGCACATGCCCTGGACCACCAAAGAAATTCCTTTTGAAGGCAAGGAAGGACGGAGATCAGTATGTCTAAACTGTGGCAATGCTGAGACCATACACTTTTTAGGTACCACTGTATTTTCCTCATGTGTAGTCTTGCATATGGAATGAGAAGGATGCAGGAGGCCATGTAACCCAAAGCCTGCAGGAATTTCCTTGCAGATAGATGAGTTAAAGTTACCAAGGTTCTGAAAGTTGAAGCCAGCTGTAACTGTTTTTCGGATGTCAGAAAAGCCATCTGGGTGGTAGAACTTAGTAGCGCCCCCAGAAAAGTTATCTGTTCTGATGGTGTCAAATTTGACTTTTTTATGTTTACAGAGAATCCCAGGAACTTGAGGAGGTTCTGTACAAATTCTAGATGCTGGAGTAAGACATCCTTGCTGTCTGCCTGAATAAGGCAAACGTCCAGATAAGGGTAGATTTGAATTCCCTTGAGTCTGCAGTAAGCTACTACTGGAGCCAGGCATTTGGTGAAGACCCTGGGCGCAGTAGATAATCCAAAGGGCAGCGCAGGGAATTGAAAGTGCCTGGATCCGGCTTTGAACCTGAGGTATTTTCTGCGATCCTGCCTGATGGGAATGTGTAAATATGCCTCCTTTAAATCCAAAGTTACCATCCATGCATTTTTGGACAGCATTGGAAGTAGCTGCTGTAGAGTAAGCATCTTGAATCTTGGAATCTGTAGAAAGGTGTTCAAGACCAACAGATCCCAAATGGGTCTCCATGAGTTTTGCTTCCTTGGGACTAGAAAAAGCCTTGAATAAAAACCTTTTCCCATCTCTGAAAGAGGAACCTGTTCTATGGCATTCAAAGCCAAAAGAGCTTCCACCTGGTTTAAGGCCTCCGTCAATTGATGCTTTGGAAGGTCTGGGCATCCACTTGGCCTTGGCAAGGTATGAAAATGGAATTTGTAACCTCTTAAAACCACATCCAAAACCCATTTGTCTTGGGTTATTTGAGTCCAATTTTGATAAAAAAGAGAGTTTTCCTCCGAGAGGGGCTTCCAGGCAAGAAGTTCCTGTAGCCCAACAGAGGGAGTCATTGAGTTTGTTTCCTTTGAGATTGTGACCTGTCCTCTCCTCCCCTGGGGGTGGAAGCAGTCCACTGTCTTGGTCTATAAGCAGCTTGCGTTTGAGGCCTCCCTCTGGAACGTCTATATCTACCCCTCTGAGGCCAGTCAGAAGCGGGAAAGGACCAATTTTTAGAAGGCCAATTCCTGCTGAATCTAGGAGGCTGTACTTGTAAGAAATCTTTAACTGTTTGCATGGATTTCGCCTTATCCTCCATCTTTTTAATTACCTCTTCAGCTTTAGATCCAAACAAAACATCATGCTGAACAGGAGCATCCAATAATTTAGCCTTTATTTGTTCAGGTAAATTCTGTTCCTTTAGCCATTCATGCCTTCTAATGACTGTGCCAGAGGCCGCAGCCCTACAAGAAGCCTCCAAGGCATCAAATCCACAGTGTAAACCATGCTTCCCAACTTGTTCAGTGGCGTGCACTAAGTCATGTAATTCCTTATCATCTGCACAGGCAGAAATGGAAGTAAGCTTCTGTTTTAAGACAGACAATAGAAATTGCTGGTATTTAAACATATGAAACTGACAGTTTAAAGCCCTAATGGACAAAGTAGCAGAAGTGTACACCTTTTTGCCCCATCTTTCTAAGGAGCGAGGATCCTTTTCAGTAGGAATGGGATTTTTGGCAGAAGCGGCCTTAACTCCCTTGGGACCCTGAGAAATGGTTTCAGGGTCAGCAGAAGGGTTCCTGTATAAAAACTGATGGGAAGCAGGAACCCTGTAATATCTGTCAGGCTTTACAGGAGCAGGAGGAAAAGAGTCAGGGGTTAAGTTAGCCTCCGAAAAGGCATCATCCACAATATCCAAAACAGGAGGAATAGCCAGGGGTCTATGTTGGGGAAGAAGAAGAAATTCCCTCAGTCTTTTCTTGGATTCTGAAAACTCCTGTCCTTCCCAATGGAAATGTTCCCTCATTTCATGCAAAGTTTCCCCAAAGGAGAAATCCTCAGGAGGAGAAGCAGAAGGAATGGATTCCTCAGCATCAGAATCCTCATGAGGGGGGAAAAATATTCCTGATCAGAAGAAGAAACTGAGGAAACAGAAGACTGATCAGAGGAATCATAAGAAATATCCTGCCTTGGCCTTTTGTCATTGGCTTTGCCTTTATTAGGAGCTGAGTAGGCCTGAAAACCCCTTCGGAAGCCGGTACCTGCACAGCGGCTCCGGACCCATCCGAAGGAGCATTGTCCGAAGGTCCTGCAACAGAAATATTTAAAGGCCTGGTTGGCTCCTCATGAGAGTCCGTTTCGGCCGTCGGTTCTGAAATGGCCGACGACAGGGGCTGCAAAAGCGCCTCACTGACGACTGCCAAACCTGAAGCTGGCTCCGCTTGTGCGCTATCATCAGATTTGGACCTCGGAGGCCTGTCTTTATCCTTGCGACACTTGTGAAGTCCGGTAGCCGGGACTGAATCCGACGACATTTTGTAGTTAAAGCGCCTACCGAAGTAATGAAAAGCAAAATCGTACCTTCGCTTAATTGTACGATGATTGAATCTAGCATAAAACCGACAACTAGCTACGTCGTGGTCAGGGCCCAAGCAAGGAATACAGTAAGAATGAAAATCCTTATGAGGTATTTGCTTCCCACATGAAATACAATTATTAACTTTTTCTGACATCGGAGTGGAGCAAGAAAAAAGTTTCCCCAACGGGGTACTTAGCTGTGAGTGGAGAAGAAAATCTTCGGACCGAAGTACATCAGAAAAATTCGTCAGGAGTCAGCCGACCGGCACTTGCGAACTGCTATCACCGCACGGCAAGAAAGACTGGAGAAGATGGCATCGGCTGTCAGCTTTATACTCCTGGCGCTCTGACGTCAGGCAGCATGGTTGAACAGTCGACGCCAGACCCAGACCTTGGGATTCTGGCCGACCGAGGGCTGCCTGCCGGCAGGGGAGAACCCTACAGTCATGACTGCAACAGTGAAACACGATGAACATCTGTAAAAAGAGGAAGAATTTAAGTATGGCACGGATTGTCTATAAAAAAGCATTTGATAGTATCCCACATTCATGGATAAGAGAGTGCTTAAAAATGTGTAAGATACACCCTACACTGATTGACTACATTACAGTGACCATGAAACAGTGGCAGACCATTCTGCAATTAAGCCATGATAAAGGACAAATTATAATTCCAGAGATAAAAACTAAACCGGGGATATTCCAGGGTGACTGTCACCTCTGCTACGCTGTCTTGCCCTCAACCCATTAAGCTGTTTACTTAACAGCTTAGACCATGGGAATAATTTGGCTCCTAGAAAACAAGTGTAAAAACCTCATCTTCTCTTTGCCGATGACTTAAAAATAGAAGTTATGTCCTTACCATAACGTTCCATGTGGAGTGTTCATCTCGCCTTTGTTCTTACACATGGGTTCGGAGCCGATCCTCGGCTCCGTGTCGGCCGCCTGCAAGCTCTGCATCGAGAAGAAGCTCGAGATCACCTAATACCCACAATCCCCCTCTGCCTTTACCTCAGATCTAGTTTGCAAGCAAACCAGCCATAGAGAGCACACACACATACCAAAACTTTACCTAATGATAGGATCATCTATATACATATATACATATATATATATATATATATATACACAAGTGTATCATACAATACAACTAATGCAACTGCAGAAGGAGAATACTCCAGACCAGGCACCAAATCGAACGTTCTTCCTAAGGGTGGGAAGGGTGGGAGTGTAAGAACAAAGGCGAGATGAACACTCCACATGGAACGTTATGGTAAGGACATAACTTCTATATGTGAGAGTGTTCAATCTCGCCTTTGTTCTTACACATGGGTAGCGTCCCTAGCTCCATGATCCTGAGGAACTCACGGGAGAACGTTCTTGAGCACAGTGGAACCAAAGGTTGCCCTATCCCTAGAAACCCTGTCCACTTTGTAATGAGAGATAAATGCATGTGGTTTAGCCCAAGTAGCAGCCGTACAAATCGTGTCTAATGGTAAGCGAGCTGCGTGAGCTAAGGATGTAGACACTGATCTCGTAGAATGTCCTTTAGGTTTGACCGATAATGTTTGATTAGAAGCCTCATAAACGTATGTGATACAATCAGTTAGCCATTTGGAAAGAGTTCGTTTAAGTAACTGCTACACCCTTTCTGCTGTCAGCAAAGGCTACAAACAGTTGATCAGATTTCCTGTGATCTTTTGTTCTATCCAAATAAAATCTGAGTTGTCTATGGACATCCAATTTGTGCAACATATACTCTAATTTATTAGAGTGATTTTTGAAGAAGGTGGGTAATTCAATGGACTGATTAATATTATTAGTAGAGCAAACTTTGGGGAGAAAGGATGGATTAGTGCGAAGGGATACTCTGTCAGAGTGGAAAATTAAATAAGGGTGTTTAATAGAAAGAGCTTGAAGCTCAGACACTCGCCTAGCGGATGTAATGGCCACCAGGAATAGAGTTTTCCACGATAAAAATTTCAATGGGCAGATTGAGGCTGGTTCAAAGGGGGGCAACATCAATTTAGAAAGTAAGAGGTTCAAATTCCACGGTGATGTAGGAATTCTAACTGGTGGTCTGATATGAAAAGATCCTTTTAACAAAGCTTTACAAAGTCTGTGAGCCATAATAGGCGCACCACATTCTTCCACATGATAGTTAGAAATGGCAGCCAACTGCACTCTTAAAGTAGCAGGAGAAGCTCCTTCATGAAACAATTCTGTCAAAAACTCCAAGATATTGTTCAACGGAGCTATAACAGGGTCCAAATGATGTGAATTAGCCCAGAAGATGAAACGTTTCCATTTACTGGTGTAGGTCTTTGTAGTGGAAGCTTTATGAGAAGCCACTAAAATATTCTGAACCGCCGGTGTAAGGGAATCAGACCTGGCTAGAAAGGGAAGCGGAGCAGCCAAGCTGCTAGATGGAGTGATTCGAGAGATGGGTGAGGAACTCCTGACGAGTGAGTCAGTAGATCTGGCTCTGGGTCCAGCATCCAAGGTCCCCGAATGCGGTGATGCAATAGAAAGGGGAACCAAATCTGACGAGGCCAGAATGGGGCAATGAGGATTATCGTCCTCTGAAGGTTGTTGGCTTTCTGCAGAAACTTTGCAATCAGGGGAAAAGGAGGAAAAGCATACAGGAGACCCGGGGGCCAATCGTGCACCAGCGCGTCCCTGGGGACTTCCCTGGAGGGTAATAGGGCAAAGTAGCTCCTGCATTTGGCGTTCATTGGAGACGCAAACAGATCGCAGGAAGGCTGGCCCCACTTGCGAAATATCATGTTCGCAACTGACTGTTTGAGGACCACTCGTGAGGCAACAGTATTGCTCTGCTCAGCCTGTCGGCTATGACGTTGGATGACCCGGGATGTGCGTTGCGATCAGAAAGCGACCCGTGGACTCCGCCCATTGCCAAATTCTCATGGCCTCTCTGCATAGTTGATAAGCCCTGGCTCCCCTTGCTTGTTTATGTACCAGACTACGGACATGTTGTCTGTCTGAACTGCAATAGTCCCTAGAGGAAGAAGGGGAGCAAAGTGTTGCAACGCTAAAAACACTGCCCTCAACTCCAGAACATTGATGTGCAGATTGTACTCCAGATTGGTCCATTCGCCTTGGACTGTCTGTCCCTGAAAGATGCCCCCCCACCCTATCAGGGAAGCGTCCGTGGTTATCGTCGCTGACGGTGTGGGTAGCACAAATGGTCTTCCGCTGGAAAGGTTGCAAGTCTGAAGCCACCAAGTTAGGTGTGATTTGCATGTGTTTGTTATCAGAATTTCGTGTGTCAGAGGTAGCTGTTGGAATGACCATTGTGCAAACAGCAGCCATTGTAGAACTCTCATGTGCAGTCTTCCCAATGGTATCGCAATGAGAGAAGCTGCCATGAGACCCAAGACCTTCAGAACCAGCTTTGCCGGGGATTTTTTGGACGACAGAAGGAGAGAAATGTTGTTTTGAAGTGCGACTATCCTTTCTGTAGGAAGCCTTAGAACCAAATGATGCGTATCTAATTCCGCTCCTATGAATAAGATATGCTGTGATGGCTGTAGTAAAGATTTTTCGAAATTTACGGAAATTCCGAGGTGAATACAAAGTTGTAGGGTGTAATCCCTGGCCTGTATCAGTTGACGCCTGGTGGTGGCAGACAGGAGCCAGTCGTCCAGATACGGAAACACCTGGAATCCTAAGCGCCTCAGATGAGACGCTACCACTGCCATGCATTTGGTGAAAACCCTAGGGGCTGAGGTCAGACCAAAGGGCAGGGCTCGAAACTGGTAGTGACTGGCTCCCAGCCGGAAGCGCAAATGATCCCTGGACGCCCTGGCCATTTTGATGTAGTAGTATGCGTCCTTCAGATCTATTGAGCACATCCAGTCGTCCTTCTGTAGGAATGGAAGGATCGATTGAAGCGTGACCATTCGGAACTTTTCCTTCTTGACAAAGGTGTTGAGGTTGCTTAGGTCCAGAATCGGCCTCCAGTCCCCTGTCTTCTTTGGAACTAAAAAGAACCTTGAGTAAGTCCCGAATCCTATTTGGTCCGCTGGGACTGGTTGGATGACTATAGCTGCTGGGTCTCACAGATGGGGTGGTACATCTGGGAGTTTTTTCTTTGGAATGGGGGTGGATAGGAATGGTATTTTGTAACCTCTGGTAACAACGCTTTTTACCCAGTTGTCTGTAGTAATGTTTTGCCAGGCCTGAGGGTATAAAGCTAGCGACCCGACTGCCTCCAGAGCAGGACAGTCGGGCCTCCTCTCAGGAGTGCTGGAAAGGTTTACCAGGGGGGGTATCCCTGTCACCTTGGTTTTGCGGACCCCCTCTGCCGCCAGGGCGGCGTCTTCCACCTCTGCCCCCTCCTCTGCCTCTAGAGGGGGATCACCCTGTGTGCCTGGGAAAGATCCTTGGGGTTTTCGAAACCACATTTTCCCACCACGTTGCCCTTTGGGGTACGGTCTGGAAGGGGTGGAAAAACGGATTCCGACAGCAGACAGAGTCTTTCCCTCCTGTTCACACCGGGTAAGGGTCTCCTTTACTTTAGGGCCAAAAAGTGTGGCACCATCAAATGGGGCGTTAGTAAAGGAAGACTTGATGGCTTCCGCAAATGAACATAAGCGCATCCAGGATTGCCTACGAAGAGCAATCGCTGAAGCCGCTGCCCTACTCAATCCTTCGGCTGCGTATGATATCAGCCTCATGGATTAGTTAACAATGGATGTAAGGGTATTTAGATGTGCCGAAACTTTCTCTGAGACCGCAGCATCTGTAGTACCCTGGAGGGTATCTCCCAACTCTTTGACTAGATCCCTCTGTAAGCGTGCAAAATGAGTCAAATAGTTCAGGGACCGCATAGAAAAAGCCGCTGAACTAAAAATGCGCTTCCCGTATCTGTCCATAGTCCTAGAATCTCTGTTAGGCGGATGGACAGATGAGGAAGACTCAGACATCTCCTTTTTCGTGGCCGCTGCCACCACCATGGCGTCCACTGGAACTCCTTTAGTGAGGTAAGCCTTGTCTTGGGGTGCAGTGATGTACTTATTAGGCTTCCTAGGGACCCGGTTCCACCGTGTCAGGTGTCTCCACGCCCTTGAGCAATCAACTCCATTAACTCATCAAGGCGGAGTGACCCAGGGGAGGAAGGCGAGCACCAAATGCCTTCAGCAAGACTGACTCATCCTCAGAAGGGGGGAGGGACTGCCAATCACCTCTCTGCTTCAGGATCTCCAAGATGTCAGAAAAGGAGACATCTTCTGAAGGTGACTTTGGGGACCCTTCTGACTCATCCAAGTCAGTATCGGATGTTAAAGATTCTTGTGGCGAATCTAAGTGTCTCCTCTTACACAATCTTTTCCTAGGGACCTCTTCGGGGGGAGCATCCGAAGAAGCCTCCGAGGAAGAGGGGGCACCCTCCAGGGGTGGCTGAGACACCGGTGCTCGACGCTTGGATGTGGCCGTTGGTGCAGAGGAAGATAACGGTCCTTTATGGGGAGGAGAGGCTGCTTCTACTGATGTGGTTGTCTGGGTAGACAACACCTTCCTCATGAGATCGAAGGCCCCCGGGTTCCGAGTCGAAGAATCTCCCGGTTCCGAAGAAATGGGAAGAATCCCCGAGACAGGCACCGAAGGCATCGACCCCGAGGACGGAGCCGAATCGATGGTTCGACTCTCTGCCCCGGAACCAAGGACAGATCGTCGGCTCCGAGACTCCGGTACCGGATCCGACGGAGTCGAGGTGAAAGGAGCAGACTGAGAAAAGGACGGTTCTGGCCCCGAGGGCTCCACAATCAGTAGATCAACCTCTTCCGGCTCCAAAGACTGGACAGGTCTCGGAGGAGGAATGGATGGAGATAATGGGAGGCCTTCAAGTTTCGACACCAACTGGGTGGAAACCGAAATAAGCTTGGATAGGGCCGAATGTTCCAATAACTTCTGCACCACACGGTCCACATCAATATCGGAGAGCTTAGAAGAACGGGTCGAAGGAACCGAAGACGGAGCCGACCTCAATAGTGTCGAGGGAGGGAGCTCCATCACTGGTTCCAAGACTCGAGGCTCGGAAACTGACAACAGTTGAACACTCGGCCCCGAAGTCTGTGGAACCGGTGATCTAACTTTAGTCGAAGAGCTCGGAGCCGATGACTTGGGCTCTGACGTCTTCGATTCCTTCGAGGACTTGGATGCCTGGTCAGAAGCATCCAGAGCCTCCTGAAAGGAAGGTTTTAATAAACCCCTGTCCATTAGTTTCCTGCGTCTATTTGTCATGACCCTCCCACTGAAAGAATGACAAATAGAGCAGTCTTCTTGCAGATGGAGACGGCCAAGACAGTAGACACAGGAACTATGGTTGTCAGTTACTGACATTTTTTGCCCACATTGGCAACGCTTGAACCCTGATTTGGCCTTTTCAGACATGTCAAAGTAAGTAGAAAGATAGTCAAATCCAGAAAGAGAGTCAAGTCCGGTAAAATTGTCAAATCCAGTAGTGAAGTCAATCCGGTTGTCAAATCCAATAAGGGGTGGTAGGCCCCGAAGAGAACTCTGACTAAGTTTTATAACTTTAACGGAACCGAGATTCCCTTATACCTTACCACACTCACACAAATTATTATTAAACAGCTTATAACACTAAAGTACCAGAGAAAAAACAAGAATAAAATTCTAAATCTTATCTGAGGTGCTCGAGCTCGACCCAGTGATGCGAACGCTGCAGCGGCAAACTAGATCTGAGGTAAAGGCAGAGGGGGATTGTGGGTATTAGGTGATCTCGAGCTTCTTCTCGATGCAGAGCTTGCAGGCGGCCGACACGGAGCCGAGGATCGGCTCCGAACCCATGTGTAAGAACAAAGGCGAGATTGAACATTCTCACATCTGTATAGTTCATCAGATGAGGAACTGAAGGCATAACTGCAAGTTGTCAGAACTTTTTCAGATGATATAAGAATGTCATCTGGTCTTGATAAATGTGCAAAAGCAACCTTTAAAGCAGGAAAACTGCAACACCAAGAAAACATCAGTTTGGCACAAGAATGTGATATCAAAGACCTTGAGCAAGAGGGATTGTATAAATATTAGGGAACTGATGAAAGATCAACAATAAAAAATGAACAAATGTGAATAAAACTTAGTAAGGAATACTTCAGAAGACTTAAATTAATCTTGAAAACAGAGTTGACATCTAGAAACAAAATTCAAGCTATAAACCGATTTGCTCTTCCTGTCCTAACTTATAGTTTTAGAGATTGACTGGCTTCAAAACATGTTGGATAGATTAGACAGGAAAACAAGGATGCTTCATGCTCAACAAATGATTTATAAAAAATCAGTGCATACCAAGATTATATGCTCTCCATTCTGAAGGAGGTATGGGGCTCCTCAAAACTGACTACATGTATAGATCTGCAATCGTGGGACTGCACACATATATATCTGCTGACCTTACAAGACCCAAACGTAGTGAAAGTTCTGAAATACGAGTAGATTAAATCTAAGATTACTTCCCGACTTAGTCTAGCAGAAGCATATCAGCATCAAGCAAGAATGGAACTCAAACCAGACGTAGATCAAAATCACGCAGCAACTGAATGCGCCAAAAACGAAAGAATATAAGGTGAAGGACCAAATGAGAAGACAAGAAATGTGGAAAATGCATAAATATATAGCTGCAAGTATAGAAAACTTCTGAAAGAACCTCATGTTGATTAGGATTGATTGCAGGAATGGTTAAGGAAAGGCAAATTCAAACCAAGAGATGAAAGGTTAATATTGGCGGCCCAAGATAGTGGGCTACGTACATGCTGGTTTGCAAAGTCCACTGAACATGTGGGAGAAACAAACAAATGTAGGTTTTGTAAAATAGAATTGAAAACAGTTGCACACCTTGCTGCTGGTTGTGACATACTAATGGCAGAAAGGCTGTACACTGAAAGGCATAATAATGTGGCAAGAATGTTGCACTGGGGACTGCATTATGGTACTGAAGTGGCTGAAAAACACTGGAAACATGAGAGACAAAATATAGTAGAAAATGACATCTACATCACATGGGATCACCCATTACCAACACTTCAAAAGACAAATGCTAGAAAACCAGATAGCAGCCTTAGAATGTTACTACTCAATGCTAGGAGCCTCAACAAGAAACTCTGCACCTTACAAGCTCTCCTCACTCTGGAGGATACAGACATCTGTGCTATCACAGAGATGTGGTTTACAGCTGTAAAAAGTACCCTGTTGTGCAAGGTTACAGTGCCTTCCACACATTTAGCCGAGCAGCAGCACAGATGGGGATTAAAGTTGGGGGTGTGCCTTGAGCTACAACTGCAACAAATATACCTACAAGTTGTTTAAATAGGATGAAGCCCTGGAGTTCATCTACATGCAAGTCACAATAGATACAGGCCACTGTACCTACCAGAAGTAAGCCTATAACAAACACCAAAAGCAAACACCACACTGGAGGAATCTTAGACTTAACAGGATATATAACACAAGGGAAAAAGTCATGGCCAAAATCAGCTACTCTCAAACACAAGAGCTCACTAAATTTACCAAGATGATTAATTAAGTCCATCAAGGGCAACTACGAGATCAGGATAACCTCTCAGGTTAAGGATAACCACAAGGCCTACTTCAGCTATGTCTAAACCTTAAAAGAGAACACACAGCAGTGTGCTGAACTTGTAGTAAATGACACCATCTTCATGGAGTAGACAGACATAGCGAATCTGCTAGCTGACAAATTCAGCTGAAACTTCACCCCCCCCCCCCCGTTACCCCCTTTGAAATTTCTTCTAGCATATCCACCCACAACTCTCAGCAAGAAACAGGTCATGCTGGTTGATCCCAAGGCCAAAAATACTGTCTCAGTGGGCCCAGACAATATTTCAGGTTGCAAAACAGCTTAAACCATTACCTTTCAGGAACTCTTAAGGCACTTTTCAATTACAGCCTCGGACCACATTACATATTAAGTGAATGGAGGACTGCAAAAGCCATCCCTGTTCACAATAGTGCTCTATCAACCAACCACAGAACCTACAGACACCATCATGACTGACATGTCTAATATGCAAAGCCATGGAATAAAGTATTATAGAAATGATAAACAAGGACATTGCCAACCTACAGACACTTAACGCATCCCAGTTTGGCTTAGTCAAGGGAAGGTCTTGCCTATCTAACCTGGTTGACTGCTTTGAGATGGTTACCGAGGAAATAGACAATGGAAAAACATCACAGACTGTGCATCTTGTCCTGGCTAAGGCATTAAGGCATTCAATACAATCACCAACTCCGATATTATTGATAAACTCACTGAATTAAGCACAAATCTGTAAATTACTCTGTGGCTTGCCAGCTTGCTCACAGATAGGACCCGAGAAATCAGTTGGTGATACCACCTCCACCAAGAGACTGGTCACAAGCGGATTAACTCAGGGATCTGTGTTTGGCATCCATTTCTTGGAAGTCAATGCTAATGTCAAGGACTGCTAGCTCAGCAACTTCGTATAAGATTATAAATCAGGAGCTACCATACATGCCCACTACAACACTAGCATCCTGCCAGATGGCCTAACACAAATGGGTGGTGCCAAAGCCATGGTTTAAAACTTAACACTAAGGTGTGCGCATTGCTGTGCCTTTTGGGAAAACGTCCACGCAAGCCAGTTACTCCATCGATAAAACAACCCAAGGAGCTGAAAAAGAAGTTATGTTCTTACCATAACGTTCCATGTGGAGTGTTCATCTCGCCTTTGTTCTTACACACGGGTTCGGAGCCGATCCTTGGCTCCGAGTCGGCCGCATAGCAAAGCTCTGCATCTTAGAGAAGCTCGAGACCAGGCTATATCCCACAATCCTCCCTGCCATTACTCAGATCTAGTTTGCAAGCAAACCAGACTAACAATAACCCTGAGGTGCTAAGGCTACATACTGCCACAAAAAATTCAGAGACACCATCTCACAGACAAATTAACTAAGGGTAACGAAATATACCCGGAAGAGGTAAAGACATCTGGACCAGACTCTAGTCCTACTCATTCTTCCAAACACGTGAGGGAGGGAAGGGGGGGAATGTAAGAACAAAGGCGAGATGAACACTCCACATGGAACGTTATGGTAAGAACATAACTTCTTTATGTGAGTGTGTTCAATCTCGCCGTTTGTTCTTACACACGGGTAGCGTCCCTAGCTCCGTCACCCTGAGTGACTCATGGAAGAATGTTCCTGAGCACAGTGGAACCAAAAGATGTCCTGTCTTTGGAGGCTTTGTCAACCCTATAATGAGTGATGAAAGTATGTGGTTTAGACCACGTGGCTGCTGCACAAATCGTGTCCAAAGGCAGGCGAGCTGCATGAGCCAAGGAAGTGGAGACGGACCTAGTAGAATGGCCTTTTGGTTTAGTGGGCAAAGCCTGATTTGACTTAGAATACACAAAGGCTATACAACCAGTAAGCCATTTAGAAAGCGTACGTTTTGTAACTGCCATGCCCTTTTTATTGTCTGCAAATGCAACAAAAAGTTGATCTGTTTTTCTGTAGTCTTTAGTCCTGTCTAAATAAAATCTTAGCTGTCTGTGGACATCTAACTTGTGCAGCATATATTCCAACTTGCTGGTATGGTTTTTGAAGAAAGTAGGGAGTTCAATGGACTGATTAATATTTATGACAGAACATACCTTAGGAAGGAAGGACGGATTTGTTCGTAAAGAAACTCTATCTGGGTGAAAAATTAAGTAAGGCGGTTTAATTGACAGTGCTTGCAGCTCTGACACTCTCCGAGCTGAAGTAACCGCTACAAGAAAAAGAGTCTTCCATGACAAAAACTTCAGGAGGCAAGAAGAGGCTGGTTCGAAGGGTGGCAACATTAGTTGTGACAGCAACAAATTTAAATTCCATGGGAATAAAGGGTCTCTGACGAGCGGTCGAAGATGGAAGGAACCTTTCATAAAAGTCTTACAAAGCCTGTGGGACATAATAGAAGAACCGTCCTCACCAACATGGAAGTTGGATATGGCCGCCAACTGCACTCTTAGTGTGGAAGTAGAGGCTCCTTCGTGGAAAAGGATGGAAAGAAATTCTAGAACTTTATGTAAAGGAGCAACCAGGGGGTCCAAGTGTTGACTAGATGCCCAGTACACAAAGCGTTTCCATTTACTCTTGTAGAGTTTTGTGGTGGAAGCCTTATGAGAGGCAACTAAAATGCGCTGAACTGCCGGAGAAAGTAGATCAGACCTGGCTAGGCGGGGAAGTGGAGCAGCCAAGCTGCTAGTTTGAGGGATAGAAGAGACGGGTGAGGAACTCCCGACGAATGTGTCAGTAGATCTGGTACTGGGTCCAGGATCCACGGTTCCTCTGTTTGATGGGCTCGAAGAAAGGGGAACCATATCTGTCGAGGCCAGAATGGGGCTATGAGTATAATTGTCCTTTCCAGGTTCATGGCTTTCTGAAGAAATTTGGGAATCAAGGGGGTAGGTGGGAATGCATATAGGAGACCCGGGGGCCAATCGTGTATCAGTGCGTCCCTGGGGACATCCCCTGGAGGGGGTAGAAGGGCAAAATAGCTTCTGCATTTGGTATTCATCGGGGAGGCGAATAGATCGCAGCAAGGCTGGCCCCATTTGCGGAAAATTCTTTCCGCCACTTGTAGTTTGAGGGACCACTCGTGAGGTAACAGGATGGCTCTGCTCAACCTGTCCGCAATGACGTTGGATGACCCCGGGATGTGAGTTGCTATCAGAAAGCGACCCGTGGACTCTGCCCATTGCCAAATTCGCATGGCCTCTCTGCATAATGGTAAGATCTGGTTCCCCCTTGTTTGTTTATGTACCAGACTACAGACATGTTTGTCTGTCTGAACTGCTACTGTTCCTAAAGGTAGGAGGGTTTGAAAGTGTTGCAACGCCAAGAACACCGCCCTCATTTCCAGAACATTTATGTGCAGGTTGTACTCCATGTTGGACCATTCCCCTTGGACTGTTCTTCCCTGAAAAAGTCCCCCCCACCCTATCAGGGAAGCGTCCGTGGTTATAGTGGCCGTCGGATTCGGTAGAACAAATGGACGACCCATAGTGAGATCCTGGCTGGACACCCACCATGAGAGGTCTCGCTTGCAAGAATCTGTTATCAGAATCTCGTGCGTTAGGGGTAACTGCTGGAACGACCACTGCGTGAACAGCAGCCATTGGAGGAGCCTCATGTGCAATCTTCCCATGGGAACCGCAATCAGTGACGCTGCCATGAGTCCCAAAACCTTCAACACTAATTTGGCCGGGGCTTTCCTGCATTGCAGTAGAAGAAGAACCTGTTCCTTGAGGGATGAAGCCCTTACTTGAGGGAGCTTTACCAATGTTAAGCGCGTATCTAGGTCCGCTCCAATGAATGAAATATGCTGTGAGGGCAGTAAGACAGATTTTTTGAAGTTTATGGAAATCCCTAGGTGGGAACAAAGGTTGACTGTATAGTTTCTGGCTTGTATGAGGAGACGCTCAGTGGTGGCGGTGAGGAGCCAGTCGTCCAGATAGGGAAACACCCGGAATCCTAGACATTTCAAGTGAGACGCTACCACTGCCATGCATTTGGTGAATACCCTGGGGGCTGAGGTGAGCCCAAAGGGCAGGGCTCGAAATTGAAAATGACTGGCTCCCAGCCGGAAGCGCAGGTGATCTCTGGATGTTCTGGCCATCTTGATGTGGTAGTACGCGTCCTTGAGATCTATCGAGCACATCCAGTCGTCCTTCTGCAAAAATGGAAGGATCAATTGAAGCGTGACCATCCGGAACTTTTCCTTCTTCACGAAGGTATTGAGATTGCCGAGATCCAAAATGGGTCTCCAGTCCCCTGTCTTTTTCGGAACTAAAGAACCTTGAGTAAGTTCCAGATCCTTTTTGGTCCGCCGGGACTGGCTGAATGACTCTTTTTTTGAGCAGCTTTGAAATTTCTATTGCTGCTGGGCCTCGCAGACGGGGTGGCACATCTGGAGACCTTCTTTGTTGGGGTGGAGTTGACATAAAGGGTATTTTGTATCCTCTGGTTACAATGCTTTTTACCCAGGAGTCTGAGGTGAGAGTTAGCCAGGCCTGTGGGTATAAAGCCAGCGACCCGACTGCCTCCAGAGCAGGACAGTCGGGCCCCCATTCAGGAGTGCTGGAAAGGCTTACCAGGGATAGTATCCCTGTCGCCTTGGTTCTGCGGACCCCCTCTGCCGCCAGGGCGGCGTCTTCCATGTCTGCCCCCCCCCTGCCTCTTGGGGAGGGGGGGGTTCACTCTGTGTGGCCTGGAAAGATCCCAGAGTTCTACGGAACAACATTTTTCCGCCTCGTTGCCCTTTGGGGTACGGTCTGGATGGAACGGAAAAACGGACTCCGACAGCAGACAGAGTCTTTCCTTCCTGCTCACACCGAGTTAATGTCTCTCTCACTTTGGGCCCAAAAAGAGTGGCACCATCAAAGGGGGCGTTGGCGAAAGAAGACTTGAAGGCTTCCGCAAAAGAGCACAGCCGCATCCAGGATTGTCTTCGTAGAGCAATCGCTGAAGCTTGGCCCTACTCGACCCTTCAGCCGCATACGAGATGAGCCTCATGGACGAGTTCACTATGGAGGTAAGGGTGTTAAGTTGTGCTGTTACCTTATCTGAAACAGCAGCATCTGTGTTACCCTGGAGGGCATCTCTCAGCTCCTTGATGAGATCCCTCTGTAGTCGTGTAAAATGTGTCAAATAGTTTAGCGAACGCATGGAAAAAGTCGCTGAACTAAAAACGCACTTCCCATATCTGTCCAGAGTCCTAGAATCCTTATTAGGAGGATGAACAGAAGAGGAAGACTCCGACATCTCCTTTTTAGTGGCTGCGGCCACCACCATAGCGTCAACCGGGACTCCTTTGGTGAGATAAGTCTTGTCCTGGGGAGCGGTAATAAATTTACTTGGTTTTCGAGGGACCGGTTCTACTGTGTCTCCCACGCCCTTCGAGCAATCAAATCCATTAACTCATCGAAGGGCGGAGTAACCCAGGAGGTAGAAGGTTGAGCACCAAATGCCTTCAGCAACACCGACTCGTCCTCAGTGGGGGCTAGGGACTGCCAATCACCCCTCTGTTTTAATATCTCCAAGATGTCCGCAAATGAGACATCCTCGGAGGGGGATTTTGGGGACCCCTCTGACTCATCCAAGTCAGTGTCAGAAGTTAGAGATTCCTGTGGGGAATCTAAGTGCCTCCTCTTGCACAATCTTTTCCTCGGAACCTCATCGGAGGGGGATTCCGGTGAGGCCTCCGAGGAACAGGGGGCATCCTCTAGGGATGGCTGACACAATGGTGCTCCACACTTTGGATGTGTCATGGGAACAGAAACAGAGAGCGGCTCCTTAAGGGAGGGAGAAGACGCGTCCGATGAAGTGGTTGTCTGTGTAGACAAAACCTTCCTCATAAGGTCAAAACCCCCTGAACCTCGGGTCGAGGACTCCCACCGGTTCCGAAGAACATGGAAGAATCCGAGACACGGGGCCCATGGGTCTCGACCCCGAGGACGGAGCCGAGCCGATCTGCGCCGAGGCCCCGAGAGGGAGAGTCGGCACCGAAAGGTCGGTACGACTCTCGGTCCTGGAACCAAGGAGAGATCGTCAACTCTGCGACTCACCTATAGGTTCCAATGGAGTAGAGGTAAATGGTGTCGATCGTGCAATGGACGGTTTCGGCACCGAGGGCTCCACTATCATCGGCTCATCCTCTTCCGGCTCCGAAGACTGGATGGGTCTCGAAGGAGGACCTGTTGGAGATAAGGGAAGGCCTTCTAGTTTCGACACCAACTGGGAGGAAACTGCAATCAATTTGGAAAGGGCCGTGTTCTCCATAAGTTTCTGCACGACACGATCCACGTCAGTATCGGATAATGGTCTGGAAGATCGGGTCGAAGGGGCCGAAGATGGCACCGACCGAAGAATAGACGGTGGCGGTAGTTCCGACACCGGTTCCAAGACCTGGGGCTCAGTGAGACACAAACGTTCGACGCTCGGCCCCGAAGTCTGTGGAACCGGCGAACGAACTTTAGAAGATGTACTCGGAGCCGATGAGATGGGCTCCGACATCTTCGACCCTTCGAGGACTTAGAAGCCTGGTCAGACTTGTCCAAGGCCTCCTGGAAGGCAGGCTTAAGAAGTCCCCTGTCAATAAGTTTCCTGCGTCTATCTGTCATGACCCTCCCACTGAAGGAATGGCAAATAGAGCAATCCTCTTGCAAGTGGAGAGGGCCAAGACAGTAGACGCAGGAAGTGTGGTCGTCAGTGATGGACATTTTCTGTCCACACTGACACCTTTTAAAACCAGACTTGGCTTTTTCAGACATGTTAATTAAAGAAGAGAGAATTTAACACTAGCTAATATTAGAAAGAATTAAAGCTATAGGTTAAAGAAGGGTAGGCCCCAAAAGGGAAACCTATAAAAAACTAACTACAATATACACACACACACACACACACACTATAGGATAGAAAATAAAATATCAAAAAACTATAGGAATATAAGAACTTTGACAACAAAAAAGAAGCTATCTTATCTGTCTAACAACAGTTTTCTCTGGTCCGAGGCTCTCAGAACGATGTGACCCGTTGCAGTGGCAAACTAGATCTGGGTAATGGCAGGGAGGATTGTGGGATATAGCCTGGTCTCGAGCTTCTCTAAGATGTAGAGCTTTGCTATGCGGCCGACTCGGAGCCGAGGATCGGCTCCGAACCCGTGTGTAAGAACAAATGGCGAGATTGAACACTCTCACATCTGGTAGTTACAGATCTGAGAAAGTACAGTTGTGTACATTTACCATAAATGTAAATGTTAAGAGTGTATTCACTGTTGCAGTCATTACATTTGGATTATCCTGCTAGGGGGAGCCTTCAGTCATCCCGAATACCAGAGACTTAGTATTTCTCTGTCAGTTGCTGTCGCTTCAGTACTGTCGTCAGGTCGTCAGAGGTATAAAAACAGGCAGCCAACGCCATTACATCAGTTTTTCTTGTCCCAAATGTCAGGAGCCCCCAAACAGGGAGCTAAGTTATGGTGGGAAAATGCCACAAGTAAAAAGTAAAAACCAATAGCCCTGTAAGGAGTGAGGAAGAGAGAGAGATACAAGGGGGCTGGAGGGTGGGAAACCAGGACTGCAACAGTGAATACACTCGAACATCTACATTTATGGTAAGTGTACACAACTGTACTATGTTCTTCATGTTTCAATGTTGCAGTCATCACACTTGGGTTGATTCCCAAAGCTGAAGAATGGGTGCAGGCAGTCAAGAAGAGTTTGGGCTGGCTAGTATGTCCTGCAGGACTGCTGTTGCAAAGCCCACCCTGGATCTGGAAAAGATAGGCAGGTGGTAATGCTTGGTGAAGGTATGAACAGAACTCCAAGTAGCAGCTTCCAGAATGTCCCTGGTAGGGACTCCTCTAAGAAAGGCTGCAGAGGTTGAAGTTGCCCTAGTGGAATGTGTTCTGACTCCCTGAGGGGGTGGTTTCCCATGGTGTTTATAACAAAAATGGATACAGTGTGCTATCCATTTGGAGATGGTTTGTTTTGATATGGGCTTGCCCTCTGCCCCTGGTGCAAAGCTGACTAGTAACTGGTCAGATTTCCTAAAGAGCTTAGTCCTATCAAGGTAGGATATGAGCTGTCTGTGCAAATCTAAAGAGTGCAGGATCCTTTTCCCCTTATTTTGAGGATTAGGGAAGAAGGTGGGCAAATGGATAGATTGGTTGAGAGGCACACTGGAAACCACTTTAGGCATGGAAGTTGAGTTAGTCCTGAGTGGGACCCTGTCAGCATGAAAAATAATGAAGGGTTCCCACATCCATAAGTTCTTGCAGCTCAGACACTCTTCTAGCTGAAGTGATGGCCAGAAGCAAGACTGTTTTCCAAGAGAGGAATTTTAACTCTGTTGATGATGCAGGCTCAAAGGGGGGTAGCGTGAACTTTTCCAATACAAGGTTAAGGTCCTAAGCAGGGGTGGGGGCTCTTCTTGGTGGCCTTAAGTTGTTAGCCCCCTCAGGAATTGCTTGATGAGAGGGTGAGAGAAGAGAGGTGGCTCAGTGCTATAATGGGTAGAGATGGCAGAGGCATGGATCTTAACTGATGAGAGGGAGAGGCCTCTGTGGAGTAGATCTGCTAGGTAATCCAGGATGAGGCAAGGAGGGCTGTGCTGTATCCGTTCCTTTAGTGTGAATCCAGGAAATAAGTCGTCTGTTTGTGTCGAATATCGGTAGTGTGAAGAGCTTCCTCAGAAGCTGGTGCCTGTACAGTGGCTCTCGACTGGACCCATCCAAGGTAGAGACATACACAGGTTCCATAGTCAAAGAAGAGTCTCACGGCATACCAGACTCCGAATGGGTCTTTGTAGCGGCCTGCGAATCCATTTGGAGTCGGCATCGGGGGATACAAAAGTGCCTCACTGAGTACCGGCGAACTGGGATACAAAAGTGCCTCACTGAGTACCGGCGAACTGGCGACTAGCTTAACGGAAGTGTCGTCGGCAGTTTTGGACCTGTGCAGTCCGTCTCTGTCTTTATCCTTACTTTTTTGGAAGATCTGTAGTCGGACGGCTTACTGAAGCCATTTTGGAATATGGAGGTCGAGAACGAATGTATTTATCTACAATAAGGGCCCGAAGACGAATAGTTCGGGTGTTGAACAAAGCACAAAACCGACAGCAAGGTACATCTTGGTCTGGGCCTAAACAGGTGACGGAGTAAGAATGTGAATCTCGGTGTGGTATTTGCTTTCCACAGGCGAGATGATTGTTAACTTTTTCTGACATCGGTTAGAGCAAGAAAAAAGATTCCCAATGGTGTACTTAGTTTTAGAAGACTTCAAGATGATTCAATTTCGGAAACGAAAACTCAGGTAGTGGCTGACTGGCACTCATGCAAACTGCTTCTGCTTCTGGCTCCTCGGCAAGAAAGACTAATGTAATGGCATTGATTGCCTGTTGTTATACCTCTGACGACCTGACATCGGTACTGAAGCGACAGCAACCAACGCAGAAATAGTAAGCCTCTATTATTCGGGCCGACTGAGGGCTACCCCTGGCAGGATAACCCAAGTGTGATGACTGCAACAGTGAAACACGAAGAACATCATATATAGACAGTAATCTGGCTTACAACTGACATGTAGCCAAGATAGTAAGAAAGTCATTCCATGTCGCCCAACTTATAAGAGTATGGATCCAAGTCCAAGGAAGGTATAGTACCACTCTACTCTGCCCTTATCAGATCCATCACGGAGTACAATGCCCCTTTGATATGTACCTGACCAGGCATTTGCAACTGTTGGAATGCACAGGGAGGTTTCTCACCAGGAGAATTCAGGGTATGTATACATTGTCTTAAGTCCCTATCTATACTTATTTTCTTACAGGTTCCTAAGAAATAATCTATACCTGGCATATAAAGCATCCTCAGGGCCAATCCTGAAGGATCTTTTGCACATCCGTAAAATGAACAGCAACAGAAACACTAGATTCAAGGATTAAAACTTTGCCTGCGACATAAAGATAACATGCTGGTGAGACTAATGTGTCTCAAAGGATCCCCATCCATGGGAAGCAAAGTTTAACCCTAACCCTATTCAAACAAAACCTTGACCACTGGATGAGAAATTGTAAATTCACCCCCTAGTCTGGCCCCTGTCTCTAATGGAGAGAAGCAGACAGTAAGCAAAAGTTTACCTAACATTCTCCTCTCTACAAAGCCCTTAGCCTCCAAACATACCACTCCTAACAGACATCAAAGGTACATGGTGAAACAGTCGGATTGGGTTGCATGGCTAGGCTTATATAGCCCTGGCTGTCATTAGCCTAGGATATACCCATGAACCTCTGAACCTATGAAACAAACACATCAGAACAGAACTAGACAAAGAAAGCACCACTTCCTTTTACAAATCCTATACTGCCATGTATCTATGGAATGCACGGTTTCACAAGCTAATATCAGACTAAAGAATCCACCGCTTAAAAAAAATCAGCAACAGAAAATGGTTTCAAAGACTACTGCTGACACAGCAGCAGGCTGATTAAAGCTCTATCAGTGTGAAAACTAAGACATTTTTAAGTCAGTCAGTAAAAGTTATCAGTTAGGGTACAACAGTCACTGGTTATTAACTGCACTGCCCAGATACAAAAATGAAGAAATTAAAAAAGGTAAGGAAAATGTGAACTAAAACAGAAAAAGAAAGAACTGTGGCTGGGGAAAAAAAAATTGCAGCTGTTCAAAAAGCAATTGACGATGCAGTTTGAGTACAGGAAATGACTGAATAATTTAGAGGAAAAAGTAAATCAAATGCAGTAAAAGGTGTTTCCTAATTAGAGAGACAATGAAGGAATAACAAAAGTGTAATAAAAAAAGCCTGGGCAAAAATAAGAAGCTTTAAATAGCCACTCTGATGAGCTGATTGTGAAATCAGAGAATGAAAGAAGAAAAGACCGTCTGAACATGAGGCTTCTGAAGAGAAAATATTAAAAAAAACAAACACAGCAAAGTACAGATAAGCAAATGGACTGATGTTCACTGAAAAACTTGTTAAAAGTTAAGAGAGAGGTCACATTGTCTGTGTGTTCCTACAAAGGCCATCAGAAAGCAACCAAGATCTATCCAGATCATACCAGAAGAATAAGCTATTCCTGACAACTGTGGCAGAAGGAAAAGCATTAAAATTGGTGACACCAGAGTACATGGAAAATGACTATTCGCTGTGTACCAGGCAGAACACAAGCACGTTTATCTTGGCAATCATGGGAAGGCAAGACTGATATTAAGTAGCTATATCCAGCTATCTTCAGAATACTTTTCCAGGAGGATCAAAGACTTTTGGAGGGAAAGTACCAGCATCTTGGAAGAAAGTTGTGGTGGTTGTATTAACAAGAAGGATAAAGACCCTACAGACTTGGCATCATCTAGACACACTTCAATTTTAACCTACGTTTATAAAGTGTTTATGTCTATACTAGCTAAAAGAATGGCAACGTTGTTGCTAAAGTCCAGAATGTTTAAGATTTTTGCTTAGAAGTGCTTGCATAGGTATTTTTATAGACCAAGCAGACTTCAGAGAACTTTTTCTCAGTAGATAGCAAATGCTAGATGTGCAATGGGAAAGAAAAAAGGTAATTATGAACATATATTTTCAGAACGTATGAGTTGGCAGACTTTAAAAACTACCTATAATGTATTCTATCAGAATCAATGGTCGAGCAAATGGTTGTAACTAAAGAAATGATTCTTTTGAGCTTTGGAATAGGATCTGAATTGCCTAGTCATAGCAAGGCCTAAGTTTAAGGCTAATAGTTGCAAAAAAAATTACTAGAGAATGTAAATCAAAATGTAAACTGATTGTATCCGCAGTACTGAATACTGCAATGTAAAAACTGGTGGGGGGGGCTCTTCTGTACATGAATGGAGCAACTTACACAGAAATAAATGGAATTCATGGCAACAAAACATGCACGCTAATTTTCAGGTGGAGCACTGAAGTTAACACAAGGCAGGAAATTATGTAATGATGAGGCAAATTATAATTGTTAAAAAGAAAATATGTATGCACACTGCATAAAAATAATGAAAAATGTTTGTACTCGTTTTCTATTAATGCACATTTACCTATGCCATTGTTTAAAATATGACAAAGTTATTAATAAAAAAAGACATTTGAAGGAAATAAAAATGTTTAGCCATAATGAGTGAGCCATCATGTAGAAGGGGGCTCTGCTTCTCAATTTTCTGATAGTAAGAAAGCAGCCCACTGAAAGACTTTGCAAGTGAAACCTTTTCAAATGTTCCAAATGAAAAGCTTTAGTAACAGAAACCTCAGGGGATGAATAAAAAAGAAACAGGGACACCTTGAACTTGAATTAGAGACTGGTGTTGGGAGATCACTATGATCAGGAAGAAGTGCAAGCGCACAAAGTATCAGGTTGATGCCCTAACAGTGTGAAAGTAAAAATAGCTATAAACATTCAAATTTATCAATTTGAGTAAAATTTAGATACTGGCTAGGTATTACACTGCCTGGATATCAGCATATAAATATAGAAAAGGTAAGCTAAAATCAAACAGAAAAAGAGAAGAAAAGTACAGTTGTGTACACTTACCATAAATGTAGATGTTCGAGTGTGTTCACTGTTGCAGTCATCACTTTTGGGGTAGCCCTCAGTCGGCCCGAATACCAGAGGCTTACAATTTCTGCGTTGGTTGCTGTCGCTCCAGGACTGACGTCAGGTTGTCAGTGGCATAAAATCAGGCATCTGACGCCATTACATCAGTTTTTCTTGCCCTAATTGTCAGGAGCCCCCAAATAGGGAGCTAGGTTATGGTGGAAGAACACCACCAGTAGAAAGTAAATACCAAAAAGACCATGCAAGGACAGTAAAAGAGAGAGAGAGAGACAGACAAGGGGGATGTAGGGGGGGGGGGCAGGACTGCAACAGTGAATACAATTGAACATCTACATTTATGGTAACTGTACACAACTGTACTATGTTCTTCGTGTTTCACTGTTGCAGTCATCACATTTGGGTTGATTCCCAAAGCTGAAGAAAAGGGTGGAGGCAGTCAAGAAGACTGGGGGCTGGCTAAGATGCCCAGCAAGACTGCGATGGCAAAGCCTGTCCTGGATTTGGAGAAGATAGACAGGTGGTAATGCTTGGTGAAGGTATGAGCAGATGTCCATGTTGCAGCATCCAGGATGCCCCTAGTAGGAACCCGTCTGAGGAAAGCTGCAGAAGTGGAGGTTGCCCTGGTGGGATGTGTCCTGACCCCCTTTGGGGGAGGTTTCCCGTGCCGTTTGTTGCACAAATGGATGCAGTATGCTATCCATTTGGAGATTGTTTGGATATGGCCTTACCCTCTGCTGCGAAACGGACTAGAGATTGATCAATTTTTCTAAAAGACTTAGTCCTGTCCAGAAAGAATTTGAGCAGTTTGTGCACATCTAGAGTGTGCAGAATCCATTCCCCCCTTGTTTTGTGGGTTAAGGAAAAAGGTGGGCAAATGAATGGATTGGTTGAGAGCCACACTGGACACCACTTTAGGCATGAAGGATGGGTTTAGTCTGGAGGGCGACCCTGTCAGCATGGAAAATGATGAAGGGCTCTACAGCCTGAGTGCTTATAGCTCTGACACTCTTCTAGCTGAAGTGATGGCCAGAAGCAAGGCTGTCTTCCAAGAGAGGAATTTTAACTCTGCTGAAGCTGCAGGTTCAAAGGGGGGGGGGGGGGGGCAGGGTGAACTTTTACAACACAAAGTTAAGGTCCCAAGCTGCAGTAGGAACTCTCCTGGGTGGCCTTAAGTTGTTAGCCCCTCTTAGGAACTGTTTGATGAGAGGGTGTGAGAAGAGTGGTGGCTCTGTGCTGTAATGAGCAGAGATGGCAGAGGCATGAATTTTAATAGAAGAGAAGGAAAGACTCCTGTGTAGTAGGTCTGCTAGGTAATCCAGGATGAGAGGTAGGGAGGGCTGTGCCATTCCGGATCCCTTAGCCTGGATCCAGGTGCAAAACCTTTTTCCACTTGTCAGCATAGGACTTTCTATTGCTGGGGCGTCTGGCCTCATGTATAATATTCTAGGACTTGTTTGCTTAGGCTGGCAGCTTAAGGAGAGGTCAGGGAATAAGCTAGGCTGCCAGGTTGAGGGTCTGCAATTGGGGATGCATGAATTCTCCATTCCTCTGGGTCAGGTGTGTTGGGATCTAAATGCCATGGTGGCAGGGGTGACAGGCTGCGCAGCAGTGGGTACCATTGCTGGCGTGGCCAGTCCGGGGCAATCAGGATTGCCCTACGTTTTTCCTCCTTTATTTTGAGCAGTACCCCTGAAATGAGTGGTAGAGGGGGAAATGCATAGACCGAAAGGTTTACCCCACTGGAAAGATAGAGAATTCACTTTTCAGGCCTTTCTGTGAGGTTCCCTGGTGCAGAATTTGCTGAGCTGATGATTGGAGTGGAAGCCAAATAGGTCCACCTTCGGGGTGCCCCATTTCTGGGTTGCAAGGGTGAAGGCAGGTTTCTGCTTAAGTTGTCTGCCAGAGAGTTTAAGGAGCCTGGCAGGAATTGTGCTAGCAGGTGTAGTTGCATGGCTGAGGCCGTGTGCCGAAAGGTCATGGCGAGCCTGCAGAGAGGATAAGAGAGAGTCCCTTCCCTGCTTGTTAATATACCACATCACTGTGGTGCTGTCTGTTTTGATCATTAGAGGTCCCGGAGAGAGTAGGGGTCTGAAAGCTGTCAGGGTGGGTTGAAAAGCTAGCATCACTTTTTGGTTGATGTGCAGATGTATTTGATTTGGGCTCCAATGGCCCTGAATGCACATGCCGTCCAGGTGAGCACCCCAGGCATAGTCTGATGCATCTGCGGTGAGGGTCTGGGGGGGTGTGTGGTTCCGAGAAGGGATGTTCCTTGTTGTGGTTGCATGCTGCTGCCCACCAAAGAAAATCTTTTCTTAGACAAGGTATCATTGGTATGATAGTTTCCAGGTATTGAGAGTGTTGACACCAAAGGCTTTTTAGGTTCCACTGTAGTTTCCTCATATGCAGTCTGGCATATGGAATGAGTAGAATACAGGAGGCCATGAACCCTAGAGCTTGCAGGATTTTCCTTGCGGATAACTGGGTTCTGGTGGCTAGTTGAGGGACGTACTCTGTCAGGTAGGCTTGTTTTTCTAGAGTAAAGAATGCCATCTGGGATACAGTGTCCAGGCTTGCTCCCAAGAATAAAATTTTTTGTGTGGGGACTAGTTCTGATTTCTTTTGGTTTATAGTACACCCCAGGGAGGTCAGTAGGTCCTTTACAAAGGTCAGGTGCTGTAACAGCTTTTCCTGACTGTCTGCCTGAATCAGGCAGTCATCTAATTAGGGATAAATTTGAATATTTCTTTGTCTGCAAAAGACAATGGCTGGACCCAGGCATTTTGTGAAAACTCTGGGAGCAGTGGATAAGCCAAAGGGAAGCGCAAAGAAATGAAAGTGCATAGATCCTGCACCAAAACGTAGATATTTCCTGCAAGATTCCCTGATTGGGATGTGTAGGTAGGCCTCTTTTAGGTCTAAGGTGGTTAACCAAGCATACTTGTAAAGCATAGGAAGAAGCTGCTGTAGGTGAGCATTTTGAATTTTGGTATCATCAGAAAGGTGTTTAGAATGGAGAGATAGAAGATTGGGAGCCAGGTGCCCTATTTTCTGGGTACCAGGAAGAATCTGGACTAGAAACCTTGGCTAATATGCTCTGCAGGAACATGCTGTATGTCCTCATGGAGAGCAGGGAAAGGACTTCCTTTTTGGCCTCTGCCCACTGGTTGTGTGGAGGAAGATCTTGTTACCCTTTTGGGGTTGGCAGAGTGTGGAAATAAAATTTGTATCCCTGGGACACTATGTTGAGGAACAACCAAAACTGAGAAAAACACACTTTATAATAGCAAAGCTTTCGGATAAAATCCTTCCTCAATACTAATACAAACAAATCTAAAAACCAAATGGTTTAAATACAGGTCACTGAAGTCACATGACCAGCAGTCCAAAAATCATGTGACCACAAGTATATAAAACAAATCATTAAAATTAGAAAAATTAGAAAAAACATTAAAAAAAAACATAACATTATCGCAACCTAGTATGCTGCAATTTAACAAGAACAGGTTTCAAAGTAATCATATTATTTAAACCTGGAAAATGGTCAGAGTTCAACCTAAGAATCCATTCATACTCTTTTAATTCAAGTAAATTACCACTATCACCACCTCTGGCAGGAGGCCGTATTACATCAATAACTCTAAAGGAGAATCTATGCTCAATACCTGAATCAACTATGTGCTTACACAATGCATTACTGTCAATGGCCCTTCTAATCTCCGATTTATGTTCAATGATGCGTTCTTTTAGCTTTCTAGTGGTCTTACCCACATAGAATGCAGTACATTTCACACAATTAGCTAAGTACACCACATTAGATGTAACACAAGTGGTAGAAAAATTAAACTGATAAACTTTACCACTAATAGGATGTTTGAACTTATCACTGCAACCAACCACAATATCAGAACAGCAGGAACAATTCAAACAACCATACGTGCTGGGCTTAGTGGTAAAAGTCCTCTCTACAGGCATGAAAAAATCTTTGTAACCTAACATATTCTTCAAGGACTTCATATTTCTATATGAGAAGAAAGGCCTGTCACCAAGAATGTCTTTAATCTCACTAGAGGCCATTAGTACAACCCAGTTCCTCTGGATTATTTGTTTTACACAACAAACAAGGTATTATAATATAAGTAAGATACCTATACTTTTGAACATTCTAACATCATCCATCCCAAAAAAAAAAAATTCAATATTGTCTCTTCTATTAACTAAAAACTTTTTTTTTTAAATCTAAAACAGTTTTAGAATCATAACCACTATCCAGAAACTCTTTGGACATCTCATCCAACTGTAAATTAAATGTAGCATCATCAGTATTTAATCTACTAACTCTATTAAACTGTGAAGTAACAATCCCCTTAAAGACATGTGGGACATGCATGCTGGAATAATTAATGTATCTATCAGAGTTTATCTCCTTTTTGTGAATACTGGTATGGATAGAACCCTCACGTAGTTGTATCTTAACATCCAAGAAATCAATCTCACTATCAGAGGCATCCATCTTAAATTTCACGAAACTGGTGGTTGCATTTAAATAATGAACAAATTCATTCAACTGTGAAAGGGAACCTTTCCAAACCATAAAACAATCATCAACGAAACGTTGATAAAAACATACATTACTTACAAAAGAATTATCCAGATTATAAATATAAGCTTTCTCCCATTGGTATAACACCAAGTTGGCATAAGTGTTAGCCACAGAAGTACCCATGGCTACACCAGTGAGTTGCAAATATAAGCATTCATCAAACAGAAAAATATTGTTCCTCAAAACTACATCTAGAAGAGAACAAATATTCTCAACAGATCTATTCACAAGAGAAGATTGGGAGATCAAAATTGTCTGATAGACTCAATACCAAAATCATGCGGTATTACAGTAAAAAGGGATGCTATATCAAGCGTTACAAACAAATACTCACTTTGTCGACAGGAACCACCAATACTATTAAACCAAACACGCAATTTACAAAGGAAATCAGATGTATCTCTTAGCACAGAAGTGCATTTAGGTAAATATAGTTGCAATTGTGTTTGCAAATATATAGATATAGGTTAGGTGATCCACCCCCTCCTATACAATTGGTCTCATGGGGGTTGGTCACCGACTTGTATCTTAGGCAGCCCATAGAGACAAGGGATAATTGGACAAGAAACAGTAAAAAAATGAAATAAATCAAGAGTAATATCACCACTAATTTGCAAATCATAGATCACCATATTGACATAACTAATACATCTTTTAACATCTATTGATGTAATATGTTTAAAAGCCTCAACATCATTCAGTAGAACAGAAACTAAAGATATATACTTAGGCCGATCCATAAGGACTACAGCCCCACCTTTATCGGCTTGTTTAATCACTAAATCTTTGCTCGCCTGTAGACTTTTGAGCGCTTGATACTCATCAAATGTTAAATTAAAGCGAGAAAATCTCAAAATATTGCAGTCAGAATACAACATTCTTAATTCCCTCTCACACAAATCATGAAATGCTGTAACCACAGGCATACTAGAAGGTATAAAGGTACTACGCCGTTTACATGAAACTCCATTAACGACAGAGTTACCAAACAAAACCTTTAAATTTACATTTCTAATGAAAATCTTAAGGTCTGTGAGCACAGTCACTAGATCACCCTTCGCTGTAGGAATAAAATTAAGCCCTTTATGTAGTACTGAACAATGAGCAGAGTTCAAGTTAAAGGTTGAAAGGTTGAGGATGCCTTTAGTCATTTGCGACTTACTTTGCCCTGCCCTAAAGGGCTCTCATTCTTACGTTTGCCTGGGATAACTGTTTGTCCCATAAACGGTTTCCTTCTTGGAGAGGAATGCTCAGTTACAGCCTCCGGCTGTTCTAGACGAAAGCGTTTGCCAGAGAAATTAAATGTAAGCTGCTGTGCCTTCTTAACCACAGTGGAACGCGAGTTAGCCTCTCTATGTTGAGGACCCATCGGTCGTTGGTAATACAGGCCCAGTTGCTTGCATGGAAGAAGATTTTTCCTCCTAGAGGCACAAGCAGGTGGGCAGAGGTAAGGGTTGGAGGTGTAAAGTCATTGTGAGTTCTTATCATAAAGGGGTGGCTTTGCACTCCCTGTTTTTGAAAGAGGAGGAACTCCATTGCTTAGATCTCTGCATTTCCTGGGGCTGCTGTCTCAGGGGTCTGCTTCCCCAGGGTCTGGGCTGGGCTGGCCTGGAGGGGGCAGGAAAGGACCAGTGCTTGGAGGGGCAATGCCTACTGAACCTCGGAGGCTGGACCTGTAAGAAGTCTTTAACTGTCTGCATAGACTTAGCTTTTTCTTCCATATTTTTCAAGACCTCTTCTGTCTTGGTGCCAAATAAATTGTTTTTGTTCAATGGTGCGTCCAATAATTTGGATTTGAGATGGTCTGGCAAGGTCTGTTCCTTAAGCCAAGCATGCCTTCTAAGGACTGAACCAGTGACTGCTGTCCTGCAAAACGCTTCTAGGGCATCAAAGCCACATTGCAAGGTGTGCTTAGTAACTTGACTTGTAGAATGCATAAGCTCTTGTAATTCTTTATTTTTTGCACAAGCAGGAAAGGAAGATATTTTTTGTTTGAGGAGTTCCATGGTATGCTGCTGATATTTCAGCATGTGGAACTGACAATTTAATGCTCTAATAGCAAGAGTAGCAGAGGTGTATACTTTTTTTACCCCATCTGTCTAAATCTCGGGAATCCCTGTCTGAGGGGGTGGGATTCTTAGCTGAGGTTGCATTAATTCCTGTAGGTCCTTGAGAGATGACCCCTGGGTCAGCAGTAAGATTTTTGAAAAGAAATTTGTAAGAGTCAGGGACTCTGTAGTACCTGTCAGGTTTCCTGGGAGCCAGAAGAAGGGTGTCAGGAGTCAAACTGGACTCCATAAAAACAACATCCAGGACAGGAGGACTGGCCAAAGGTCTGTGCTGTGGTAAATCTAAGAATTCCCGGAGTCTCTTTTTTGACTAAGGATAGTCTTGACATTCTCACTGAAAATGTTTCCTTAAAGTATGAAGGTTTTCCCCAAATGAAAAATCCTCGGGTGGAGAGGCAGAAGGAATGAATTTCTCTGCATCAGAATCCTCATAAGCAGAGAGGGGTGTCATGTTTTCATATTCAGAAGCATCAGAGTCATCGGACTCCTGTTCAGATAAAACTACTGGGGACAAGTCTCTTTCTTTTGGAAGGCATAGCCTGGCTTCCCCTAATAAGCATAATAAGGTCTTCTGCCATTTTAAGCATTTGAGATTGAGGCAAGGAAGCAGATACCGGAAGTTAGGTCAGTTTTTTTGGGCGTAGTTTGTACCCTGGGTCTAAGAAAAGTGCAGTTGTGTGCACTTACCATAAATGTAGATGTTCGAGTGTACTCACTGTTGCAGTCATCACATTTGGGTTATCTGCCTGCAGGTAGCCCTCAGTTGGCCTGAATACCAGAGTCCTGGGATTTCTGCGTCGGATGCTGTCACTTCTTCCATGACGTCAGATCAGCAGGGGTATAAAACATGCAGCCGACGCCATTACATCAGTTTTTCTTACCCAGATGTCAGGAGCTCCCCAAAAAGGAAGCAATTACATGGTATGGAACACCCCCAGCAAAAAGCAAATACCAATGATATAAGATATGCCAAACAAAAAGATAGGTAGAAGTAAAGAGAAGTCAGGGGGCTGGAGGGAGGGTAACCAGGACTGCAACAGTGAATACATTCGAACATCTACATTTATGGTAAGTGTACACAATTGTACTATGTTCTTCATGTTTCACTGTTGCAGTCATCACATTTGGGTTGATTCCCAAAGTCGAGAATGGGTGGAGGTAGTTATCAGCCCTGTAAGACTGCTGTGGCAAATCCAGCTCTGGATTTGGAAAAGATAGGTAAGTGGTAATGCTTGGTGAAAGTGTATACAGAGCTCCAGGTTGCAGCTTCCAGGATGTCCCTGGTAGTGACTCCCCTGAGAAATGATGTAGCCCTAGTGGAATGTGTTCTGATCCCCTGTGGGGTAGATTTCCCATGGAGTTTGTAGCAGAAATGGATGCAGTGTGCTATCCATTTAGAAATGGTTTGCTTTGAAATGGCCTTGCCCTCTGCTCCTGCAGCAAAGCTGACTAGCAGGTGGTCAGATTTTCTGAAAGGCTTAGTCCTGTCCAGATAGAACCTAAGCTGTCTGTGCACGCCCAGGGAGTGCAGGATCCTTTCCCCTTTATTCTGAGGATTAGGAAAAAAGTTGGCAAATAAATGGATTGGTTTAAAGTCACACTAGATACCACCTTGGGCATAAATGATGGGTTAGTCCTGATGGAAACCCTGTTCATATGGAAGATAAGAAGAAGTTATGTACCTACCATAACGTTCCATGTTAGTTGTCTTCTTCTCGCCTTCTTTCTTGCTGGTTGGGTTCGGAGCCGATCTTCGGCTCCGACTCGGCCATTTTCTAAAGCTCGAGAGCTATTTACTGGCTCAAGGCCTCCCTATATCCCACAATGCCTGGCACTAGATCCTCAGATCTCGTTTGGAAGACCTAACACCATAACAATACAAGAGGACAACTGTCCCAATAGCATGACTTCAGCTATAGGGCTAAAGAAAAGATAGAGGACATAAATCGGGTAAGACTCAGCCAGTGACAAGACTCGTAGGAGGACTCTTCTCGGTCTATCTAGGCTAGGGGGATGGAGGGTGGGACGCAAGAAAGAAGATGAGAAGAAGACAACTAACATGGAACGTTATGGTAGGTACATAACTTCCTAATATTAAGATGTCTCTCTCGCCTTCATTCTTGCTGGTTGGGACAGCGTCCCTAGCACCTTAGTCCTGGGTGGCTCATCGGAACAGACTCTTGAGCACAGTGGAACCAAAATCAGCTCTACTCCTAGAAGCCACATCCAATTTATAATATGAAATGAAGGTATGAGGGGTGGCCCATGTGGCCGCCGCGCAAATGGCTTCCATTGGTAGTCTTGCTTGAAAGGCTACCGACGTAGCTAAAGCCCTAGTAGAGTGGCCTTTAGGTTTAGCAGGGAGTTCTTTATTCCTCAACTGATAACTAAGGGTAATAATAGAGGACAACCACCTGGATAAGGTTACTTTAGACACTGGTCGACCCTGCTTACCCTTCGCATAGGACAGGAAGAGTTGGTCTGATTTCCTTATTTGCTCAGTCCTATACAAATAGAAACGTAATTGCCTATGAACGTCCAACTGGTTTAATTTGTGTTCAGCTTTGCTGGAATAATTTGGAAAAAAAACTGGTAGATCAATGGATTGATTCAAATTATTTTCGGAGGGGACCTTAGGAAGGAACGAAGGATTAGTCCTGAGTGAAACCCTATCCTTATGGAAAATTAGGTAAGGAGGACGAACACATAGGGCTTGAAGTTCAGAAACTCTCCTCGCTGAAGTAATGGCCACCAAAAAGAGGGTTTTCCAAGAAAGCAATTTCAAGGAACAGGAAGTTGCCGGTTCAAAAGGAGGCAGTATCAAGGAAGCTAGGATCAAATTCAAGTCCCACGGAGGCGGGGGATCTCTCACTGGAGGCCTGAGCAAAATTGTTCCTTTAAGAAAGTCTTTGCAAAGCTTATTGGGACATGATGCTGGTTTCTGACAGGCCCGTATGGAAATTTGAGATTGCCGCTAATTGAACTCTAATGGTGGCAGAAGATGAGCCCGCTTGAAAAAGTTCTGCTAAAAAGTCTAGAACGTTATGGACAGGGGCCGTAAAAGGATCTATATTTCTAGCCTCTGCCCAGAAAGAGAAACGTTTCCACTTACTAGCATAAGTCTTCCTGGTTGTAGGTTTGTGCGAAGAAAGGATAATCTCAAGCACAGAATGGGAAATACTGGGAAGCCTGGCTAAGGTTGGAAGTGGAGCAACCAAGCAGTGAGGTTGAGAGACTGAAGAGATTGATGCAGCCTGCCCGACTGATGGATCAGGAGGTCCAGAACTGGGACCAGATTCCAAGGCTACTCTAGAAGGTGACGATGCAGGAACGGGAACCAGATTTGTCGAGGCCAGTAGGGGGCAATGAGGATCATCCTGCAACCCAGCATGGTAGCTTTCTGAATTAGTTTGGGAATTAGGGGAAAGGGTGGGAATGCATACAGAAGTCCCTGGGGCCAATCGTGAACTAGAGCGTCTCTGGGGGAGTGTCCGAGAAGAGAGTGAAGAAACTGTCGCACTTGCTGTTGAGAGGAGTTGCGAAAAGGTCGCAGCAAGGCTGACCCCATTTGCGGAAGATTTTGTCCGCTACTGTCCGATTGAGAGACCACTCGTGAGGCATGAGAATAGCTCTGCTTAGCTTGTCTGCTATGACGCTGGACTTCCCAGGGATGTGTGTTGCTGTCAGAAACCGTTGAGAGGAGATTGCACACTGCCATAGTCTGAGTGCTTCTCGACATAAGGGATAGGACTTGGTTCCGCCCTGCTTGTTGATGTACCACACTACAGACATATTGTCTGTCTGAATTGCAATGGTACCAGTAGGTAGAGACTTCTGAAGAGCTTGCAACGCTAAAAGCACCGCCCTCATCTCCAAGACATTTATGTGCAAGTGGTACTCGTGGGGTTTCCAGGTGCCCTGGACAGTCCTGCCCTGAAAATGCCCCCCCCACCCGATCAGGGAGGCATCCGTGGTCACCGTGGCAACTGGAGAAGCAAGGACAAATGGTCTGCCCTGGGGTACTGATGGGAAGACCATCCACCAAGCCAAGTGGTCTTTGCATGACTGCGTGATTATTATCTTGTGAGACATAGGAAGTTGTTGAAAGGACCACTGGGTGAAAAGCATCCACTGGAGAATCCTCATGTGAAAACGAGCCAGGGGAACTAATATGATCACTGCTGCCATGAGACCCAAGGTTTTTAGGACGAATCTGGCCTGAATCTTTCTGCATCCTAATAATACCTGTACATGTCGGCGAATGTCTGCCACTCTGTCTATTGGAAGTCTTGCGGACAGATCTTTCATATTTAATCTTGCGCCTATAAAGGTTAAAGACTGACAAGGCGACAATGCAGACTTTTCGAAATTTATTGAGATACCTAGGATGGAGCATGTTTGGATGGTATAGTCCCTGGCTCTCAGCAATTGTCTGGTGGTAGCAGTAAGGAGCCAGTCGTCTAGATATGGAAACACCTGGAATCCTTGCAGTCTCAGGTGAGCGGTAACCACTGCCATGCATTTGGTGAACACCCTGGGGGCTGTGGTGAGACCAAAGGCAGGGCTCTGAACTGGTAATGACTGGCTCCCAGCCAGAAGTGGAGAAACCTTCTGGAACGCCTGTCCATTTTGATATGGTAGTACGCATCCTGAAGATCTATGGAGCACATCAAATTGTCCTGACCCAAAAAGGGTAGAATGGACTGAAGCGTGACCATCCGGAACTTCGTTCTTTGAACAGACTTGTTTAGCCTGCTGAGATCCAAAATGGGTCTCCAGTCCCCTGTCTTTTTTGGTACCAAAAAAAACTTTGAGTAAATTCCGGATCCTTGCTGGTCTGCTGGGACTTGTTGGATGGCCCGTTTTTTTAGCAGTTTTGAAATTTCTTGTACTGCATGTTCCCTTAGACCAGGTGGAACATCTGGGATGGGATTGTTTGATTTTAAGGGGGTGTGGACAAAAGGGATTTTGTAACCTCTGGATATGATAGACCATACCCATCTGTCTCGTGTGATGAGACGCCAGGCATCTGGGTACAGAGACAACCTTCCCCCGACTGCCTCCGAAGGCGGACAGCTGGGCAGCCCCTCAGGGGTGCTGGAAGGGCTTGTCAGAGAAAGATTCTCTGCTGCCCTGATTCTGCGGACCCCCTCTGCCCCGCTGGCAGTGCCTATTGTTGTTCCCTCCTCTGCCTCTGGAGGGAAACTCGCCACGTGTGTCAGGCACGACTCCCCGGGGTTTCCGGAACCACATCTTTCCACTCTACTGACCTTTAGGGTATGGTCTAGAGGGAGTGGAAAAACAGACTCCCACGGTAGAGAGAGTCTTGCCTTTCTGCTCACACCTGGTAAGGGTATCTTTCACTTGAGGTCCAAACGGAGCCGAACCATCAAAAGGGGTACTGGTGAAAGACGCCTTGAAGGGATCAGCAAAGTTACATAAATGCATCCAGGCATGTCTTCTCAAAGCCACGCCTGTGCCTGCGGCCCTACTCACCCCATCAGCCGCATACAAAATGAGCCGCATGGAGGAGATGACGATAGAATTAAGAGTCGACAGCTGGGAGTTAATCCTGTCTTGAGCCCCCGCAGCTGATGGATCTTGAAGGGTATCTCCTAGCTCCTTGAGGAGATCCCTCTGGAGACGGGTGAAGTGGCACAAGTAATTCAGCGACCGCATGGAGAAGGTCGCTGAAAAAAACATCTGCTTCCCATATTTGTTCATCGTCCTAGACTCTTTATTAGGGGGATGGACAGCTACAGAAGTGTCAGCCAACTCCTTTTTCGTGGCCGCTGCTACCACCATGGCATCAACGGGGACACCCTTTGTCAAAAACTGTTTATCCTGAGGGGCCGTAATAAACTTAGTGGGCCTGCGGGGGGTTGGTTCCAGTGTGTCCGGGGCTGACCACGCCTTCCGAGCCACTACTTCCATCAATGGATCGAAAGGCGGAGACATCCAGGAGGTGGAGGGGTGAGAACCAAACACGTCCAAGAATACCGACTCGTCCTCAGAAGGGTTGAGGGCAGTCCAGTTCCCCCTCTGCCCAAGGATCTCAAGGATGTCTGAGAAAGAGACATCTTCAGAGGGGGATCTTAGGGACCCTTCCGAATCCTCCAAGTCGGTATCTGACGTGACAGACTCGGGGGAGTCAAGTCAACATGTTTCCTCTTACATTTCCTCTTACGAGGGGGCTCCTCTGAAATCTCAGGGGAGGCCTCGGAAGAGGAAGACACACCCAGTGGGTTGACCTGGAGCGTTTGATCCCCTCGCTTGGGGTCTGGAGGAGGGGCAGAGACCGAAGCAGGCACCCTGGGGGGAGGAGCTGAGGGGCTGATCGAGGTGCAGACTAGAAAGTCAACACACTCCTCATGACCTCGAAGGCGCCCCTGTCCGGCAAAGAAGAGGGGCCCCGCTCCGAAGAGACAGGAATCCTCTCCGGCACCGAAAGGGATGGCTCCAAGGCCGATGTAGGAGCCGAGCTTACCTGCGCCGAGGCTCCGAGAGGGAGAACGGGGTCGGACAAGGGTCCGATGCTACTCACCCCCTCGGAGCTGACGAGGGAGTCTCGGCGCCCAGATCCCTCCAAGGATGGAACCATTGAGGAAATCGGAGCAGACGACGGAGCCGAAAGGGGAAGCATCGGCACCGTTTCCAAGATCCGAGCCCCAACAAACTCCGGCAATGAACTGGCAGGAGGAGTCGGAGGAGGAACTACTTCAGAAACAGGAACAGCTACAGCCTGATGAGGAGGGCTAGTTAACATTTTAGCCAGGGCCTGCGATTTGAGGATTCTACTAACCACTCTATCCAAGTCATGATCGGATAGCCTCGAGGACCGAGAAGAGTGGGACCAATGGCTCCATTCAGATTGTAGTAAGGGCGACCCCGGAGCTGAGCGAATCGACTCTACGGATGGCGACCTAGATCGCTTACGGCTCCCTGACGGTTCTGACACCAAGGTCGGAGCAGAGTGAGATTTAGATACTTCGGTTCCGGCCGGAACCGAAATGGAAGCAGACGCTCCACCTGGCGACGGCTCCATACTAGGAGCCGATGGCTTGGTGGGCTTATGGGGTTTTCACTGGCTGAGACGTCGCCGGAGACCCCTCGGGTTTTAGTAACCCCCTGAGAATCAACTTGTTCCTACGCTCCTGCAGGACTCTCGGACTAAAGGCATGACATACCGAGCAAGAGTCCTGCAGGTGTAGGGCACCCAAACAATAAACACAAGAAGTGTGACAGTCAGAGACATTTTCTGACAGCATGAGCCACACTTCTTGAACCCTGATACCTTGGTATCCTTTGACATGCTAAAGAAAAAGGGATACCAACGGAAGTATATTAGACTAGTGTAAAGAAACACACACACTCACGAGCACACACACACACACACACACACACACACACACACTAGTCCCACACCTTCACACAAAAAATTAGAGAGAGTAACAATACTAGCAAAAATAAAAAGAAATTTATCTTTAACTACAAAGGCTAAACACTACTTCCTACCGGGAAAAGGGTTTATAAAAGGGAAGGGGATAGCCTCTAATTTAAACGGCCTACTTTAGGGAGATGGGGGGAGGGGAGAAACTCTCTAAGTAAAACGAGTTTCCTAAAAGGCAGAAAACACAGGTACTACAACTAATCTAACAGTACTACATTACTAAAACAAAAAAGCTTGAAATGTATACTAAATTTTAACAACTAATTATCATTAAAAGATGAATATGACCTGAGCCAGTAAAGCGCAACCTCATAGCTGAAGCGGCAAACGAGATCTGGGGATCTAGCGCCAGGCATTGTGGGATATAGGGAGGCCTCGAGCCAGTAAATAGCGCTCAAGCTTTAGAAAATGGCCGAGTCGGAGCCGAAGATTGGCTCCGAACCCAACCAGCAAGAATGAAGGCGAGAGAGACAACTTAACATTGAAGGGTTCCACGGCCATAAGGGCCTGCAATTCAGACACTCTTTTTGCTGAAGTGATGGCTAGACGTCGAGCAGTTTTCCATGACAGGAATTTTAACTCTGCTGTAGCAGCAGGTTCAAAGGGCGGAAGCGTGAGCTTATCCAATACAAAGTTACGGTCCCAGGCTGGAGTGGGAGCTCTCCTGGGGGGAGGGGGAGTCTTAAATTTTTGGCTCCTCTCAGGAACTGTTTGACCAGATGATGAGAGGAGAGGTAGCTCAGTATTATAATGAGCTGAGATTGCAGAGGTGTGAATCTTAATTGAAGAGAAGGATAGGCCTTTCTGGAGCATTTCTGTTAACTAATCTAATACATGAGGTAAGCTGGGTACAGTTGTGTCCATTCCCTGAGACTGATTCCAGGAACAGTATCTTTTCCACTTTTCAGAATAGGATTTTCTAGTACTAGCCCTCCTTGCCTCAAGAATGACATCCAGCACCTGCTTACTGAGGGTTGCTCTTGATGAGTTCAGGGGATGAGCCAGGCTACCAGCTTCAGGGTCTGTAGCGGAGGGTGCAAAATGTGGCCCTCCTGCTGGGACAGCAGGGAAGGGGTCTGAGGCAGGTGCCATGGAGGCACTACTGTCAGACTGCGCAAAGAGGGTACACCAGTGCTGGTGTTGCCAGTCTGGTGCAATCATGACTGTCCTTCGCTTGTCCTGTTTGACCTTTATGAGGGGCAGAGTGGGAAGGGCATAGATTGAGAGCCTTTCCCAGGTAAAGGACAGGGCATCCACTTTCCAAGCTTGGCTGTGGCGAGTTCTGGTGCAATATTTGCTCAACTGATAGTTCTGAGGGGAAGCAAAGAGGTCCACCTCTGGTGCCCTCAACCTGTTCCTCAAAAGCTTGAATATTTTGGGTTCCAGTTTCCACTAGTGTGGGTTCATGAGATTTCTACTTAAGTTGTCTGCCAGTGAGTTTAGTTTTGCCTGGCAGGAACTGAGCTTGCGGGTGCACTTGGTTGCTCAAGGCTTTGTTCCACAGAGCCATGGCTAATCTGCAGAGTGGATAGGAATGGGTTCCCCCCTGCTTGTTTATGTACCATATAACTGTGGTGTTGTCTGTCTTTACCAATAGTTGTTCTGGAAGAATAAGACCTTTGAAGGCTGTCAGAACATTCTGTACAGCTAACATTTCTTTCTGATTGATATGCAGATGCAATTGCTTTGGGCTCCATTTGCCTTGAATGCATTGTCCTGCCATGTGAGCCCCCTATACATAGTCTGATGAGCCTGTTGTTACGGTTTGGTCTGCAAGGGCTTGAGTGAAAGGGAGTCCCTTGTTGTGGTAGCAGGCCTCTACCCAACAAAGGAACTCAGTCCTTAGGTAAGGAATGATAGGAATCATTGTTTCCAGGTCCAGAGAATGTTGACACCAGAAACTTTTTAAGTACCACTGAAGTTTCCTCATATGCAGTCTTGCATATGGAATTAGTAGAATGCAAGAGGTCATGAACCCTAGGGCTTGCAGTATTTTTCTTGCAGATAGCTGGGTTTTGGTGGCCAGTAGACTGAAGTAGTTTGTCAAATTAATTTGTTTTTCTGGAGTGAGGAATGCCATCTGGGAAGTTGTGTTCAAGCTTGCTCCCAGGAATACAATCTGTAGGCTGGGTACCAGATGTGATTTCTTTTCGTTGACAGTGTACCCCAGTGAAGTTAGAAGTCTCTTTACAAATGGCAGGTGCTGTAGTAGCAATTCCTGACTGTCCGCCTGAATCAGACAATCGTCTGAGTATGGGTACATTTGAATCCTTCTCGGTCTGCAATATGCAATGGCTGGAGATAGGCATTTTGTGAATACCCACGGTGCAGCAGATAAGCCAAAGGGAAGTGCAGAGAACTGATAGTGCATAGAGCCCGCTCTGAAACGTAGGCATTTCCTGCAAGATTCCCTTATGGGGATATGCAGATAAGCTTCTTTTAAGTCTAGGGTTGCTAGCCAGGAGTCCTTGGCTAGCACAAGCAGCAGCTGTTGCAGAGTAACCATTTTGAATTTTGGAACCATCAGATAGGTGTTGAGAATAGACCGATCCAGGACAGGACGCCAAGAGTTTTCTTTTCTGGGTACCAGAAATAGTCTGGAATAAATGCCCTGTCCCTTCTGACCTGCTGGGACAGGTTGAATAGCCTTGATACTGAGACTAGAAAGTACTTGCTTTTGGGCCTCTGCCCACTGGTTTGGGAGGAGGTCTGGCCATCTGCTTGGGGTTGGGAGTGAGTTGAAGTGGAATCTGTATCCCTGGGAAACAATGTTTAAGACCCATCTGCCTTGGGTAATGTACTCCCAGTTTTTGGCATGTAGGGCAAGTTTCCCTCCTAAAGGTGCAAGTACTTGGGCAAGGCTTGGAAGAGTTAAGGATAAGTCATTGTGAGGTTTTACCATAGGATGGTGGCTTACTACTCCCTGTTTTGGATGTGGGAGCACTCCATTGCTTAGATCTGTGCATACCCTGAGACTGTAGTCTTGGTGGTCTGTTGCCCCTGGGTTTGGACTGAGAAGGTCTGGGAGGGACTGGAAAAGACCAATTTTTAGAAGGCCAATGCCTACTGAATCTAGGTGGCTTTACTTGTAAGAAATATTTAACAGTTTGCATAGATTTAGCTTTTTCCTCCATCCTTTTGAGGACTTCTGCATTATTGCCAAATAGCCGCTCTTGGTTTAATGGTGCATCTAGTAATTTTGCTTTGACATGGTCTGGCAAGGTTTGTTCCTTAAGCCAATCATGCCTTCTAAGAACAGACCCAGTGACAGCAGCCCTGCAAGATGCTTCTAAGGCATCAAAACCACATTGCAAAGTATGTTTACCAACTTGGTTAGCAGAATGCATTAACTCTTGTAAATCTTTATGCTCTGCACAATCAGGAATCAACATCATTTTCTATTTAATTAGTTCCATAATATGTTGCTGATACGACATATGAAACTGGCAATTTAAAGCCCTGATGGCAAGAATAGCAGAGGTGTATACCTTCTTACCCCATCTGTCTAAAGCTCTAGAATCCCTGTCAGAAGGGGTAGGATTTTTGGTTGTAGTAGCCTTAATGCCTTTAGGTCCCTGGGAAACGGTCTCTGGATCTGCAGCAGGATTGTTAAAGAGGAAGTTGTGGGAGTTAGGTACTCTATAGTACCTGTCAGGTTTCCTGGGAGCTGGAGGCAAAGTATGAGGGGTAAAGCTGGATTCCAAGAAGACATCATCTACAATTTCCAGAACAGGAGGGATAGCTAGAGGCCTGTGCTGAGGCAGGTTTAAAAATTCCCGGAGTCTCTTTTTGGACTGACAGTAGTCCTGGCTCTCCCAGCAGAAATGCTCTCTAAGAGTATGCAGGATTTCATCAAAATAAAAATCTTCTGGCGGGGAAGCAGAGGGAATGAAATCCTCTGCATCAGAATCCTCATAGGTAGATAAGGGTATGTCCTGGTAATCTGAAGGGTCAGAGTTATCAGACTCCTGATCTGAAGAATCAGAAGGAAAATCAGTTCTTGGTCCTTTTGAGGGGAAAGGCTGACTTCCACTAATTAAAGTAATAAGGTCTTCAGCCATTCTAAGCATTTGTTTTTGTAGCATGTGGGCATGAGAATGCACTTTGGTTGGTTTCCTAGGCGTAGTGCGAACTCTAGGCCTGAGAAATTCGGTATTTTTGGTTTGAAACGAAGTCGTCGGTTTAATATGAAAATCGGAAGGCCTGAATACACCCTCACAAGCTGGTAACTGCACAGCGGCTCCGGACCCATCCAAGGTAGAGACATCCGCAGGTTCCATAGTCCAAGAAGCATCTCGCGGCATACCAGACTCCGAATGGGTCTCAGTAGAGGCCTGTGAATCTGTAGAAGCGGGTATCAGGGGCTGCAAAAGTGCCTCACTGAGTACTGGCGACTAGCTTAACGGTAGCATTGTTGGCAGTTTTGGACCTATGCGGTCTGCCTCTGTCTATCTTTATGTTTTTTCAGAAGATCGGTAGTCGGATGGCTTATTGAAGCCATTTCGGAATACGGAGATGGAAAGCAAAAGAATTTAGCGACAAAAATAGCCTGACGAATAGTTCGGGTATTGAACAAGGCACAAAACCAACAGCAAGGGACGTCGTGGTCTGGGCCTAAACAGGAGACGCAATAAGAATGAAAATCTCTGTGAGGTATTTCCACAGATAAGACAATTATTAATTTTTTCTGACATCGGTTAGAGCAAGAAAAAAGGATCCTCAACAGGGTACTTATCATTTAGAAGACTTCAGGTCTGAAACTCGAAAAATGAAAATTTCAGGAGACGGCTGACCAGCACTTGCGAACTGCTTCTGCTTCGGGTACCGCACAGCAAGAAAGACTGATGTAATGGCGTTGGCTGCATGTCTTATACCCCTGACAACCTGATGTCATGGAAGAAGTGACAGCATCTGACGCAGAAATCCCAAGACTCTGGTATTCAGGCAGACTGAGGGCTACCTGCAGGCAGATAACCCAAATGTAATGACTGCAACAGTGAAACATGAAGAACATCTCGGTAGGTTTAGAAAGAACTGAAGAAGTGAATGAAGTCGTTGGTCTGTATCAAGTATCGGTAATGCGAAGTACTTCCTCGGAAGCCGGTGCCTGCTCAGCAGCTCCAGACCCATCCAAGGTAGAGACAGTCGCAGGATCCTTAGTCGAAAAAGAGTCTCGCTGCATACCAGACCCCGAAAAGGTGTCAGTAGCGGCCTGCGAATCCACAGAAGCGGGCATAAGGGGGTGCAAAAGCACCTCACTGAGGACCGGAGAACTGACGACTAGCTTAGCGGAAGCGTAGCTGGCAGTTTTGGACCTGTGCAGTCTTGTCTCTTGTCTTTATCCTTACGTTTTTTCATAAGATCGGTAGTCAGATGGCTTACCGAAACCATATCTGAATTCGGGGACTGAGAGCGAATATATCTAGCTACAATAAGGGCCCGACGACATATAGCTCTGCCGTTGAACAAAGTACAAAAGTGACAGTGATGGACGTCGTGGTCTGAACCTAAACAGGTGACGCAGTAAGAATGGAAGTCTCGGTGTGGTATATGCTTTCCAAAGGCGAGACAATTGTTAAGTTTTTCTGATATCGGTTAGAGCAAGAAAACAGGATCTTCAATGGGGTACTTAGCTTTAGAAGACTTCAACTTCAATTAGGAAACAAAAGCTCAGGTAGCGGCTGACCGGCACTCGTGCGAACTGCTCGGGTGCCTGCTTTTATACCCGTGACGTTAGTCCCGCAGCGACAGCAACTGATGCAGAAATATTAAGCCTCTGGTATTCGGGCCGACTGAGGGCTACCCCTAGCAGTATAACCCAAATGTGATGACTGCAACAGTGAAACACAAAGAACATCTCTAATTCAGAAGCTGTTCAGCAAGAAGCAGTGTAAGTTTTAGCTTTAGTACAAGAGATGGCTTCCAGTAATGTAAAGGAAAAACAATAAAAGCAAATGCACTATGAGGTGTTTAAAATAAGTGAGACTCTGAAGGAATATAAAAACTGTCAAAAGTCTGGAAAAAAGAGATTTATGTAGCTATTCAAATGAACTGATACAGTTGTAGATAACAGAGGCTGAAACAAAGAAAACAGTGTCTGAATAAGAGGCTTCTCAAGAAGAACTGTTTCAAAAATAGCACATTTAAAAGACAGGAAAAACACAAAGAAAAAAGAAGTTATGTACTTGCCATAACGTTCCATGTCAGTTGTTCATCTCGCCTTTATTCTTACACACAGGTATGGAGCCGAGCCATCGGCTCAGAGTCGGCTGCTTTACTAGCTAAAGATCTCAGAGTAGCTCGAGGTCAGGCCCATATCCCATGATGCTCTCTGTCCTATCACAGATCTAGTTTGCTGAACTCTGCATGAGCAAGTATAAATCACCAAATACTCCAGCCGGAGTAAGAAATCCCAGAACAAGAATACCAGACCCCAAGTCTACCCATTCTTTGAGACCCTGGAGAGGGAAGGTGGGTGGGAATGTAAGAATAAAGGCAAGATGAACTCACATGGAACGTTATGGTAAGTACATAACTTCTTTATGTGAAGTTGTTCAATCTCGCCATTTATTCCTACATATGGGTAGCATCCCAAGCACCCTAATCCTGGGTGGCTCACGGGAGTATATTCCTGAGGACAATGGGACTAAAGGAAGCCCCATCTCTGGAGGCCTTGTCCACCTTGTAATGAGTAATAAAGGTATGAGGCTTAGACCAAGTGGCAGTTGCATATATAGTGTCCAAAGGTAAACGAGCCGTATAAGCAGAAGACGTGGAGACAGCTCTAGTTTAATGAGCCTTCACACCATGTTCTAATGTTTGGTTCGCTGAAGAGTAAATAAGTTTGATGCAGTCAGTTAACCACTTGGAAAGGGTAACTTTAGAAATGGGTAATCCTTTCTTGACGTCAGCATAAGATACAAACAGTTGGTCAGATCTTCTAAATTCCTTTGTCCTGTTCCAAGTAGAATCTCAATTTTCTGTGGACATTAAGTTTATGCAACATGTATTCCAACTGATTAGAATGATTACTGAAAAAGGTAAGAAGTTCAACAGTTTGGTTCAGATTGGTCTCAGAACACACTTTAGGCAAAAATGAAGGATTAGTCCTAAGAGATACTCTGTCTGGATGGAAAACCAAATATGGTGGTTTGACAGAAAGGGCTTGAAGCTCAGATACCTTGCGTGCTGAAGTAATGGCCACGAAGAAAATGGTCTTCCAGGACAGAAACTTCAACTGACAGGATGATGCGGGTTTAAAGGGGGATAACACGGGACAGCACAACATTTAGATTCCAGGTAGTAATGGGCTGACTAACAGGAGGCCTAAGATGAATGGTGCCCTTAAGGAAGGCCCGACAACCTTCAGTTCCGAGGTAAAAATTCGAAATGGCAGCCAACTGGACTCTAATAGTGACAACCGCAGCACCTTCGTGAAAAAGCTTAGAGAGGAATTCCAGGATACTAGCAATCAGGACAACAAAAGGATCAATGTTATTCTGAGTGGCCCAAAAAGCAAATTGCTTCCATTTACTAGCATACAACTTTCTGATGGAAGCCTTATGTGAAGATACAAGAATGTGTTGTACCTCCGAAGAAAAATCGTGTGACCTGGCTAGGTAGGGAATTGGAGCAGCCAAGCTGTCAGTCTGAGGGAATGAAGGGAGGTATGGAGGGCCCCTGATGAATGTGTCAGCAGGTCTGGAACTGGGCCAAGAATCCAAGGTTCCTCCAGTTGATAGAGTCGAAGGAATGAGAACCAAATCTGATGAGGCCAAAGAGGGGCTATCAAAATTACAGTCATTCCGAGGGTTTTGGCTTTCTGCAAGAACTTCAGAATCAGGGGTATAGGTGGAAAGGCATACAGGAGTCCCGGGGGTCAATCGTGTACGAGCGAGTCCCTTGGGCTGTCCCCTGGTGGGGGATTCAGGGCAAAGTAGCTTCTGCATTTGGCATTCATAGGGGATGCAAACAGGTCGCAGCAAGGCTGGCCCCATCTGTGGAAATTCTTCTCTGCAGCTTCGTTTTTGAGAGACCACTCATGTGGTAACAGAATGGCTCTGCTCAATTTGTCCGCTATCACGCTGGATTTCCCCGGGTTATGCGCTGCTTTCAGAAAGCACCCGGTGGACACAGCTCACTGCCAAATTCTCAAGGCCTCTTGACACATGGGATAAGACTTGGTACCCCCTTGCTTCTTGATGTACCAAACTACTGACATGTTGTCCGTCTGTATCGCAATCGTCCCTAGAGGCAGAGTCGTGGAAGTGCTGCAACGCCAAAAGCACCGCTCTCAGCTCCAGAACACTGACGTGCAACTGTGACTGTCTTTGACCAGGTGCCTTGGGCTGTTCTTCCCTGAAAAAGCCCCCCCCCCCCATCAGAGAAGCGAATGTGGTCACCACGGCTGATGGTGGGGGGAGAACAAATGGTTGACCCACTGTAACTTGTTGGTCAACCACCAGCGAAGATCCTTCTTGCAAGAATCTGTAATCATGATTAAGAATGACATGGGAAGATGCTGGTACGACCACTGGGTGAATATTAACCACTGAAGAATCTTCATGTGCATACGTCCCAGAGGAACTGCTATGAACGTAGCTCCCATGCTGCCTTGGAGTTTCAGTACTTGATGGGCCGGTACCCTTCTTCTGTGCTGAATGTCCAAGACCTGTTTTCGGAGAGTGGCTATTCTGTCCAGGGGCAATCTTATTGTGGTGGTGGTGGTGTCTAGTTCTGCTCCGATAAAGGAGATACGCAGAGATGGCGACAATGCAGATTTTTCAAAATTGATAGTGATGCCTAACTGAGAGCAGAGGCTGAGAGTAGGATCCCTGGACTGAATTAGTTGATGCCTGGAGGCGGCGGTACGGAGCCCGTCGTCCAGATATGGAAACACTCGGAATCCTAGACACCTCAAGTGAGCCGCAACCACTGCTATGCATTTGGTAAACACTCTGGAGGCTGTTGTGAGTCCAAAGGGCAGTGCTCGGAATTGGTAGTGACTGGCTCCCAGCCAGAAACGCATATGATCTCTGGGTGGAACGTCTGGGATTTTTTTTACCAACAGGTGGATTTCTTAAAAATGGGATGATGTATCCCCTGGTAGCGATGCTTTGTACCAAAGAATCTGTTGTAATTCCTAGCCAGGCATCTGGATACAAAGCCAAGTGACCCCAGACAGCCTCCAGAGTAGGACTGGCGGGCCTCCTTTCAGAAACGCTGATGGGGCTTACCCAGGAACTGATCCCAGTCACTCTAGTTCTGCGGACCCCCCTCTGCCGTTAGGGCGTAGTCTTCCATTATTGCCCGCTCCTCTGCCCCTGGAGTGGGGTACACTACGTGTTCTGGAAAGCTCCTTGGGACTTTCGGTACCACATTTTCCCACCTTTCTGCCCTCTGGGGTATGGTGTGGTAGGGGTGGAAAAACGGACTCCTACGGCAGATAGAGTCTTTTCCTCCTGCTCACACCTAGTGAGTTTCCTTGACTTTGGGCCCAAACAGAGAAGAGCGATCAAATGGGGTGCTGACAAAGGAAGTCTTGAAGGCTTCCGCAAAAGGAGCATAAGTGCATCCAGGACTGTCTCCGAAGAGCTATCGTTGAACCCACTGCCCGACTCGAACCAGCGGCTCCATAGGAAATGAGCCGCATGGACGAGTTCACAATGGAGTTAAGGGTATTAAGTTGTGCTGTCACTTTGTCAGAGACAGCTCCATCTGTATTACCCTGCAGAGTATCTCCAAGCTCTTTCAGGAGATCTCTTTGAAGACGGGTGAAATGAGTCAAACAGTTAAGCGATCACATGGCAAATGTTGCAGAACTAAAGATGCGTTTCCCGTATCTGTCATTCGTCCTAGAATCCCGATTAGGAGGATGTACAGTGGAAGAGGTTTCTGACATCTCTTTCTTGGTGGCCGCCACCACCACCATGGCATCAACGGGGACTCCCCTTAGTGAGGAACATCTTGTCTTGGGGGGAGGTGATAAATTTGCTGGGCCTCTGAGGGACCGGTTCCATAGAATCAGGAGACTCCCATGCCCTTTGAGTGACCAATTCCATCAACTCGTCGAAGGGCGGAGTCGCCCAGGAGGTGGAAGGTTGAGACTCAGAGGCCTTCAGGAACACCATCCTCAGTAGGGCTAATGGACTGCCAGTCACCCCTCTGCTTTAGGACTTCCAGGATATCCGGAAAGGAGATATCCTCCAAGGGGGACCATGGGGACCCTTCAGATTCCTCTAAGTCGGTGTCTGATGTCAAAGATTCCTGAGGGGAATCTAAATGCCTCCTCCTGCATAATCTCTTCCTGGGAACCTCATCAGTGGGGGCTTCTGGAGAGGTCTCAGTAGAGCAAGGGCCACCCAATGGGGTTACCTGAGGCTCCGGGTCTCGACGCTTCACAGGGACCTGCGATGTAGAGGCAGAACGCGGCACCATGAGGAGGAAGAGGAAGAACCTGATGTGTGTGTCTTAGACGACATAACCCTCCTCATGGCATAGAAGGCACCTCTGCTCCGACCCGAGGAAGCCGCCGGTTTCGAAGACAAAGGCAACTTCCCCGGCGCTGAGAGAGAGGGCTCCAAACCAGAGGACAGAGCCGAGCTCACCTGTGCTGAAACCCTGAGAGGAAGGGTCGGAACCGACGCATCGGTTCAACCCCCCCCCCCCCAGAAAGTACAGTTGTGTACACTTACCATAAATGTAGATGTTCGAGTGTATTCACTGTTGCAGTCATTACATTACATTAGATTTGGGTAATCCTGCTAGCAGGTTGCCCTCAGTCGGCTTGAATTCCAAAGTCTTGGGTCCTGCGTCGGCTGCTGTCGCCCCTTCCCTGACGTCAGGTCGTCAGGGGTATAAAAGATGTGGCAGACGCTATTTTCTTTAGTTTTTCTTGCCCCAGATGTCAGGTGCCCCCTAAAAGGGTAGCCAAAATTTATATACATATAAATACATGCACCAATATAAACTTTACCTTCATCTACAAGCAAATACACCACATAGGTTGTATAAATTAGAGAAGGAAAGATAGGTTCCATGAGAAGAAGAGGGGGATGGCGGGTGGGTAACCTGGACTGCAACAGTGAGTACATTCGAACATCTACATTTATGGTAAGTGTACACAACTGTACTATGTTCTTTGTGTTTCACTGTTGCAGTCATTACATTTGGGTAGAGTCCCAAAGCTATGGATGGGGAGGCTGGAGCTGAACAGTATTAGGAGCGGCTATGAGGCCCTGCAGAACTGCAGTGGCAAAGCCTGCCCTGGATTTAGAGTAGAGTGGCAGATGATAGTGCTTTGTAAAGGTGTGCAGTGAACTCCAAGTAGCAGCCTCTAAAATGTCCTTGGTTGGTACTTCCCTGAGAAAGGCTGCTGAAGTGGTTGCAGCTCTGGTTGAATGTGGCCTAATGCCCTTAGGCTCTGGCTTGCCATGGTGTAAGTAGCAGAAATGAATGCAGTGGCCTATCCACTTTGAAATAGTCTGCTTTGAGATAGCATTTCCTTGTGATCCTAAAGCATATGCCACTAGTAATTGTTCTGTCTTTCTGAAAACTTTGGTTCTGTCCAAGTAGAATCTAAGCTGTTTGTGTACTTCCAAAGAATGCAGAATTCTCTCCCCCCTTGTTCTGTGGATTGGGATAAAAATTTGGCAGATGAATAGTTTGGTTAAGAGCCACACTGGACACCACCTTAGGAATAAATGTTGGGTTTGTCCTCAGAGAGACCCTGTCTGGATAAAAAATGATAAAAGGTTCCACAGCCATGAGTGCCTGAAGCTCTGAAACTCGTCTAGCAGAAGTTACTGCTAGGAGCAGAGCTGTTTTCCAAGATAAAAACTTTATATCAGCAGTAGCAGCTGGCTGAAAAGGAGGCAGGGTGAGTTTTTCCAAGACATAGTTTAGGTCCCATGCAGGCATTGGTGATCTCTTTGGAGGCCTTAACTTTTTGGCTCCTCTGAGGTACTGTTTTAGTAAGGGATGAGAAAAGATTGGTGGCTCTGTATTGTAATGAGCAGAGATGGCAGAGGCATGAATTTTAATAGATGAAAAAGATAGACCTTTGTCCAGCATCTCAGTTAAGTACTGCAAAATCTGAGGAATATTTGGCACAGCTGTATCTCTTCCTTGTGCTTGGTTCCAAGCACAGAATCTCTTCCATTTTCCAGCATAAGATTTTCTAGTACTAGGCCTTCTGGCCTCCAAAATGACATCCATCACAGCTTTACTGAGAGGTGTGTTTTGTATGACTACATTATCTGCTATGCTGCGAGGTTTAAAGTCCTGAGTTGGCTGTGCAGGATCTGAATTGTTTTGCTGGGACATTAGATGAGGTATCTGAGGTTAGGTCCACGCTGGGCATTGAGACAAGCTCCTTAGTATTGGATACCAGTACTGATGGGACCAGTCTGGGGCAATCAGTATCATCCTTGGCTTCTCCTGTCTGACCTTTAGGAGTACCTTGGGGAGGAGAGGCAGAGGGGGAAATGCATATACCGATAGGTTTTTCCATCTGAAAGATAGGGCGTCCACTTTCCATGCTTGTCTGTGATAAATCCTTGTGCAGAATCTTTTTAGTTGGTAGTTGTGAGGGGAGGCAAATAGATCTATGTCCGGGCATCCCCATTTCCTTGTTATCATGCTGAAGACTTGTGGATCCAGTTGGCACTCGTGGGGATCCATGAGGTTTCTGCTTAGTTAGTCTGCCAGAGTATTTTTCCTTCCTGGCAGGAATTGTGCCTGCAGATGTACTTGGTAAGTCAATGCTGTGTCCCACAAAGTCATGGCTAGTCTGCAAAGGGGGTAAGAATGTGTGCCTCCATGCTTGTTTATGTACCACATGACCGTGGTGTTGTCCGTCTTTATCAGTAGTTGTCCTGGATGAAGTAAGTCCTTGAAGGCTGTCAGGGCATTTTGAACTGCTAGCATCTCTTTTTGATTGATATGTAGATGCATTTGGTTTGGGGTCCATGTGCCCTGAATGCATCTTCCTGCCATGTGGGCACCCCAAGCATAATCTGATGCATCCATTGTTAGTGTTTGCCTGGCTGCGGGTAATGTGAATGGTTGTCCCTTGTTTTGGTGACGAGCCTTTGCCCACCATCGAAACTCCTGTTGCAAGCAGGGAATGAGAGCAATCATAGTTTCCAGGCTGTGGCAATGTTGAGTCCAAAGACTTTTTAGGTACCATTGAAGTTTCCTCATATGTAGTCTTGCATATGGAATTACTAGGATGCAAGATGCCATGAATCCCAAAGCCTGCAGAATTTTTCTTGCAGTTAACTGGGCCTTTGTTGCCAACATTTTGAAATAGGTAGTCAGTTGCCTTTGTTTGTCTAGCGTGAGATAAGCCATCTGGGCAGTTGTATTTAAGCTTGCACCCAGGAATATTATCTCTTGAGAGGGTACTAGTTTTGATTTATTTTCGTTGACTGTGTACCCTAGGCATGTTAGAAGTATTTTCACAAACGCCAGATGCTGTAAAAGAATGTCCTTGTTCTCTGCTTGAATTAAACAGTCATCCAAGTAAGGATATATTTGTATTCCTCTGTCTGCAGAATGCAATTACTGGTGCCAGCCACTTTGTAAAGACCCTGGGCGCAGTAGATGAGCCAAAGGGCAGTGCAGAGAATTGGTAATGCATTGAGCCAGCCTTGAATCTGAGGTATCTTCTGCATATTTGTCTGATTGGGACATGCAGGTATGCCTCTTTTAGGTCTAAAGTCACCAGCCAAGCGTTCTTGCCTAGCATGTGCAGAAGCTGCTGCAAAGTCAGCATCTTGAATTTTGGTATATCCAGGAATGTATTCAAAATAGATAGGGCCAGTACTGGCCTCCAGGTCTTGTCCTTTCTGGGTACCAAGAACAGTCTTCAGTAAAATCCTTGTCCCTGCTCTTGCTCTGGTACTAGTTGAATGGCCCCCATGTCCATGGGGGATGAGACTTGCTTTTGTGCCTCTGCCCATTGATTTTGTGGCAGATCTGGCCAGCCGTTTGCCTTTGGCAGGGTATGGAAATGGAACTTGTAGCCTTGTGACACGATATTTAAGACCCACGTGTCCTGGGTTATAATGTGCCAATTTTGAGAAAAAAGTGTAATTTTCCCCCTAAGGGTGCTGCCAGGAGATAAGTGCTTGGTGCAGACAGGGGGCAGTCATTGGGACTGTTTCCTGAATGGTTGTGATTTGTCTTCTCCAACTTTGGAGGTAGAAGCCCCCCATTGTTTTCAGCAGAATGAACCTTGCGCATGGGATCTGCCTCTAGGGTGTCTGGTTCTGCCCCTTTGAGGTCTGTCTGACACAGGAAAGGACCAATTCTTTGTTGGCCAGTGTCTACTAAACCTAGGTGCCTATACTTGTAAAAAATCTTTGACCGTTTGCAAAGATTTAGCTTTGTCCTCCATTTTCTTTAACACCTCTTCTGCCTTAACACCAAACAAAGAATCATGCTGTAAAAGAGCATCTAATAATTAAAATTAAACATGATCAGGCAGATTTTGTTCCTTTAACCAAGCATGCCTCCTAATAACAGAACCTGTAACTGCGGCCCTGCAGGAGGCCTCTAAAGAATCAAAACCACATTGCAATGTATGCTTTCCAACTGGTTCAGCTGCATGCAATAAATCCTGCATTTCCTTGTTTTCTGCACATTCAGAGTTTAACAACATTTTCTGTTTAAGCAATGCCATGACATGTTGCTGATATTTGAGCATATGAAACTGACAGTTTAAGGCCCTTATAGCCAAGGTAGCAGATGTGTAAACCTTTTTCCCCCATCTATCCAGTGCCCTAGTATCTCTGTCAAAGGGGGTAGGGTTTTTTTTGCAGCGGAAGCCTTAACTCCTTTGGGACCCTGAGAAATAGTTTCTGGGTCTGCAGCAGGGTTTTTAAAAAGGAATTTATGAGAGTCAGGGACCCTGTAATATCTGTCTGGCTTAACAGGAGCTGGAGGTAAGGAGTCAGGTATAAGACTTAACTCTAAAAACACATCTACAATGTTTAACACAGGTGGGATGGCTAGTTTCTTGTGTTGAGGTAGTAAAAAGAAATCCCTGAGCCTCTTTTTAGATTTTGAAAAATCTTGGCTCTCCCAGTGGAAATGCTCCCTCATGGTATGTAAGGTTTCCCCAAAAGAATAGTCCTCAGGAGGAGAAGCTGAAGGTATAGATTATTTAGCATCAGAATCCTCATAGGGGGGAAAAGAATATTCCTGATCAGAAGAGGAATCAGAAGAAATGGAAACCTGATCTGAAGATTCATAGTCAGTCTCTTGCCTAGGCCTCTTATCAGGAAGGGGATGGGAACTCCTGATCAAGGTAATCAAGTCTTCGGCCATTTTGAGCATCTGTTTTTTGGGCATAGAGGCCTGACCACGTGGCTTTTGAGTTTGTTTCTTTGCTTTGAAAGGTGCTTTAGTCTTTGCCTTTGAAGCTGAAGTCAGTTTGATGTAAAGATGTTTAGGTCTGAATACACCCTCAGAAGCCGGTGCCTGTTCAGCGGCTCCAGACCCATCTGAAGGGATAATATCAGAGGCTCCAATACCTTGAGTTTCCAGTAGCATGGCTGACTCCACATGGGAGTCGGTAACATCCTGCGACTCTAAAGTATCAGGCATCAGGGGCTGCGAAAGCGCCTCACTGAGGACCGGCAAACCGGTGACTGGCTTAGGAGAAGCTTCGTCGTCGGTTTTGGGCCTCGGTTGTCTATCTCTTTCCCTTTCTTTGCATTTTTTGTGAACTCCAGTAGTCGGACGGCTATCTGACGACATTTCTGGATAGTTAAGCTGGCGTCCAAAATAGTTTAAAGCAAAATCATACCGACGCTTAATAGTGCATTGGCTAAATCTAGCACGACACAGACAACCAGAAACGTTGTGATCAGGGCCTAGGCAAGGAATACAGTAAGAATGAAAATCCTTATGAGGTATTTGCTTCCCACAAGAAATACATTTATTAACTTTTTCTGACATCGGTCAGGCGCAAGAAAAAAGTTTCCCCAATGGGGTATTTAGCTTTATAGAAGACTTCGGATCTGAAACTCGAACACGAAAATCTCAGGAGTCGGCCGACCGGCACTTGCGAAAGTACAGTTTTGTACCTACCATAAATGTAGATGTTCAAGTGCTCATACAGCTGCAGTCATTACAGATGGGTTATCCTGCCGTCAGGCGGGTCCTCGGTCGGCCGAATTCCAAAGTCTAGGTCCGGCGTCGGTTGTCTTCGCTTCTTCCCTGACGTCAGTGCGGCAGGGTATAAAAGAGGCAGCCAATGCCATTTTCTTCAGTTTTTCTTGCCCCAGATATCAGGTGCCCCCAGAAGGAAGGCAAAACATAAATTTATGCAAACATGCAATATAGAATAATCAAAAAACAGTAGTTGCAAGCAAATACACCATAAGAGAATACCCCAAATAGGTTGTATGATAAAGTGTTTGTCATAAGGCCTGTCCTAAGAGGGGACGGAGGGGGGGTAACCTGGACTGCAGCTGTATGAGCACTCGAACATCTACATTTATGGTAGGTACAAAACTGTACTATGTTCATCGTGCATACAGCTGCAGTCATTACAGATGGGAAGAATCCCAAAGCTAAGTAGGGGTGGTAGGCACTAAGTGGAACTAGGAGGAGCGAGGATGCCCTGCAAGACTGCTGTGGCAAAACCCGCTCTTGATTTAGAGTATAGTGGAAGGTGATAGTGCTTGGAGAAAGTGTGCACTGAACTCCAAGTGGCTGCTTCCAAAATGTCCTTGGTAGGGACCCCCCTGAGAAAAGCTGCAGAGGTAGCTGTGGCCCTGGTGGAGTGGGATCTGATGCATGCAGGCACAGTTTTTCCATGAAATGAGTAACAAAAGCGTATGCAGTGGGCTATCCATTTTGAAATTGTCTGTTTGGAAATAGCCTTTCCTTGAGCACCTGTAGCATAGGACACAGAGTTGCTCAGATTTCCTGAATGGCTTTGTCCTGTCCAAATAATAACAAAGTTGTCTGTGAATGTCCAAGGAATGTAGTAGTCTTTCCCCTTTGTTTTGTGGATTAGGATAAAAGGTAGGTAAGTGGATAGTCTGATTCAAAGCTACACTGGAAACTACCTTTGGCATAAAGGTAGGGTTGGTTCATAAGGAAACTCTGTCCTGATGGAAAATGATGAATGGTTGCACAGCCATGAGGGCCTGTAGCTCCGAAACCCTACGTGCTGAGGTGATAGCCAGAAGTAAGGCTGTTTTCCATGACAAGTATTATAGTTCTGTTGAAGAAGCTGGCTCAAATGGAGGAAGGGTCAGCTTTTCCAATACGAAGTTGAGGTCCCAAGCAGGAACTGGTGGTTTCCTTGGGGGTTTTATATTCTTTGCCCCTCTGAGGAACTGCCTTAAGAGAGGATGAGAGAATAAAGGAGGATCTGTGTTGTATTGTGCAGAAATGGCTGAAGCGTGGATCTTGATGGAGGAGAAGGAAAGTCCACTGTTTAACATCTCAGCTAGGTACTGTAAAATTTGAGGTATATTACCCAAGGATTCTGGCCCTTTTCTTGATTCCAGGCACAAAATTGTTTCCATTTGGCAGAGTAGGCTTGTCTAGTAGAAGGTCTTCTGGCCTCCAAGATGACATCCTGCACCTCCTTGGAGAGGAGAGTCTGTTGGGAAATCAAGGAATTCTCCATGCAGCTAGATTTAGGGTTTTGAGCTGGCTGTGAAGGGTTTTGTAGTTGTGCTGGGACAACAGAAGGGGGACTAGAGGTAGGATCCATGGTGGGGAATGTGTCAGGCTCTTCAGGAGCGGATACCAGTGTTGTCTTGGCCAGTCTGGAGCAATGAGAATCATTTTCGGCCTCTCTGCTCTGGCTTTTAATAGAACTTTGGGCAGCAGAGGAAGAGGCAGGAAGGCATAGACTGTCAATGTTGTCCAATTGAAAGAAAGTGCGTCCACTTTCCAGGCCTGTGGATGATAGGTCCTTGAACAAAATTTTTTCAACTGGTAATTTCTGTGGGTAGCAAAGAGATCTATGTCTGGCTGTCCCCATGCCTGAGTTATCTTTGTGAAAACTTGAGGAAGCAACTTCCATTTGTGTGGATCTGTCATATTTCTGCTTAGGTTGTCTGCCAGCGTGTTTTCCTTCCCTGGCAGGAATTGTGCCTGTAGCTGAATTTGCAATTCCAGTGCTGTGTTCCATAGGGTCATGGCTTGCCTGCACAGGGGGTATGAATGAGTTCCCCGCTGTTTGTTTATGTACCACATCACTGTGGTGTTGTCTGTCCTTATCAATAGCTGGCCTGGATGCAGTAGGTCTTTGAAGGTCATAATAGCATTTCCTTTTGGTTGATGTGTAGGTGCTTCTCTTTTTGGGACCATTTTCCCTGAATGTACTGATCTGTCATGTGTGCTCCCCAGGCGTAGTCTGAGGCGTCTGTTGTGATGATTTGAGTTGCTTGAGGTATACAGAAAGGGAGACCTGTGTTTCTTTGGCATGCTTGAGCCCACCACAAAAATTCCTTTTGAAGGCATGGAATGAGTGGTATAATTGTTTCCAAGCTGTGGCTGTGTTGAGACCATAAGTTTTTTAGGTACCATTGAAGTTTCCTCATATGCAGCTTTGCACATGGGATTAGTAGGATGCAAGTTGCCATGAATCCCAGAGCCTGCAGGACTTTCCTTGTGGTTAGCCTGGTGAAAGTTGCCATTTTGCTGAAGTATTGAGACAGTTGCCCTTGTTTGTCTGGCGTGAGGTAGGCCATCTGGGTGGTTGTATTCAAGCTGGCAGCCAGGAAAATTATTTGTTGAGAGGGTATTAGTTTTGATTTCTTTTTGTTGACTGTGTATCACAGGAAGTTCAACAGTTTTATTACTAACGCCAGGTGCTGCAGTAGTATGTCCTTGCTGTCCGCTTGGATCAGGCAGTCGTCCAGATATGGGTAGATTTGTATTCCTTGTAGTCTGCAGAAGGCGATTACTGATGCCAGGCATTTCGTAAACACTCTGGGCGCAGTAGATAAGCCAAAGGGCAATGCAGAGAATTGGTAATGGGTTGAACCTGCAAGAAATCTGAGGTATCTTCTGCAATCTTGTCTGATAAGGACATGCAGGTATGCCTCCTTGAGGTCCAATGTTACCAGCCAAGACTCCTTGCCCAGCATGGAAAGAAGCTGCTGTAATGTGAGCATCTTGAATTTTGGCACCTGTAGATATGTGATTAGGATGGATAGGTCTAAGATAGGTCTCCAATCTTTGTCTTTCCTTGGTACCAGGAATAGTCTGGAATAAAACCCTTGACCTTGTTCTTTTGCAGGTACCTCTTGAATCGCTTTCATGTCCATGAGAGCTGAAATTTGTTTTTGTGCCTCTGCCCTTTGATTTTGTGGCAGGTTGGGCATGCCTCTCATTTTTGGAAGGGTGTGAAAGTGGAACCTGTAGCCTCTGTCTATAATGCCCAGAATCCATTTGTCTTTTGTAACAATATGCCAATTTTTTGAGAATAATGCCAGTTTTCCGCCCAAAGGTGCTGCCATTAAAGCTTTGCTTGGCAGGTGTAGGGGGAATTCATTGTGTCTGTTTTCTAAATGACTGTGATCTATCTTCTCCAGCTCTTGGGGTTGGTGCTTGTCACTGTCTGGCTCTGAAAGATCCTTGAGGTTGCCCTCTACCCCTTGGGCGTCTGTATCTGCCCCTTTGAGGTCTGTCCGTGGCTGGAAAGGACCAATTTTTTGAAGGCCAGTTTCTGCTGAAACATGGAGGTTGTACCTGCAGGAAATCTTTCACTGTTTGCATTGATTTCGCTTTTTCCTCCCTCCTCAGCTTTAACACCAAACAATACATCTTTTTAAAGAGGTGCATCTAATAATTTAGCTTTGACATGATCTGGTAAGGTTTGCTCTTTGAGCCAAGCATGCCTACGTATAACAGACCCCGTAACAGCAGCTCTACATGAGGCCTCTAAAGCATCAAAACCACACTGCAAGGTATGTTTACCCACTTGCTCTGCACCATGCAACAAATCCTGCAACTCTTTTAAATCTGGTTGTTCTGGTTGTGTCATTTTGGTTTTCAACTGAGATAACAAAAACTGTTAATACTTTAACATATGGAACTGATAGTTTAATGCCCTCATGGTTAAAGTGGCCGAGGTGTACACCTTTTCCCCCCACCTTTCTAAAGCTCTGGAATCTCTCTCTGAAGGTAATGGGTTTTTAGCAGTAGAGGCCTTAATTCCCTTGGGACCCTGTGAAATAGTTTCTGGGTCAGCAGTATGGCTTTTGTATAGGAACTGGTGAGAATCAGGAACCCGATAATACCAGTCTGGTTTAACAGGAGCTGGAGGCAAAGAATCTGGATTAACGCTGGCTTCTGTGTGCACATCATCCAATATATCTAAAACAGGAGGCATAGCAGGGGGCCTATGCTGGGGGAGCAGAAGAAATTCCCTGAGCCTTTTCTTGGAATCTGAGTAATCTTGGCCTTCCCAGTGAAAGTGTTCCCTCAATGTATGCAGGGTTTCCCCAAAAGAGTAGTCCTCAGGGGGGGAGACCGAGGGAATAGACTCCTCTGCATCAGAGTCTTCGAAAGGAGAATAGGCATAATCCTGGTCCTCAGAATGTTCTGAGGTAATAGAAGCTTGATCTGAGGAAGGGTAGTCTTCCTCTAATCTGGGCCTTTTGTCAGAGGGGGGTTGAGAACCCCTGATAAGAGTAATCAAATCCTCAGCCATTTTAAGCATCTGCTTTTTAGGCATGGGGCCTTGACAGGGGGTCTGAGGACCCTGTTTTTTGGTTTTCATGGCTGGTTTAGATTTAGTGAAAGCTTTAATAGAGAAGGAGGAAGGCCTGAAGACACCTTGAGAAATGGCAGACCTGTCTAAATTCTGAGTTTCCCCGCCAAGAGTGGCGTCGGTATCTGCAGTAGGAATGGGGACCGAGGAGACTGCGACCTTAGGTATTGAAAACACTGGTAATGTAGTGTCATCGGTACTCAGGGGCTGCGTAGGAGCCTCGATGAGCACCGGAGAATCGGTAGTCGGCCTTAGCGTGGTCTCAGTAGTCGGTGCAGACCTCGTATGTCGGTCCTTATCTTTGCGTCTTTTACTCAAAACTGGAGTTGGAGTATCCGACGACATAATATAATTAAATTTTTTGCCAAAATAGTGAAGGGCGAACTCCGCCCGGCGCTTAATAGTGCGCTTGTTGAATCTAGCACAAAAACGGCAGGCCGAGAAGTCGTGGTCTGGGCCTAAGCAAGGTATACAGAAAGAGTGGAAATCCTTATGCGGTATTTGCTTCCCACATGAAATGCAATTATTAACTTTGTCTGACTTCGGTCTGAGGCAAGAAAAGTTTCCCCAATGGGGTACTTAGCTTTCAAGAAGACTTCGGTTGAAATACTTTCGTAAATGTCAGGAGCTGGCCGACCGGCACTTGCGAACTGCTTCTGCTTCGGGCACCGCGCGGCAAGAAAGACTGAAGAAAATAGCGTCGGCTGCCTCTTTTATACCCCTGCCGCACTGACGTCAGGGAAGAAGCAACGACAACCGACGCCGGACCTAGACTTTGGAATTTGGCCGACAGAGGACCCGCCTGACGGCAGGATAACCCATCTGTAATGACTGCAGCTGCACGCATGATGAACATCTGCTTCGGGCACCGTGCATCAAGAAAAACTAAAGAAAATGGCGTCGGCCGCATCTTTTATACCCCTGACGACTTGACGTCAGGGAAGGGGCGACAGCAGCTGACGCAGGACCCAGGACTTTGGAATTCAGGCCGACTGAGGGCAATCTGCCAGCAGGATTACCCAAACGTAATGACTGCAACACGAAGAACATCTGACGAGAGAGTGTTGGCTCCGAGACTCTTCCAAGAGAACCGAAGAAGTCAAGGTTGATGGAGTCGAAGGCACTGGAACAGGCCTTGGCTCTAAGGGCTCCTCAACTATCAGATCCTCCGGCTCCGAAGGCCCTGCTCGGCTCAGAGGAGTAGTCGTCACAGCCAGTGGGACGGTCTCAGGCTTTGAACCCTGTTGGGTCGAAGCCGATAGTAATTTAGCCAGTGTCGGGTTCTCCAGAAGCCTCTGCACCCCCCCCCCGGCCCACATCAACATTGGAAAGGGTCCTCGAAGAACGGGTTGAAGGAACCGAAAATGGAACCGAAAATGCCACCGATTGAAGGATGGATGACTTTAGAGTTTCGGAGATTGGTTCCAAAACCGGGGACCTGCTCGGTGCACGGCTCCAAAGGCTGCGGAGCCGGTGACCGCACGTTCACAGAAAGGCTTGGAGCAGATGACCTGGGCTCTGAGGACGCCTTCAAAGACTTCGACCCGTTCGAGGACTTGGAGGTCTGGTCAGCCTTATCCAAGGTCTCTTGAAAATCTGGCTTCAACAAGCCTCTATCTACCAGCTTCCTTCTCCTCTCTAATAAAACCCTACTGCTGAAGGAGTGGCAGATAGAGCAATCCTCCTGGAGGTGAACAGGCCCCAAACAATAAACACAATTTATATGTTCGTCCGTAATGAACATCTTCTGCCTGCATTTTGGTCGCTTCTTGAAGCCAAATTTTTGCTTCTCCCTATGATCAGCCATGTTATAGGAAAAAACAGAATATGCAAGCATGCTATAGAAGTTGTCAGATCCCTGAACAACCTTCAATTTACTCTGCAAAATACAGTAACTAACCTAAAACATGGTTACTGCACTAACACTGCACACAGTAAATATCAAAGTCCTAAGTTGTCCAATCCCTGTACAACTAAGGAATATAAATGCATGATCTAACCAGCAAGCACACTATCTAACTAGCACACTATTATACCTATATATATATATAAATAAATGTATGAAGGATGAAGGATAGGGGTAACCAAAAAACGGCCAAGGCCTAAGAGCAACCACTCTGTAACAAATTAAATTTAAAGGATTCTAAGGGCTAACTCATCTAAAAGTTATAACAACTAGAAACTACAACAAACTACTTCAATTACCTAAAGAAATATGTCAAAAAGTTTGTCAAAAACTTTATAAACAAATTCTACTGGCCAGAGCTCTCCGACGGCCTTGCGATCAGCTGCAGCGGCAAACTAGATCTGGGATAGGACAGAGAGAATCATGGGATAGGGGCCTGGCCACAAGCTACTCTGAGATCTTTAGCTAGTAAAGCGGCCAACACGGAGCCGATGGCTCGGCTCTGTACCCATGTGTAAGAATAAATGGCGAGATTGAACAACTTCACATCCTGTAATTTTCTGCAGTATCACAGAAACCAGAAGGAAAAGACTGCATTACTTTTATGAAAGCTGAAATACACAACTGGACTACTGTTCCACAATAGGATTTGTCATCTGATAGGGTACATTGTGTGCATGTTCCAACATTGTGTGCATGCTCCAAAACTCTCTATCAGAAACATACAAGACCTATATTAGTAAACATGTAATCATACCAGCAGAAAGATCTCCTCATCACAAAACTGTGGCAGCAGGGGCAAGTAAAACTGGGAACACCAGAATGTTGGTGGAAAATGATTAATCCCTGTACACCAGAGGCAGAAGACAAATCAGCTTATGTTAACAATCAGGGAATGTAAAAAGGCAGGTGAGATTCAAGCTGCTATATCCACCTGTCTTCAGAACATTTTCCTAGAGGATTGTAGACACTGTTAGATGTAGAACAGACTAAGGAGGAAATGCAAAGGTTTAGCCAACAAAGACTGAACTAGCAAGGTGAAGGAGACTCTGCTTCTCAAAATTCTAATAGTAACAAAGACCACAGCAACATTTTGCCATTGAACCCTTTTCAATGTTCCAAAGTTGAATACTTAAACAGCAGAAAAAAGTCCCAGAGCTGTCTGCAAGACCAAGCAGCACTTCTGAGATGAGCCAGAGACTAGTTTTGGGAGATCTGGATTATCTGGAAGAAATGCAAAATAACAAATGTATGAATAAATGTGAGAAATATAAAATCATCAATCCCGTTAGATGATGTTTAGACATCTGAGATGTTGCTCTGCAAGAAGCAGAAGTGGCTGGAAAAGATAAAAGTTTACTGACTATGTTAAATGTGTTTGAGAATTGTAAAGCATAACCCTACTTTATGCTATTAATGTTTAGAAAAAATATTTGTAAAAATAATCATGAACTAAACTGCATGTTACATTGTACAGCAGTTCAGTAAATTATGCAGTCAGATGTATTTGAAATGTGAGGAAATGTGAGTTGGGGGTGTTATCAGTGATTCCTGTATATGCCACTGTGATATTCAATTAGAACACAACTATTTAGCTATAATATATTCAGGTTTTAGACCATAATGACAAAGCTGGCTGGAAAAAAAGAAATTTAATGTTAATATAATGTGATTTGGGTCTGCTGGGAAAGGGATGTTAACGTGTACTGAACATGTGCTTTTATTTCATAAGCACCCAGATTTAGTTGGGCACACAGAGTCTACAGGTACAATATGTTCTAAGTAAAATCTACAAGGGTGTTTTCTTGCACTTGCAACACTACTAGCTTTTTTGCAAATGTTTTTATTTGGAAACAGTGAGCCTGCAGACGCAATCAATCATGAGAGGCCTGAATAGTATGTTCTGAGTCAACTATAAAAGGTACAGTATAATTAAAGGGATACTGGCAAGCAGTTCAGTGAAAATAAACAAACTGTGAAATTGCGGGAAGTAAGCTGTTATAAAAGTAGTTGCCTTCCCAGCAACCGTAGTTATTTTAATACATTAATGAAAACAGAGCACAATTTAGTTTATTTAAAGGTATCAAGTGCATTTTTCTTGAATCTAAAAGCCATTATCTACACAAGCATGCAATTTGTTTTTCTCAACTAAGAGAGAGAGAGGGATTAGAATAATCTACTCAGTTGGGAACAAAGGCTCTAGCAATGTGCTTTAGCATGGTATACCTTAAATTTAGAACAAGTAATGCCTGTGGGTGCACTGGTCAATTTGGGGTAATACCTCCAATTTGGAAAGTGTATAGTTTGGTGTTTTTTGCTGTGAGTTAAAAGGAGAGTGATTTTATTGAAACAAAGTCTGGAAAAAGGATGGGGTTCAAATAGAGAAGAAGCAACTATATACAAGATCAAACTGCCACAATCAGTGTGTGCATATAAAATGCAAGTTGAAAAGATATACTCAGAAGAAATGCAATGTATAATATATGGAAGTAATACCTTTTTAACAGAATTGCTACATTGTCAATACTAATGTGGAATGTAAACGAACTTATAGATTCAGTACTCTGCTTTTTGTCTGTTATTATATGTACAGGGTGCAAAAAGCAATGTTACTGCATGTGAATCTGAACAGAAATAAGCAAATTAATTTGACAAGGAAAGGACTTCAGGATGAGCATTCAGCTGAATATCAGTGAGAATGAAAAAGGGGAAGCAATAATACTGAATGCAAGATGGGTCCCTGACAGCGATAGAAGGGATAAAAAATGAGAATATCATCTAACAGCACAGATGATTAAAGCAATGAGCTATTAATAAGCAGCTTCCTGTAGCTGATGGTTTAACTCACCTTAGCCTAATGTGTGAATGAAAAAAGTTACTTAACCAGACAGTGCTCTGGAGCTACTGTAAAAGTGGGTTAAGGCTCCTAAATGACCTTCTTGATAACATGCCTAGCAAATAAATACTTATGAACCTATAATCAAGAAAAGATGGCATTACCTGCGGCTGATATTTAGTATTTCATAAATCCAGAAAAGGACAATTTAGTATTGCAGAGACCGAGACACCTTCATGCGCTTTTTGGAAATAAAATAAATGAAGGTAAAATAAAAACTAAAGTGGTAAACTTTGAAAAAAAACATGAACTGGGTCAGCAATACCCACACTTACTGCGATATAGTAAGATGAAGTATTTGGGTGCATGGATTAAAAATGATTTTGTTAAGGCAGTCAGTCATACATGGGAAAAACCCGGAGAGAATACAATACAATAAGTAATAATTTGTAAGGTCTTGATTGTGGCTGTGGATAAAAAGATAAAAGAAATGAGAATGTTTATAGTTTTTTTTTATTCTTATACACATTGTCAGGCATATTTTTATCAAACACAGAACAAAGTGTGGATGATTAAAAGTTGAAGGAATTTATTTGGGAGGAAAAGTGGGCAAGAGCTAACCTTGATAAATTTATTTTACTCATAGAACAAGGTAGTTTAGAGCTATCTGATTTAAATGGATACTTTGGAGATATGCGGTTAAGGTTCATATGCATAAAGGAAGCAGAATGAAAATGGAAAAGGATGATCACTATGAAACATGGGGTTAAGTTCAAGAGATCGAGGGAGACTAGGACTTTGTATGCAGGTCCTTAATGAGAACAGTAATGACACAGAATATCATATTTACAAAGAAGCAGAAAGCATTTAAAGGACAAAGCCAGCAGAGAAACAGAGAAAGAAGAATTTTACCAACAGGGATATCTGCGAGTATGGGTGTAAAAATATAGGCAAGGGAGGCCAGAAATTGACTGGAGGGAATTAGCAAAGGAACCAAGGTAATGAGAGCAAAAATCTTGTGAGGAAAAAGGCAACAGAAGAGCAGATTTGAATCAGGGACTGAGACAAGCAAGGAGAAAGGGATATGCTAGTGTTAATAGAAAGACCAGCTCTGGTACAGTTTTTAGTTGAGTCTAGAACTAAAGACTGTGTTAAAAGGGATAATTAGTATGGATTACAAAATACTGTAGGATAACTGCAAGAAACACTTGGATGAGGTTAAGAACACTTGGAAAAAATAGAAAGGCAAGTTACAAAGGAACAAGTAAAGGAAATCTGTAGCTTCCCAAGTATGCAACAGAAAGTATAGGATTTTTGTATAGAAGTATGGAAGTACTTGCATATACATTTTATACCCCAAGTAGACAAGAGTTTTTTTTGCTCAGGTAGATAAGCAAACTGGAGATGTGAAGGGGAATAGGGAGGAAACTGAGAATGTTTAAACACGTTTATATATTACAGTAACTCTAGAACGAGTTTGATCACATACATTAATACCAGTTTCAAGAAAATTTCCCATTGTCATTTTCACGTATTCTATATTTTTTCTCAGAATGTATTAGTCTTCATATCATGGCTTGTGTTTATCTGTTTTTAATCAGTTTCCAATATTACTGGCATGCAGTACTCATGTTTTCCTTTTCACAATTGTCATTCAATCCAACATTACATAACTTGCCTAATTACTACCCCTTAAACTTTATTCCATCACTTGAAAGTACAGTTGTGTACACTTACCATAAATGTAGATGTTCGAGTGTATTCACTATTGCAGTCATCACATTCGGGTTATCTGCCTGCAGGTAGCCCTCAGCAGGGCTGAATACCAGAGTCTTCGGATTTCTTTGTCGGATGCTGTCGCTTCTTCCATAACATCAGGTCGTCAAGGGTATAAAACATGCAGCCGAAGCCATTACATCAGTTTTTCTTACCCCAGACGTCAGGTGCTCCCAAAATAGGAAGCAATTACATGGTAAGGAACACCCCCAGCAAAAAGCAAGCACACATGATAAAAGATACGCCAAACAAAAAAGATAGGTAGACGTAAAGAGAAGTCGGGGCTGGAGGGAGGGTAACCAGGACTGCAACCGTGAATACACTCGAACATCTACATTTATGGTAAGTGTACACAACTGTACTATGTTGTTCGTGTGTCACTGTTGTAGTTATCACATTAGGGTTGATTCCCAAACCTAAGGAAGCGCGGAGGTAGTTAAGAAGCATTAGGGCTAGCAATCAGGCTCTGTAAGACTGCTGTGGCAAATCGTACTCTGGATCTAGACAAAATAGGTAAGTGGTAACGCTTAGTGAAAGTGCGTACAGAGCTCCAGGTTGCAGCTTCCAAGATGCCCCTGATAGGGACTCCACTGAGGAATGCTGTAAATGTTGATGTAGCCCTAGTGGAATGTGTTCTGATCCCCTGTGGGGTAGGTTTCCCATGGTGTTTGTAGCATAAATGGATGCAGTGTGCTATCCATTTAGAAATGGTTTGCTTTGAAATGGCCTTGCCCTCTGCCCCTGCAGCAAAGCTGACTAGCAGCTGGTCAGATTTTCTGAAAGGCTTAGTCCTGTCCAGATAGAACCTGAGCTGCCTGTGCACATCCGGGAAGGGGGTGGGGTGGGGTGCAGGATCCTTTCCTCTCTATTCTGAGGATTAGGGAAAAAGTTGGCAAATTAATGGATTGGTTTAAAGCCACACTAGATACCATCTTGGGCATGAATGATGGGTTAGTCCTGAGGGAAACCCTGTCCATATAAAAGATAATGAAGGGTTCCATGGCCATAAGGGCCTGCAATTCAGACACTCTTCTTGCTGAAGTGATGGCTAGAAGTAAAGCTATTTTCCAAGAGAGGAATTTAAACTCTGCTGTAGCAGCAGGTTCAAAGGGCGGAACAGTGAGCTTTTCCAATACAAATTAAGGTCCCAGGCTGGAGTGGGAACTCTCCTGGGGGGAGGGGGGGTCTTAAATTTATGGCTCCTCTCAGGAACTGTTTGACCAGAGGATGAGAGGAGAGGTGGCTCAGTATTATAATGAGCTGAGATTGCAGAGGCATGAATCTTAATTGAAGGGAAGGATAGGCCTTTGTGGAGCATTTCTGTTAAGTAATCTAGTATACGAGGTAAGCTGGGCACAGTTGTGTCCATTCCCTGAAACTGGCTCCACGAGCAGTATCTTTTCCACTTTTCCTAATAGGTTTTTCTAGTACTAGGCCTCCTTGCCTCAAGAATGACATCCAGCACCTGCTTACTGAGAGTTGCTGGTGGTGAGTTCAGGGGATGAGCCAGGCTGCTAGGTTCAGGGTCTGTAGCTGAGGGTGCAAAATCTGGCCCTCCTGTTGGGACAGAAGGGAAGGGGTCTGAGGCAGGTGCCAAGGTGGCACTACTGTCAGACTGCACCAAAGAGGGTACCAGTGCTGGTGTGGCCAGTCTGGTGCCATCAGGATTGTCCTTGGCTTGTCCTGTTTGATCTTTAGTAGAACCTTCAAGAGGAGAGGCAGAGGGGGAAAGGCATAGATTGAGAGGCTTTCCCCGGTAAAGGACAGGGCATCCACATTCCAAGCTTGGCTGTGGCGAGTTCTGGTGCAATATTTGCTCAATTGATAGTTCTGAGGGGAAGCAAAGAGGTCCACCTCCGGTGCCCCCCACCTGTTCCTCAAAAGCTTGAATATTTTGGGTTCCAGTTTCCACTCGTTTGGGTCCATGAGATTTCTGCTTAAGTTGTCTGCCAATGAGTTTAGTTTACCTGGCAGGAATAGAGAGTTCAGGTGCACTTGGTTGTTCAAGACTGTACTCCACAGAGCCATGGCTAATCTGCAGAGTGGATAGGAATGGGTTCCCCCCTGCTTGTTTATGTACCACATAACTGTGGTGTTGTCTGTCTTTACCAATAGTTGTCCTGGAAGAATAAGGCCTTTGAAGGCTGTCAGAGCATTCTGTACAGCTAACATTTCTTTTTGATTGATATGCAGGTGCATTTGCTTTGGGCTCCATTTGCCTTGAATGCACTGTCCTGCCATGTGAGCACCCCATGAATGGTCTGTTGTTAGGGTTTGGGCGGCAGGGGGTTGAGTGAAGAGGAGTCCCTTGTTGTGGTAGCAGGTCTCTGCCCACCAAAGGAACTCTGCCCTTAGGCAAGGAATGATAGAAATCATTGTTTCCAGGTCCTGAGAATGTTGACACCAGAGACTTTTTAAGTACCACTGAAGTTTCCTCAAATGCAGTCTTGCATATGGACTTAGCAGAATGCAAGAGGCCATGAACCTTAGGCCTTCAGTATTTTTCTTGCAGATAGCTGGGTTTTGGTGGCTAGTAGATTGAAGTAGTTTGTCAAATAAATTTGTTTTTCTGGAGTGATGAATGTCATCTGTTCAAGCTTGTTCCCAGGAATACAATCTGTTGGCTGGGTACCAGATGTGATTTATTTTCATTGATGGTGTACCCAGTGAAGTTAGAAGTCTCTTTACAAATGTCAGGTGCTGTAGTAGCAATTCCTGACTGTCCGCCTGTATCAGACAATCGTCCAAGTATGGGTAAATTTGAATTCTTCTCTGCCTGCAATATGCAATGGCTGGAGCTAGGCATTTTGTGAATACCCTGGGCGCAGTAGATAAGCCAAAGGGAAGTGCAGAGAACTGATAATGCATAGAGCCTGCTCTGAAACGTAGGTATTTCCTGCAAGATTCCCTTATGGGAATGTGCAGATAACCTTCTTTTAAGTCTAGGGTTGCTAGCCAGCAGTCCTTAGCTAGCATAATATGCAGCGGTTGGAGAGTAAGCATTCTGAATTTTGGAACCACCAGAAAGGTGCTGAGAATAGACAGATCCAGGATAGGACGCAGAGAGTTTTCTTTTCTAGGTAACAGAAAGTCTGGAAAAAAAGCCTTGCCCCCTTTGTTCTGCTGGGACAGGTTGAATAGCCTTGATACTGAAGAAAAAGTACTTGCTTTTGGGCCTCTGCCCACTGGTTTGGGGGAGGTCTGGCCATCTGCTTGTGGTTGGGAGTGAGTGGAAGTGGAATCTGTATCCCTGGGAAACCATGTTTAAGACCCATCTGTCTTGGTAATGTACTCCCACTTTTTGGCATGCAGGTCAAGTTTCCCTCCTAAAAGTGCAAGTACTTGGGAAAGGCTTGGAAGAGTTATGGATAAGTCATTGTGAGATTTTACCATAGGATGGCAGCTTACTACTCCCTGTTTTGGATGTGGGTGCACTCCATTGCTTAGATCTGTGCATACCCTGAGACTGTAGTCTTGGTGGTCTGCTGCCCCTAGGTTTGGACTGAGAAGGTCTGGGAGAGACTGGAACAGACCAGTTTTTTGAAGGCCAATGCCTACTGAATCTAGGTGGCTGAACTTGTAAGAAATCTAACAGTTTGCATAGATTTAGTTTTTTTCCTCCATTCTTTTGAGGACTTCTGCTTTACTGCCAATTAGATACTCTTGGTTTAATGGTGCATCTAGTAATTTTGCTTTGACATGGTCTGGCAAGTTTTGTTCCTTAAGCCAAGCATGCCTTCTAAGAACAGACCCAGTGACAGCAGCCCTGCAAGATGCTTCTAAGGCATCAAAACCACATTGCAAAGTATGTTTACCAACTTGGCTAGCAGAATGCATTAACTCTTGTAAATCTTTATGTTCTGTACAATCAGGAATCAACATAGTTTTCTGTTTAATTAGCTCCATAATATGTTGCTGATACTTTAACATATGAAACTGACAATTTAAAGATCTGATGGCAAGAGTAGCAGAGGTGTATACCTTCTTTCCCCATCTGTCTAAAGCCCTAAAATCCCTGTCCGAAGGGGCAGGATTTTTGGCAGTTGTATCCTTAATGCCTTTAGGTCCCTGGGAAATGGTCTCTGGATCTGCAGCAAGATTGTTAAAGAGGACTTTGTGGGAGTCAGGTACTCTTTAGTACCGGTCAGGTTTCCTGGGAGCTAGAGGCATGTGCTGAGGGAAGTTTAAAATTTCCCTGAGTCTCTTTTTGGACTGAGAGTAGTCCTGGGTCTCCCAGCGGAAATGTTCTCTAAGGGTATGCAGGGTTTCACCAAAAGAAAAATCGTCTGGTGGGGAAGCAGAGGGAATGGAATCCTCTGCATCAAAATCCTCATAGGTAGATAAGGGTATGTCCTGGTAATCAGAAGGGTCAGAGCTATCAGACTTCTGATCAAAAGAATCAGAAGGAAAATCAGTTCTTGGTCTTTTTGAGGGGAAAGGATGACTTCCCCTAATTAAAGTAATAAGAACTTCAGCCATTCTAAGCATTTGTTTTTGTGGCATGTGGGCCTGAGAATGTGCTTTGGTCATCGGTTTCCTAGGCGTAGTGTGAACTTTAGGCCTGAGAAATTCAGTATGTTTGGTTTGAAACAAAGTCGTTGGTTTAATATGAAAATCGGAAGGCCTGAATACGCCCTCAGACAGCCGGTGCCTGCACAGTGGCTCCGGACCCATCCATGGTAGAGACATCCGCGGGTTCCATAGTCGACGAAGCATCTCGTGGCATACCAGGCTCCGAATGGATCTCAGTAGAGGCCTGCGAATCTGTAGAAGCGGGTTTCAGGGGCTGGGAAAGTGCCTCACTGAGTACCGGTTGACTGGTGACTAGCTTAATGGTAGCGCTGTCGGCAGTTTTGGACCTATGCAGTCTGTCTCTGTCTTTATCCTTACGTTTTTTCAGAAGATCGGTATTCGGATGGCTTATCGAAGCCATTTCAGAATACGGAGATCGAGAGCGAAAGAATTTAGCGACAAAAACAGCCCGACGACGAATAGTTCGGGCTTTGGACAAGGCACAAAACCGACAGTGAGGAATATCGTGGTCTGGGCCTAAACAGGTGACGCAGTAAGAATGAAAATCTCTGTGAGGTATTTTTATTTCCATAGGCAAGACAATTATTAATTTTTTCTGACATTGGTGACAGGAAGAAAAAAGGATCCCCAACGAGGTACTTATCTTTTAGAAGACTTCAGGTCTGAAACTCGAAAAACGAAAATGTCAGGAGGCGGCCGACCGGCACTTGTGAACTGCTTCTGTTTCGGGCACCGCACGGCAAGAAAGACTGATGTAATGGCGTCAGCTGCATGTTTTATACCCCTGACGACCTGACGTCATGGAAGAAGTGACATCATCCGATGCAGAAATCCCAAGACTCTGGTATTCAGGCCAGCTGAGGGCTACCTGCAGGCAGATAACCCAAATGTGAATACTGAAACACGAAGAACATCATTACTTCTTCTTTAACACCCAACCGCATTGTTACTTAGTAAGGCCTTACTATGTCTAGGCAATTCAAATCCTATATCCCAACTCAAAGAATAATTTGCTTAGTTACTATTTCCCCTAAAATTTCTGTCAAACTACTGGGTGGGTAATTTTTAAAATCTGACAACTTGTTACACTCCCAAAATACATGTTCACATTACATCTTTCCCACAGCATCTCTAGTATTTGCTATTCACCTGAAACAAACAAAAAAATCATTTGAAATCTACTTGGGGTTTAAAAATACACACGCAAAACCTTCTTTGCAAAAATCCAAAATAAGTGGACGTTGTTGCAAACTTGGGAACCCTACAGAATTCTTCCCACTGCTTCTTTGTAAACTGCTTTTCTATTCTGTTTTCTCATTTTTTTCCAAAATCTTCTGACTGACTCCTACAGTTTTCTGGGCAATATTTTATACAACTCACTAATAATCCCTTTTTAACTGTACCTTTTGTTATACATTGAACTGAAAATTCTATCATAGCTGGTCTTTTACTTAACACTCCCATTTCTCTCTGGATTTACTGTACTGTCAATCCCTGACAGGAAAGGAAATCTCCAACTTGCAGTCTAAACTCCTACTCAGTCTCATCCCACTCTATTATCTTTCCCTCCCGAGTCATTTGCTTCGAGTACCTTAATTAGTTTGCCAATTCTCTCAAGTAAATTCCAGACCCCTTGTGCTTATTTACTACAGCACTACTTGCAAACATTCCTTCTGATAAAGTCCCCTTACTGCATTTCTACACTAAGCTTAGTTTACAGAATATTTTTTGCTACTTTATTAATAAAATATTCTGTATTACAGTTAATATTCTTGTTAATGACTTACATTCCAAAGCCTAGTCTCTCTTTTTCTTAACCACCCCTCCCTCATCATCCTTTTCCACTTTGATTTATAAACTTTAACTGTGTAGTTTTCAAGTGCCCCTTTCAAGTCAGGTAACCCTAAACCACCCTGTTATATGGAAGAATCAACTTATCCCACTTAACCCCCGCCCCCCTAAATAAAATCCTTTCTTTATTAACTGTCATCCACAGCTTCTCTTCTGATTGATAAAAATACATCTGATCGGTACATATGACTAAAGAGAGTAACATTTTCATTGCCCATATTTTACTATCCATAAACACAAGCTTCTAGTTTCTCAATTTTTGTGTCATCTTCTGTTTAATCACTTCCCTCATATTCTTAGTTGCCATAATAAAATCTTTTTTTAAAGAAAGTGCTTGCAACTCAGAAATCTTTCTTGCAGAAGTTATGGACACCAAACATATGATTTTTCCAAGACAGGTACTTCAGGTCAACTCTAGCAGCAGGTTCGCAAAGGGGGTTTTGTTTAGGACTACAAGACAACTGTAAAATCCAAAGGTGGAACTGGATCTCTGAGAGGGGGGCATAGTAGGAAGGTACCTCAAAGAAAGGCTTTAGATAACGGGAGAGAAGCTACATGGGTTGTGTCCCTCCCTATGTGAAAAGTAGAGATCACCAACAATTGTACTTTAATAGTAGAGTAAACTTGCTTCCCCCCTTGAAAAAGATGAGTCAGAAAATCCAAAATTGTGGAAAGAGAAGATAAAAATGGGGACACCCATTTGCTTTTATATACCTTCCTAGTACAAAGCTTATAAGCGAAAGAAAAAATGTGAACAACGGAAGGGGAAAGCCTGGACTGTCGAACCATCATTGGAATGGGAAAAAACATCTGGTCAGCTTAACCATAATTATGCCCAGATGAGGCCTCTGCGACTGGGTGAGATATTAGATCTGGTTCCATGCACAAATCTCAAGGTGGATGAACTAGATGAGTCCAGAGGAATGGAAACCACCTATGTCGAGGGCAATGAGTGTCTATGAAGATGACAGAAACCTTCAGTGCTATTACTTTCTACAGAAACTGAGATGAGGGGAAAAGGCATTAAGACGTCCTGGGGGGTCAAGAGTGCATCAGCGCACCCCTGGGTAACTCTCTCTCAGACGATTATAGCAAAGGACTTGTTGCATTTTGAGTTAATTGGAGAGGCAAAGAGAAAGCAACAAGGATACCCCTACAACTGAAAATTTGCTCCACTATAAGAGGATTGAGGGAGTAGAAAGGATCTGATCAACTTGTCCTCTAGAATGCTGATTTCCCCAGAATGTGTGCTGCTATCAGAAAGCAGTGTGAAGACATCACCCACTACCATACTCTCATGGCCTCTCGACACAAGGGGTACAGACCGGTTCCTCCCTGCTTGATGATATAGCAAACGACAGTCATGTTTGTTTGAATGGAAATAACATCCAAGGGGGAGTATCATGAAATGCCAAGCAACACTAGAACAACTGCCATTATCTCCACAATACTGATGTGTAGGCTGAACTCTAGGGGAGACTATGTTCCCTGGCCTGTCCTTCCCAAGTAATGCCCCCCCCCCCATATCAATGGTCACCATGGCCTTAGAAGTAGAAAGAATAGAGGTGCATCCTTCTTGAAGTAGGGGGGCAGTCAACCACCAATGAATGTGCTGTCTACAAAAGTTTGTAAGAATGATCAGATGATTCACTGACTGATGCCTGATGGACCACTGTGAAGGAGGCAGCCATAGAACCTAAATGGTGGCAAACCAGCTTGTCTGCTGGTTTATTTCGTGACAGAACTTGTTGAGCTTGTGAATGTAGAGATAGGATGTGTGACTGAGGAAGCTTCACAGTAAGTCCTGTCATATCTAGATGAGCTCCAATAAAATCTACAGACTGAGATGGCTGAAACTGAGATATCGGAAGACTTACTGTAATTCCAAGATCAATACACAAATGTAGCAAGGAATCCTTATCCAGAAGAAGTAAATCCCTGGATGGGGCAGTTAGCAGCAAGTTGTCCAGATAAGCAAACACCTGGAATCTCTGCAGCTGTACGTGAGCTGCCACTATTGCCATAAACTTGATGAACACCCAGGGGGCTGTGGTGAGGCCAAAGGACAGAGCTTTGAACTGGCAGTGACTGCCTCACAGCTGGAAGTGAAGATACTTCCTGGAGCATCTGTCCACTTTGATGTGGGTGTACACATCCTGAAGAAAGAACAGTTGTGTAAAATCTTACCATAATAATAGATGTCCTTCTCTTCTCTGTTGCAATATTTTTAACATGGGGAGTTCTCCGCCGTACGGCGATCCAACATCGATCAGTATACAAAAAGTCTTTTACTACTGTAGGATGTATGGTACATCGCATGTAGGCTGCTCTTGTACGTTGGCCATAAAAGTGATGTATGCATGCATCTACCTCAGAACTAAATGCCCCATGAGGAAGCCAGCCTAAGGAAGGTAGGGTATCACCATCCAAGGAAAGAAACCAAACCACCAAGGGGAAGGATAGAGGGATTGGAATACTGCAACAGAGAAGAAAAGCTCTACCATTATGGTAAGATTTTACACAACTATTCAATGTCTTTCTACTCATCTGGTGCAGCATTCTTAACATGAGGGAGAATACAAAAGCTCATGAGGAGAGGGTGGAGGAAGAGGCAGTTATCTCTCCAAAAAGCCATGGAGTATGGCTCTGGCAAACCCCACCCTAAACTTAGAAATGCCATCCAATGTTTATTGAAGGTATGTACACAAGTCCATGTAGCCGCTTCAAGAATAGAACTAGTGTCTAATCCCTTGAAGAAAGCACCTGATGAAGCTACAGCCCTAGTGGAATGGGCCTCTACAGAGGAAGACAGGGTCTTAACGTCTTTTAAACAACAGAACAAAATAGCCTTAGAAATCCAAGTAGAAATAGTCTGCTTGGAAACAGGCAAACCCAGAGCCCTGGGATGATAGGAGAAAAAAGCTAGTCTGATTTCTTCATACATTTGGTCTTGTCTAGGTAAAACATAAGTTGCCTATGCACATCCATCTCATTAGAATTTTATGGAGATGGAAAGAAGGTAGGAGAATGAATGGATTGGTTAAGTGACAATTTGTTGACTACCTTGGGCATAAAAGAAGGGTTGGGTATGCAAGCACACCCTGTCTTTATTGAAAGCCAAAAAGGGAGGAAAGGCCATTAGAGCCTGGAGTTCAGACAGACGTTTGGCTGAAGTGATAAGCTCGGAGAAGTTCAGTTTTCCAGGAGCAATGAAGTAGAGATGCTGATGACACTAGCTTGAAAGTGTGTGTGTGTGTGTGTGGGGGGGGGGGGGGGTCAGCTTTTCTAGCACAAAATGAAGATCCCAAGGAGGATGTGATCCTGACTGGAGAACAGAATGGATTTTTGCAGTTTATGGTGAATCCCAGGCACTGTAGAAGAGAACTGGTAAAATGTTTTGCTCTAGGATCTCAGGTGGGGTGGGGTGGGGGGTTACTGTAAAGAGGAGATCATCCAACTAAGAGAAAATGTGGATGCCCTGAAGCCTGTAGTAGGCAATCACAGGGGCTAGACATTTTTGTACATACCCTTGGTGTGGTAGAAAGCCCAAAGCGCAAAGCAGAGAACTGAAAATGTCAGGAAGCCACAGAGAAATGTAAAACTTCCTGCAGCTGGGGTGTATGGGAATGTGCAGGTATGCATCTCTGATATCCAAGGAGGCTAGGAAGGCTTGTGGCCGAATAAAAGGGAACAAGGTTTGAGGAGTTAATATATGGTAGGTGGGTACCTTCAGAAAGGTGTTGAGATGAGACATATCCAAGATGGGCCTCCAAGGGCCATACTATCTATGCACCAGGAACATTCTGGAGTAGAAACCTCTTCCTTTTTGGTCTTGAGGAAATTCCTGAATGGTTCCTTGTCTCCATAAGCCTAAAAGTACCTCTGGAAAGGAGGGTAGTTGTTCCATTGGTGGGTGAGGGGTGTAACTGAAGGATGGAGTGGAATCCCATACCAGAAAGTATCCTTTTTGAATGATAGAGAGAATTCAGGAGTTTTGAGTAATGCTTTCCTAAACTGGCACAGACAAGGGAGAGGTGCTGGGAAAGTGGAATGTGAGTGGGGGTGGTTTGGGCAGTCTGAGGGAACCAGGCTTGTCTGGCAAGGGTCGCTTCTGAGCTGGAGTTGCAGGGCTAGCCCTGGAGTGCTGAAGCCTCCTACCATACGTTTTTGTTTTAGGTGGAGGATGGCAGGAGTGCTTATGTACAAAAGGAGCTTTTGCTGGATAATTTTGCTGAAATTTAGGCACTGGAGTGACAGATCTGTTTCAATTCTTGCAATTCCTTTCCCTCTTCCTGTAGAGATTTAAATAAATTAGCAGCTGCTGGGCCAAACAAAGCAAAGTTGTCCAAAGGGGCATCTGTAAGCTTAGATTTAATGCCCTCTGGTAATGGCTGCAGTCTTAACCGGGAGAATCTCTTTAAGACAGAGCCAGAGGCAGCTGCGCTGGCAGGAGCCTCTGCAGCATCATAGCTGCAGTTGATGGAATGGCAGGCTACCTGTGAGGAGCCGCCAAGCAAGGATGCAGTCAGGGTCTTATTCTCGGAGTCAGACAAATCTGAAATAACTTAGGAGAGTGGGGACAGAATCTCTAGGGCAAATTCGGTCTAAATGCCAAGGTGGCATTTTTTTGTCAAGCCTTTCCAGGATCCTGCTGTCCTTATTTGAGGGAAGGAGAGATGCTGAAGGCAGTAACTTGGATGGTTTATTTGAAACCATTGAAATAACTGATGGGTCTACTGAAGGACATTTAAACATGAACTTACAGTTCTCAGGGACCCTGTAAAATCTATCAAGCTTCTTAGGGGCAGGAAGCTGGGAGTCAGCAGCCTTGGACACACAGGCAAATGCATTTAGGAAAGCAGTTAACACAGGTGGAATAGCTGAAGGGCTGGGTGATTCCACCTACAGAAGTTCATAGTACCTCTTTTGTACTTCAGATATTCGGGGACTAGGGTCTCACCAAAAGAGAGCTGTTCCATGGGTGAGTCAGTACCATTGGAGGAGTCCTCCTGGGAAGCATATTCTAGATGGGAGGGGATCTGTGAAGACTAGGCCATAGATTCCTCTTCTGAGGATGCCTCAATCTGAAGAAACCTCTTCCCTAACTCTTATGTGGAGATGCTGTGTAGGGTGGTGTAGGGACTAAAATACCCGAGGGGGACTTAAAAGCCATAAGAGCCTTGAAAAGACCTTGGGTGAATTGTTCCTAATCACTGTGAGGTTCATTTGGAGGGGGACAAATGTTTTTTCTGCTGCTTCTTTTGATGCAGGTTTGCCTTACATAATGTAGGGGTGCCTGGCGTAGGCCTACATTCAATAATATTGAGTGAATTTCCTCCCTTACCAGGATCTGATATATCCCTTTATACCCTTTGGTTAGTACGAGCCTCAGTTCCCCCTGTACATCCAAGATGGATGCCTGCTCAGCCTCTGAGGACGTGCCTGAGTGGGATTCCAAGCCAGCCTCAACATCGGGCTTAGCCTGTGATCCAGAACCAGGAACTGGACTTACTTCCGGGCTCTCATGCACCTCAAGGAAAAACATTAATAGAAAGAAGTGCAGCAGAAGCTTCAGGCCATTTTTCTGGCCTTCCGAAACTAACTCAACCTCGGGCCCAAAGGATCCCTCCATCTTGCTTTTAGCTAGTAACTTTAAACTCTGGTTTTCCAAGTAAATGGCAAGGAGGAAAGTCTACTTCTTAGGGTCTTGGGCACAAAGGCCTGGCAAACAGGACAAGATCTGTGGTTGTGGGTAGCCGGCCTTCGGCATAGGCCAACTAGGCGGCTGCCTAGGGCACTGCTCTAACAGGGGAGCTTTTCCAGTATTTATTTAATGCAGTTAGACCAGGATGGGGGCACCGGGTGGTGTGGTGGGAGGCATCGTGGAGCCCTTTTGCCTAGGGCACCAGTTGACCTAAGGCCACTCTAGAACACTGAAGATGATCATCTTTATGTGGAATTTGTCTTCCACACTGGCATTTACCTGTTTGTGGTAGGGTTCACATCATCCAAAAACAGTAGTAAAAGAAACAAGATTTCCCCAATGGGGCACTTATCGGAGAATTTACTTGAAAACAGCTAACTGCTCAGTGAGCAGACATTCAAAAGTGGCGTTCAGACTAGCGGTAGAGAAATTCTGCGGTACATGTGTCTATATGGCAGTTTTATCACCGACGTACAAGAGCAGCCTACATGCAACATACCACACATCTTATCACACTGAAAGAGTTGTATACTGGCCGAAGTTGGGTCGCCTACAATGGAGAACTCCCCATGTTAAGACATGCAACAGATGAATAGAAGGACATCTACTGGGTACATCCAGTCATTCTTCAACAGAGGAAGGAGTGTGTGAACTGCAACCATCTGGAACTATGTTAGATCAATGTATTTGTTCAGTTGACTTAGAACCAAAAATGGGCTCAGGTCCCATGTTTTCTTTGACAGTAAAAAGAATCTTCTGAAAGTTCTAGACCCTTTCTGGTCTGGTGGGAACCTCTTGGATAACAATGTTTTATAAGCTTCTTCTTTTTTTTTTTTTGAAGGTCCAAATTCCCTTTGTGAGGGTGGGATGTCAGGAAGTTTCTTATGAAGTAGAGGAGAAGAGTGGAATGGTATGAAATAGCCTCTGGTAATTATTCACTGCACCTACCTATCTTAACTGATGGATGCCCAGGCCATGGAGTGCAGACAGAAGCACCTGCCCAACTGCCTCCAGAGTAGGACAGCTGAGCAACCTTTCAGGAGTGCTGAAAGGGCTTCTCTGAAAATAGACCTCTGAAGCCTTGATTCTGAGGACCACCTCTGCCTCTCATACGTCTGTTGTAACAGTTTTCCCCTTTGCCACGTGAAGCTCTGTCTTCAGTAGAGTCTGATGAAAACCAGAGATTTTCTGAAACACATTTTCTTCCCCGCCTTCTGAATCCTGATGAAGATCTGGTGGGAGGCTGGGAATTTGATCCTACCAGCAGATAGGGAATTACCATTGTTCACTTCTGGATATAGTTTCTTTGACTTTAGGTCCAAACAAGATTGACCCATCATAAGCGGCATTAATGAAGGACATCCTGAAGTGCTCAGCAAAGTTGCAAAGCCGTATTCAGGCATGCCCTCTGATGGAAATAGCTGTGCCAGCCTCTCTAAAAAGGATCTTGGGTAAGTTATGGGCCCTTTCTGGTCTGCTGGGACCTCTTGGATGACTCAGTGTTTTATAAGCTTCTCTATTTTTGAAGCTGCAAATTCCCTTTGTGAGGGTGAGGATTAGATATGAGGTGTACAGAACCACTGGATAGGGATAAGAGTGAAGATTTTTTTTTTAACCAAACTTTCTGAGGACGTGCATAATGTGCTAAATAATTAAGTGCTCTTATCAAGAAAGTAGATCAGGCATATACATGCTTCCCACACCTGTCAGACTTGAGATTTCCTATTCAGTGGATGGACAGAGGAGCTTTCCTCCACAAGTTTTTCTTGATGGCTGCCACCACCATCACGGAATCCACTGCTGGGCCCTTGCTCCAATGTGGACAATTGTTAGGGGCCAGCAAAAACTCCTCTGATTTCTTAGGAACAGGCTCAACTGTTATCAGGCTCCTTCCATGCACGGGATGAGTTAAGAACTATCATCTCATCTGTTGGCAGTACCACCTACGACATAGATGGGCCAAAACCAAAAGCCTTGAGGAAAATTAATTCCTCTGAAGAAAGTGTCTGGGAAGACCAAAGTGCCTCCTCTTACACTTGTGTTTCTTTGGTGCCTCTTTTGTGGGTTGTTTAGGAGAGGACCTGGAAATGTGTCTAGTCTCATGCGGGAAAGTAGGCTCAAGTCTTTCAGATACTGGCTGCCCCAATGGTACAAGATGGTCAGGCTGTGGATCTTGAAAGATCCTATGGAGGAGGGTTGGATTCAACAGAGATGGGTATGTTCTAGCCCTTGGTATGGACAGTCCACTCTCGAACACCTTGAAAGCTGAGCCCGCAATGGATCTAGGGAAATTCCCCTTTGTATCCAAAATCCTAGGGAGAAGCTCAACCCCGGAACAAATTTGGCTTAGACCCAAAGCAGTCACCGGAGCGGTACTGTCAAGTGTCGAAGCTCCTAGGGGAAGGAACATGTCTGAAGACCTCATATCTGAACCTAGACTCAAAGAGTCGATGCTGACATAATGGATTTGGGAGCTGGATGGCTCTAACGTTAGAGTCAGAGCTGACTATAACAGAGAACTTATCAGAATCAACAATACATTGAATGTCATCTTCAATACAGATCTACCTTGGGCTAAAGTAGGATCCAAGGGCTCTGACCTGGGCAGTCGGACTGGAGAAGGAGCAACAATTGGGTGTCAAGGGGATAATTCTCTACCAGATCTAACAGTGGCCGGAGTTGGTAATACCGCCGATTGGATCTGGGTACATAAGAAGCACTGCATCACCATGTCCATGTCTACTTTCATGAGGCTTCTAGGAGACCTGACTGACTTTGAAGATGCAGGAGGAGGAGGCCTGGAATGATGGATCCATTCCTGGAGGATTGGTGATCCGAATCTAGGAGGCACTAGTTCAGGGAAGAACCAGGGAGGAGGACTCAATGGGCCTACCACTATCAGATCTGATGAGGGCATTGGATACAAGGGTTTAGTCACTTTCAGAGCTGGTACCAGTGCCGGTGCCAGATCTGGAAAACATTTTCTGGATGTCTTATGCTTTTCTTGTTTTTCTTTAGATTTAGGTACTGCAGAAGCAGAAGACAGAGAAGAAGCCTGTGCTCTCAGACAAGAGGAAGGAGAAGGAAAAGTTGGAATCAGACCTTGAGGATGAGTTTACCCCTCCTCTCTAGCATGGCCTTCTGCCTGAGAGCTTCACAAATGGAATAAGAAATGTCTAGGAGTGCCAGATCCAAACAATACACATATTTGTCATGTGCGTCTGATTTGGGCAGCCTGTGGGCAGAGGCCACATATTTATTTGAAACATGAAGACAGAATTTTCAGGCATACTATAAAGTTACAGTAACCAAAGAAAAAGAAAAGGCAACAAACATCACAAGCTCAAACAAGTGATTTCTACTAACAGCAAAAGTATCTAGAAACAGTCTTCTAACTACCTATATAGAAAATATAAAAACAGGATATTATTTTTTTATTTATTTTAGAGGGAGAAAGATAACATTATAACAGTAAAAAAGGAACAGTATTCTTACCCGAGTAAAAATGCCAATATAATGGAAATATCTGGAGCACCACAGAACCAATCAGCTGTTGAAGAGCATCAAATGAGATCCGAGGTGGCTCCAGTGATACAGGGGAATTATGGGTAGGGGAAAGAGCATACGCACTGGATCCTAAGCTCTGAAGAGGCCGAAGACAGATCTGCTCTCGAATCAGGGACCCCATATATAGAGGAATGGATAAAAAGACACCCATACAGGAGAAAGTTAACTTTTTCTGGCATTAGTCAAGAAACATATGAAAGGTTCCTCAAAGGTTTACTTAGCTTTAGATGTCTTCTTTCTCTGGTGTGGCCTGACCAATGTACTGACTCGCACTCTGCTTCGGGCTCCAACAGCAAGAAAGAACTGAAGTTATGGCGCTGGTTGACTCCCTTTATACCCAAACTTCTTGATGTCAATTAGGGTGTCCATTGGCTTCAGGAGAAGGAGAAAATCCTCTGGTAGTCAGGCTTGCCCATGGCTTCCATGGCAGGAAATCCCATCAGTTAGTACTGCAACAGTGATACATTAAGAACATCATTAGCTCTCATGTTTACTTTCCAAATACTCCCTTATTTTCTCTTTAGCACTCTGCAGTTGCACTGCTCCTTGTTCTAGGATTCCTCTTCCTCTCCAATAATTTACCATTTGTCATTACCTATAAATAATTCCTGTTACTTCTTTTTCATATATCTTTGTCTATCTCTACTATGTTTTATATTCCATGTTCATTTTACTCCATTCACTAGACATTCCGTCTGAAGTAATCTCTATCTTCCCTAATGGCTCTCAAACCATATCTACTGCTCATTCCTTAAAATCCTCTTTTTCGAACAAGTAGGAAAGTGCCAATGTCAAACTTTCATCACTACTACTTACTTTTACCTTAGTTGTTACTGGTACATGATCCAATGAAGTCACTGGAGGAGCCACAAAATTTTCAATTAAATACAAAAGTTCCTATGAAATATAATCTCTATCCAGTCTAGCCTTGTTACTGTATCTTGGGAAATATGTAAACCATCTGAATTCATGTTTCTTCAGATTTTCCACAGCAAACAGTCTCATATATTTCTTCAGAGCACTACCATCTTTTGTAAATTTTCCTGTCTTATGTCCTCCTGATACATCCTCGCTATTGCAGATCAGGTTCCAGTCCTCATCCATAAATAAACTCTTTTGAAATATTATTTTTCCTTAAAAATTTCCTAAGCTTCAAAACAGTAGTTTAAGGTGGAATACAAACACATGACAGTGCAATCCTTCTCCCCTGCCAATAATTCCTTACAACCATAAATCTAGAATTAAAGTCATGTTTTAACTCTTTTCGTTATTGCACCCTGCCTTGCAATCAGTATTGCTATCCATTTTCCTTTAACAACATATAGTCAGGAATCCTTTCTTTGTCAATTTCACATTGCTCATTTCTATTTAAATGTAGCTACTGTAACATTGCTTTTTGCACCCTGCACTTAGTCATTTAATTCAATACTCTGCTTTTTGCATACCTGTAAGGCCATACATGTTCTATGTTGACACTGAAAGCAGCCATTCTAATAAAAAAACTATTATTCACATCCATTATACAGTACAGTGAACTTCTGAATAGTTTTCCATCTTGCAGCTTACCTGCACACACTAATAAATAGCAGGTTAACCTTGTAAGCACCTGCTTCTTCTCATCTCTATTTGAATTTGTTACATTTTACCACACTTTCCACTTCAGTAAAAGCATTCAAGAAACAAAGTGTTTTCAAGTCCTAATCCCCTTCTAACTCACAGCAAACACAGAAGCTTATATACACTTTCCAAAAAGGAACGACAAGTTACCCCAAATCAAAGCACTTGGAATTACTATTTAGTCTACAGTTTAGGTTAATCATGCTAATGCATATATTAGAGATTGCGTTCCAGCTTCCACAGATTACTATTCCCATCCCATTTCTGAACAACTTGCTTGCTTTCAGTAAACATTAACTTTCGGTATTAAGAAAAAGTGCTCTGGCTACACTTAAAATAAACTGTGCAGTTTTGTAATTAATGCATTAAAGTATTAAGGATGCTGCGAAAGCAACTACTTTTTTAACTATTCACTTCCCAAAATCTTAAATTTTCACTGAACTTCTTGCTAATATCCCTTCAAGAATTACTCATATTTCAACTTGCAGATTTCACTCATAACACGCATTTTCACAAAACTGACCACCAATATTCCTTTAAAAGTCAACAACATTGTACCTTTTACATTTTTCTCAAAACTTGCTATTCAGACCGGTCATGACTTCCTCGCACCTGCAAGAAGCATGCCTCCATCTAAAAGCAAGAGATATTGAGAGAGAGAGAAAAAAAAACTTTCCAAATGCAATTAAGAACTTCCACTTTTTCATGTTTTCATCATTTCCAATTTATAAGCCTTTTTGCTTAAAAAACTTCTACATAAAAACTAAGAAAATTAATCTAGATATCCATCTCATAAAATACAGGAGAAATTATATTTTAATTCTATACATGACTATCCATCTCATTATATACAGGAGAAATTATTTTTTAATTCTATACATGCTCAATACACTTTATATTACTCCTCAACAACCCAAGATCACCATATTATATTAACTTTAATCTGCTTTTACCCAGTATTTCTTGTATGTTACAGTGCAAAGCCTGAATACATTACAACTAATATAAATTACTTTCTTAGTTCAATATTACTAGCATATACAGCAGTCACTGCTAAAACTCCACCAACTTGTATTTAAATTATTTCTAACTGCACAGTATTCTGAACTACTTTATAATATACAGTACAATGTACAACATGACTTTTTATACAAATATTAACAACTGTTTTACTTGCAGTTAACTGCTTTAGATCATTCAGTATCATTCTAAATATTACAACAAGATGGGCATTATTGATTTACAATCCTCATTCCAGTTTAACATGGTCAACAAACATCCATTTTTTTCATTCATTTCTTGCAGAACCATAGTTAACATATCTAAACTATATCAAATGGATCTGGTTCTTCTAGTCAGCACTTGGGTTTCCTTTTGTCACTCAAATATTTTTGTTTGAAACAATGAAAAGATTTCAATGGCAAAGCCTATTTATGGCTTTTTTATTGTCAGAATTTAGAGACTCAGAGTCTGCTTCATCTTGCTAGCTCGTTCTCTGCTGACTATACTTTTACTTCCTCCACAGCGTGTACTGTATCCAAAATGTCTTTGATTCTTCTGGAGAAAAGCTATATACAGCAACTTGAATATCAAACCAACCTCCTGAAATTCTCAGACTGCCAGGATAAATTTACTCTAACCTGTCCAGTATACAATGAATAGCAACTTTCTTGTGCACCCAATTTATATAACTTTTCTTTTCTTCCACAGTCTGGTCAGGAACATCTCTTTTTTGATGACATGACTGCATCAATATGAATACAGGTATTGGCTGTTTTCTGATTGCCACATTTGGAGCATATACATAAGCCCTCACAGCTGACGAATCCCTGATCGAATCCCTGATGTGGAACAGCAGTCCTGTTGCTTATCTATACTTTCATATAACTTATTATTTCACGTTTCTATGTTATTAATGAATTAATACCCATTAGTTAACAAGATAGGTCCACTGGACACGGTCCCTTTTCAGGGGTGACCCAAGAGAAAGGTTTGCTTAAGTGACTTGCTTAAGGTCACACAGTAGAAAAATGAGGGCTGTGGGAATCAAACCCTGTATCGCAGGAAAGAACAGTTATATAAAAATCTTACCATAACCATAGATGTCCTTCTTTCCTGTGTTGCAGTATTCTTAACATGGGGGACTTACCACCACAGGCGGTCCCGAGGTTCGGCCAGTATACAAAAGAATTTAACCACTGTAGTGTACGTCGAATGTCACAGCAGTCAGCAGAGGCCATAAAAGTGAAGTCCGCACATACCTTCCTCAGAAATGAATGTGCCCCAGTAAGAACACCAGTATAAGGAGCAAAAGGAGATAACAATACATCCATGGAAAAACAGAACTATTCTATGTTTTTCTATTCTTATGCTGCAGTATTCTTAACATGAGGGAGAGTACCAAAGCTCATGAAGGAAGGGAAGGAGAAGGAGCAGAGGTGCTTTCTAAAAAGCCATGGAGAACGGCTCTAGCAAAGCCAGCTCTAGATCTGGAGATGCCATCCAGTGAAGGTATGAACAGAAGACCAGGTAGCTACTTCCAAGATGGAAATGTACCCAAACCTTTAAAAAAAGGTACCTAAAAGAAGCCACAGCTCTCGCAGAATGAGCCTCAACAGGAATAGAAAGGCTCTTACCGTGAAAAACATAAAAGGAAAAACCTTAGAAATCCAAGTGGAAATGGTCAACTTGGAAACAGGCACTCCCAGAGTCCTGGAATGAAAAGAAACAAAAAGCTGATCAGATTTCCTGATAGCCTTAAGTTTTATACAAGTAAAAATCTGAGTTGCCTATGCACATCCAAGGTGTGTAAAACTCTCTCACTAAATGATTGTGGATGGGGGGACCAAAAGTGGGCAAATGAATAGATTTGTTAAATGACAACTGATTCACAACCTTGGGCAGAAAAGAAGGGTTAGTATGCAAGAAAACCTTATCCTTATGGAAACCCAGGAAGGGGGGGAGAAGCCATCAAGGCTTGAAGTTCGGACACCATCCTGGCTGAAGTGATGGCTACTAATAACACAGTCGTCCAAGTACGATGTTGCAGGGTAGATGCAGCTACAGGTTCAAATGGAGCCACAGTGAGTTTTTCCAAGACAAAATTGAGGTACTAAGGAGAAGGACCATGCTTCCTGGGAGGTATGATGTGATGGACACCTTTAAGGAATGGTTAACCTCCAATTTAGAGGCCAAAGGAGGAGACAAAAGCAGATAAGCAGAAATGGCTGACAGATGAGCTTTCAGTCAGGAAAAAGCCAACCTAGCTTTCAGCTGGTCATACAAGTAAGATAAAACCAGAGGGACGTCCACAGAAAGTGGGTCTAGTTTACAAGAAAGACACCAGATGGAAAACCTCTTCCATTTGGATAAGTACAATTTCCTAGTATTGGGTTTTCTGGCCTCCTGCAGAACCCTAAGCACATCCTCTGAAAATGGGTGTCTGAAAGAAATCAAAAACCTATTCACCCACAGTGTCAGATATAGAGTTGACAGGTGTGGGTGTATGAGTGATCCCCTGTCTTGTGCGAGAAGATCCACCCCGTGAGGTAACTTGTAATGACTGCCCCTGGTTAAATGAAGAAGAAGAAGAGGGAACCTGTGCTGTCTTGGCCAAAAGGGATTCACCAGCAAGATTTTTAGTTTGCCCTGCTGAATCTTCAGCAGAACTTTCTGAATAAGAGGGAAGGGGGAAAGCATGCAGAAACATCCCCATGAGAAAGAAAGGGCATCCACCTTCCACACCAGAGGGTCTGGAACTCTGGCACAAAGTTTTGGAAGCTGTCTGCTCAAACGGGAGGCAAATAGATCTACTTGAATACCCCACCAGTTAAGAATGTCTAGAAACACATCCCTGTGAAAAAGAAGTTATGTACTCACCATAACGTTCCATCTGAGTAGGTAACTTCATTTGTCAGCAACCTGTGGGTATCAGATCCGACCTGGATCCGAGCCGACAGCTTTCCAAGCTAGAGATCCGAGCTCCTCCCCCTTACCCATAATACCCTGCCACCTCCTTCCAATCCCCATATCGCGTTTGCCCATCTATATAATCTCACCATGACAAAACAACAACCTGGAGAATCCTAACCTAAGGATTAACAAATGACCTGGACAAACCATCCTAGTGTTCAGGAAACCAAAGAACCAGGTTAGGGGGAAGGAGGGTCGGCTGCTGACAAATGAAGTTACCTACTCAGATGGAACGTTATGGTGAGTACATAATTTCTTTATCTGAAGTGGGAAACTTCATTTGATCATCAACCTATGGGACAGAGTCCCCAGCTACCAAAAAACTTGGGAGGTCCTTAAAGAAGGATATTCCGGAGCACTGCAGAGCCAAAAGCCACCCTTCCTCTAGACACTAAATCCAATTTAGAGTGAGAGATAAAGATACGAGAGGATGCCCAAAGTAGCCGCAGAACAAATGTCATCCAAGGGAATTTTCAACCAGAATGCAGCAGATGTAGCCATTGAACGGGTAGAGTGAGCGCGAACCCCAGCAGGCTCTGGCAGGCCAGATAGTTTATATGTGAGCAGAATGCAATTCGAAATCCATCTGGCCAGAGTCACCTTCGACACAGGCTTACCCAAGAAGGGTTTATTAAAACAGACAAAGAGCTGATCAGACTTGCGGAAGGCCGCTGTTCTGTGTAAATAAAAACGTAACTGTCTATGAACATCTAACAAATGAAGTTTGTACTCCCCTTTGTTTTGATAGTTAGGAAAAATCTGGGAGATTAATGGACTGATTGATGTTTGTCTCGGAGGCCACTTTAGGTAGGAAAGATGGGTTAGTCCTGAGAGAGAGAGAGACCCTGTCCTTATGGAAAACCAGATACAGGGCTCTAATACAGAGAGCTTGAAGCTCCGACACCCTTTTAGCTGAGGTAATGGCTACCAAAAAGGCAGTTTTCCAGAACAAAAATTTCAAATCAACAGAAGCTGCAGGTTCAAAAGGAGGTCCAGTTAGAGCTTGAAGGACCAAGGTTAGATCCCATGGAGGGATGGGGTTCCTAACAGGGGGTCTCAAGAGTAACATACCTTTCAGAAAGGTCTTACAAATCTTGGTGGAAGCAAGGAGACTGAGATTATCTCCAATGTGAAAATGCGAGATGGCAGCCATTTGAACCTTTACAGTAGAAGAACTGGCCACTTGCTGAAAAATATATGATAGAAAATCGAGAACTGCTGGGATGGGAGCAGTGAAAGGGTCCAAATTCCTATGAGACGCCCAAATAGAAAACCTATTCCATTTACTACTGTAAACTTTCCTGGTTTGGTAGAAGGCTTATGCGCCGCTGGATAGATTTAACTGCAGACGAGATACCGGGAGTCCTAGCAACTAATGGAACTAAATCAACCACGCTGAGAGCTTGAGATCGACCAGGTTCGGGGGTTTCAATCCTGAAAGATGAGATATTGGATCCAAGATCCAGAGAGGAGCTATAAGATGAGACCGCAGGCATGGGAACCAGGTTTGACGAGGCCAGAATGGGGCTATGAGGATAATCTTGTTCCCCAACCGACGAGCTTTCTATAAGAATTTTGCTATCAATGGAAGAGGAGGATAAGCATACAGAAGACCGGGTGGCCAAGCATGGACTAGAGCGTCCCTGGGGCTTTCCCCCAGAGGGGGAATTAGAGTGAAAAACTCGCTGCACTTCACGTTGGAAAGCGACGCGAAGAGGTCGCAGCAAGGCTGACCCCACTTGCGGAAGATCTGTTTCGCTACTAAGGGATTCAGAGACCACTCGTAAGGCGAGAGGATAGTTCGACTCAGTTTGTCCGCTAGGATGTTGGACCGACCCGGAATGTGCATTGCTAACAGAAAACGGTTGGTGGATATCGCCCAATCCCAAACTCTCATGGCCTCTGAACAAAGAGGGTAAGACCTGGCCCCCCCCCCACTTGTTGATGTACCAGACCACCGACATGTTGTCTGACTGAATCGCAATAGTCCCTGGAGGGAGAAAGGCATGAAGGGCTTGCAACGCTAGAAGCACCGCTCTCATCTCCAGAACACTGATATGCAGAACGGTCTCTGTCTGAGTCCACGTACCTTGAACAGTTCTGCCCGCGTAATGCCCCCTCACCCAAGGCGAGAAGTGTCCGTGGTCACCGTGGCTTGGGGTTGCGGCATAACAAACGGTCGTCCTTCCCGAAGCTCTCTGGAGTGGAGCCACCACATGAGGGAATTTCTGCAAACTCTGCTGAGAGAGTCCAATGGGTGGTGAAGGATGGAGCACTGAACCTGCAATGTCCACTGGAGAATCCTCATGTGCAAGTGAGCTAAGGGCACAAGGTTGATTGCAGCTGCCATGGACCCTAGAGCTCTCAGGACTAACTCCGCTGATGGGGCAGGTGACTGAAGAAGGGCTAAAACGTGTAAGGTCAAACTATGAAGGCTGTCTGACCTCAAGAAGGCCTTGGTCTGAAGCGTGTCTATCCTGGCCCCTATGAACTCCAAGATTTGAACTGGTTGGAGGGATGACTTCTTCAAGTTTATGGTGATCCACAAATGGGACGCTAGAAGTAGGAAACAATCCCTGGCTAAGCAAAGTAGATGCCTGGTGGGGGCCTTAAGGAGCCAGTCGACTAGGTAAGGAAAAACCTGTATTCCCTGAAGTCTCAGGTGGGCCACTACAACTGCCATGACCTTGGTGAACACCCTGGGGGCTGTGGTGAGACCGAAGGGTAGGACCCTGAACTGGTAATGACTGTCCCCTAGCCGGAAGTGGAGAAACCTCCTGGAACGCCTGTCCATGAGAATGTGAAAGTACGCATCCTTGAGGTCTATGGAGCACATCCAGTCCTTCTCCTGAAGCAGGGGCAGAATGGATTAAAGCGTGACCATCCGGAATTTTTCCTTGGCAATGAAGAGGTTCATTGTTGAAAGGTCGAGGATCGGCCTCAAGTCCACAGTCTTCTTTGGCACCAAAAAGAACCTGGAGTAATTTTTGGCACCAAAAAGAACCTGGAGTAATTGCCTAATCCGGATTGTCCTGGGGGGACGTGCTGGATGGCTCTTTTTTCTAGCAGCTTTTTTACCTCTAAAAGCTGCAGCCTCCCTCCATCTGGCTGGGTACATCGAGGCGGTGCCTCGACTGAGGAGGCAGATTTATAGAAGGGATAGAGTAACCTCTGGATATTATTCGAAGCACCCAGCGATCTGATGTTATGGACTCCCATTGGGCCAAGTGCTTCGAAAAACACCCCCCGACTGCCTCCAGAGAGGAGCAGTCGGGCAACCCCTCAGGGCTGCTGTGTGGGTCGGTCAGAAAAAGGTTCCTGCGACCCAAAATGTTTCAGCCCCCCCCTCTGCCTCTGGGCCGGCGTCCACCTTGTCCCCCTCTGCCTCTGAAGGACGAAGGGTCCGGAGCGTAACGGGACTGCTGACACTTCCGGAACCACATCTTCTTTTGTCCTCTCTGGTTCCTAGAAAAGGACCTTTGAGGAGCCAAGAAGTGGACTCTGACGGCAGACAGCGTCTTCCCATCTTTCTCGCTCTGAACCAATGTGTCGTGGACAGTCTTCCCAAACAGAGTAGAACCGAAGGGTGCGTTCGCGAAGGACGCCTTGAAAGGTTCCGCAAAGTCACAAAGCCGGAGCCAGGCGTGACGCCTTAGGGTGATACCAGACCCGCTTGCTCTAGCAGCTCCTTCCGTGGCATGGGAAAGTAGCCGCATAGACATGTTAGAAACAGATTTCAGAGTGGCCATGCGAGCCGAGAAAGTCCGTTTATCCTCGACCAATATGGACTCAGGGGGAGACTCAGCATATTCTTTCACCAGATCCAACTTAAGTCTAATTTCATTGGCCAAATAATTCAGCGCCCTTAAAGAAAAGGTAGCTGAGGCAAACATCCGCTTCACGATACGATCCATCATCCAAGACTCCTTATCAGGGGAATGGATCGAGGAACTATCTTGAGCAAGTTCCCTCTTGGTGGCTGCCACCACCACCATGGCATCTACCGGGGAACCCTTACTCCAAGCCGTGCTGTCCACAGGGGGACTAAGAATCCTGTCTTGCCTCCAGGGGATTGGCTCTACAGTGTCTGGTTCCTTCCATGCCCTGGTAGTGATGAGGTCAACCAGGGGGTTGGCCGGAGGGGACACCCAAGAGGTAGACGGGCCAGCGTTGAATGCCTCCAGGAACACCGACTCGTCCGAGGAAGGTTTTTGGGCTGAACACCCCACCTTTAGGTGGAGCATTTCCGTAATGTCTCCAAAGGAGACGTCCTCCGAGGGGTGACCTGGGGGAACCTTCCCCTTCCTCCAAATCGGTGTCCTCCGTGAGGGACTCAGGGGAGTCCGAGTGCCTCCTCTTACACTTATGTTTGTGAGGGACCTCCTCGGTGGGACTATCCGAGGAGGGCTCACTAACAGGGCCGTGTTCCGCCAGTGGAACGGGCTGGGGCGTCAGCTCAGGCTGTCCCTGGGACAGGATGATGGAAGACAAGCCCAGCTGCAAGGGAGTGGGGGGCGGAATCCGAAGAAAGAGTTGGGGGTCTAGAACCTCTCGAGAGAACCCTCTCCACAACGTCGAAAGCCGAGGGTGAACCAACCTCGCTGGGCTCTGTGGTTAACACCCTCGGATTCAGAGCCGGAGCCTAAGTGCTCGGACCCGAGATGGACGTGTGCTCCGACTGAAACGGAGCTGAGAGCAACTGGCCTCCCCGGATCCGACGCACAGCTCTCGGCCCTGAGAGCTCGGATCCGAAAGGGGATCCGACAAACTCGAGGGCATGGCTGGTGTCGAGGAAGCATTAACCATCTGCGCAGACTCCCTGGCTCCGGGATTCCTTGGATCCGAAGGCTCCCAAACCAGATAGTGGATCGGAGAAGGAGCTATTGGGGCAAAAAGTGGGGCTGAACTCCCCCCCGGGGAGGCAGCAGCACTCCCATTTGCAGCTGGGTTTGGAGGAAACTGACGCATCACCCGGTCCATATCAGCGTCGGAGAGACTGCAGGTCGACCTAGAGGAGGCCGCCGAAGCTGGCCGGGACGGTTGCCACGACGACCTAGAAGATGGTCGGGCCTCCTCCTCCGGCGAGAAGCATAGAGAACGGAGCCGAGGGGAGGATGGCCCAGAGCAGCTTGGCAGCCGGGGCCGAGGGGCAGAGTCGGCCCGCCGCTTGTGACTTCTATGCCTCTCTCTCCTCTCTTTCTTCTCTTTCCTAGAGTGCCTCTCTTCCTGGGAAGAAAAGGGAGGTCGAGTCCCAGCCGCGGCTGTAACCACTGAGGGAGAGGAGGAGGAAGCTGACTCTGCGGGTAGAAGACCCGCCAGAATCAGCTTATTCCTCCTATCCCTCAGGGCCCGGGGGTTAAAAGCTGCACAAATTTGGCAGCCCGAAGACAAGTGCGGTACCCCCAGGCAGAGGACGCACGGAGTGTGGCCATCCGCTGGGGAAAGCTTATGGCCACACTCAGTGCACTTAGAAAAAATGGCCTTAAGGGCCTCGGCCATAATATCTAACGGAAAAACACACATGAGCCTCACACACACGCACCTAAGAGGAAAAGGGGGAATTACTATGAGGAACGGAAAAGGGGTTTAAACTAGGGAATTAACTGTCCACACACACAAAAACTAATAAGATTTTGAAGAACTTTTTTTTTTTTTTACTTACAGATCGCCTAATGCTAGGAGCTCGAGAAACCCGTGCTTGACAAAGCCGCGGCAAATGAGATCTGGGGATTGGAAGGAGGTGGCAGGGTATTATGGGTAAGGGGGAGGAGCCTGGAGCTCGGATCTCTAACTTGGAAATCTGCCAGCTCGGATCCGGGTCGGATCCGATACCCACAGGTTGATGATCAAATGAAGTTTCCCACTTCAGATGCATCCATTCATGGGACTGAGTCATGGACCTACTCAGAGTGTGCCACTGCACTCTGATTGGAGATGTACACTACCTGAAGGGTGACATGGTACTGTGTTGCCGGTTCCCATGCCATGAGGGCAAGCACAGAAGGTATGGTTTTTGCCCCCCCCCCCCCCATTTGTTTACATACCAAAGAACTGTGGTGCTGTCTGTAAACAGTTTTAGAGGGCCTGGAAGAAAACAAGTGAAAGGTCTGTACAGCTAACAGCAGGGCTCCCATCTCTTTTAAGTTTATCTGCTCCTTCCTTTGAGAAGGGAACCAAAGGTGTTGAACCTTCCAGAAGTTAAAAGCTGCCCCCCTACCCCATGTCTGAGGCATCTGTGAACAACTCTTGAACTGGAGCAGGAGAATGCAGAGGAAGGCCTGGGGGCTCAGGGAAATCTGCTGAATCCACCAACAAAGTTCCCTCTTCAGACAAGGAAGAGGGACAACAAAATTCAGTGACTGTGCATGCTGGCTCCAAAATGACTTGTTACCACTGAAATTAACCCATGTGAAGTTTGGCCAGAGGTAACATGGGGATGGTGGATGCCATGAACCCTAGAAGGCGGAGAAAATCCCTGGTTGTAAGAGACTGCAGAGGGAGAAGGTCTTGGAAAAATTTGGTTAGAGACAGAACTTTCTGAGGGGGCAGGGAGGCCAACATGAATTTCTGTCTGGATTCTGGATCTTAGGAAGACGTGGACCTGGATGTGGGCCTAAACAAGGTATGCAGAGGGAATGGAAATCCTTATGCGGTATTTGCTTCCCACAAGAAATACAATTGTTAACTTTTTCTGACATCGGTCTGAGGCAAGAAAAGTTTCCCCAACGGGGTACTTAGCTTTAATGAAGACTTCGGTTTCCAATTTTTCGTAAATTTAGGAGCTGGCCGACCGGCACTTGCGAACTGCTTCTGCTTCGGGCACCGCGCGGCAAAAAAGACTGAAGAAAATGGTGTCGGCTGTGTCTTATATACCCCTGCCTCACTGACGTCAGGAAAGAAAGCGACAACAACCGACGCCGGACCTACACTTTGGAATTCGGCCGACCGAGGACCCGCCTGACGGCTGAAAACCCATCTGTGATTACTGCAGCTGTATGCACGATGAACATCCCAGTCTTTATAGAAGGGAAATAGTAAAAAGGAGAGTCTGTTGTAAGGTCTCTGGAAGGAGTGTCTGGAGCAGGAGATCATCCAGATATGGAGAGATCTGCATATCCTGGAGGTCTGCAATAAGCAATCACAGGAGCCAAGCACTTTGTAAATACCCTTGGTGCTGTAGAGAGACCAAAGGGCAAAGCAGAGAACTGAAAATGTGATGAAGCAACAGAAAAATTAATATATTTCCTGAAAAGGATGAATGGGAATGTGAAGGTAAGCACCTTTGATATCCAGGGAGACCATAAAAACCTGTGGAAGGATTAGGGGAAAAGTACAGTTTTGTACCTACCATAAATGTAGATGTCCGAGAGGTATGCATCTGCAGTCCTAACAAATGGGTTGTCCTGGCCTCAGGCAGCCCTTCGGTCGGCCGGATTCCAAAGTCTGGGTCTGGCCTCGGCTGATGTCGCACTTCACCCGACGTCATAGCTGCAGTTCAGCGGGTATAAAGGCATCAGCCGATGCCATTTTCCTCAGTGTTTCTTGCCCCAGATGCCAGGTGCCCTCTAGGAAGGTTAAATTTGGATAAATGCAAATAATTCCAAACAATAGAGAGCAAATAGAAATAAACATGTATATACATATATACAAACAAATACACCATAATAGATTCCCCCAGCTAGCTACAAGATGGGCAATTACCCTAGGAGTACCACAGAGGGGAAGGAGGGTGGGTAATCCTGACTGCAGATGCATACCTCTCGGACATCTACATTTATGGTAGGTACAAAACTGTACTATGTCCTTCAAGGATGCATCTGCAGTCCTAACAAATGGGTAGAATACCATAGCCAAACTGGGGGAGGAGGCACTAAGGAGGCACTAAGAGTTTATGGTGTAGTTAAGATCCCTTGCAAAACAACAGTGGCAAAACCTGCTCGGGATCTGGAGTATAAAGGTAGATTATAATGCTTGGCAAATGTATGCACGGAGCTCCAAGTAGCAGCCTCTAAAATGTCTTTGGTAGCCACTCCTCGTAGGAAAGCTGTAGTAGTGGCTGTAGCCCTTGTGGAGTGAGGTCTGATGTTTTCTGGAGTTGCCTTTCCATGAAAAGAGTAACAAAATCTAATGCAATTTCCTATCCATTTTGAGATTGTCCGTTTTGAAATTGCTTTTCCTTCCATTCCTGTTGCATATGCTACCAGAAGCTGGTCAGTTTTTCTATTGTTCTTGGTTCTGTCCAGGTAATAGCGCAATTGTCTGTGTACATCCAAAGTATGCAGCAATCTTTCCCCCCTGTTCTGTGGGTTGGGGAAGAATGTTGGTAGGTGTATTGCTTGGTTTAATGATACCCTGGAGACCACCTTTGGCATAAAGGTAGGATTAGTTCTCATGGACACTCTATCCTGATGGAAGATTAGGAAGGGTTGTACTGCCATCAATGCCTGTAATTCAGAAACCCTTCTAGCTGAAGTGATTGCAAGCAGGAATGCAGATTTCCAAGATAAGTACTGTAATTCTGCTGTTGCTGCTGGTTCAAAAGGGGGAAGTGTTAACTTTTCTAACACAAAGTTCAAGTCCCATGTAGGCAATGGTGGTTTCCTTGGTGGCTTTACATTTTTAATTCCTCTGAGAAACTGCCTGAGTAAAGGTTGAGAAAAGACTGGAGGATCCATGTTGTATTCTGCTGAAATTGCTGATGCATGAATCTTAATGGAGGAGTAAGACAGACCATTGTGGAAAAGCTCTGCTAAGTATTCCAGGATGTTAGCTAGGTTTGCCAATGATGCATCTAATCCTTTTGTTTCACTCCAAATGAGATATCTTTTCCATTTTGCTGAATAAGTTTTCCTTGTTGAGGGTCTGCGGGCCTCCAAGATAATGTCTTTAACCCTTTGAGATAAATCTGGGTTATTTTGCCTTATGTAATGTTCCAAGCAGCTAGTTGTAGTGTTTTCAAGTTTGGATGCAAGATTTTGAAGTTGTTCTGTGTTAGCAGTAGAGGTAGTTGGGGTAGAGGCCATGCGTGTTCCCGGGACATACTCCTCAGTAGTGGGTACCAATGTTGTCTCGGCCAGTCTGGAGCTATCAAGATGGCCCTCGGGTGTCTTTGATCTTCAGCAGCACTTTGTGCATCAAAGGAAGAGGTGGGAATGCATATGCTGTCAGGTTTTCCCAACTGAAAGATAGGGAGTCCACCCTCCAAGCAAGTGGGTGGTATGTCCTTGTGCAGAATTTCTTCAATTGGTGGTTGTGTGGGGACGTGAACAGGTCTATTTCTGGCAGTCCCCATTTCCTTGTGATGGTTTTGAAGATGTCTGGATGCAGCATCCATTCGTGGGCATCCGTGGTGGTTCTGCTTAAGATGTCTGCTAGTATGTTTTCTTTTCCTGGCACAAATATGGCCTGGAGCTGAATGTTGAAGCTCAGGGCCAAATTCCAGAGGTCCATTGTCATCCGGCATAGAGGATAATAATGTGTGCCTCCCTGCTTGTTGATATACCACATAACTGTGGTGTTGTCCGTCCTTATCAGCAAATGACCCTGTTGAAGGAATGGTCGGAATGTCTGGATTGCCTGTTTTACTGCCAGCATCTCTTTTTGATTTATGTGTAGGTTCATCTGGTCTTGAGTCCATAAGCCTTGTATGCACTTGTCCACCATGTGTGCCCCCCAACCGAGGTCTGAGGCGTCCGTGGTGATGGTCTGGATTGGGTGAGGCCTGTGGAAGGGCAGTCCTTTGTTCAATTGACAGGCCTGGGCCCACCACTGGAATTCTTGTTTCAGGCATGGAATTATTGGAATTTGGGTTTCTAGGCTGTGCTTGTGCTGAGACCATAAATTCCTCAGATACCATTGCAACTTCCTCATATGTAGTCTGGCATGTGGAATTAATATTATGCAGGATGCCATGTAACCCAGGGCTTGCAGTATTTTCCTTGCTGTAAGCTGGTTCTGCGTTGTCAATGCCATGAAATAGAGTGGTAGCTGCTTCTGTTTTTCTGCTGTGAGGAATGCCATCTGGTTTGATGTGTCCAGTTCTGCACCCAAGAAGGTTATCCTTTGGGATGGTATCAGCCTTGACTTTTTTGTGTTGACTGTGTATCCCAGGGCTTGCAGCAGGTGAACAACCTTTTTCAAATCTTTTATTAATTTGTCCTTGCTGTCCACTTGTAACAGGCAGTCGTCCAGGTATGGATAAATTTGAATTCCCTGGAGCCTGCAATGAGCAATTACTGATGCCAGGCATTTTGTGAATACTCTGGGCGCAGTAGATAAGCCAAAAGGCAATGCTGAGAATTGATAATGCTCTGATCCTGCAAGAAATCTGAGGTATCTTCTGCAATTTGGTCGTATGGGGACGTGCAGGTATGCCTCCTTGAGATCCAGAGTCACCAGCCAAGACTCCTTGCCCAGCATGGGAAGAAGCTGCTGTAGGGTCAGCATCTTGAATTTTGGAACAATGAGATATGTGTTTAGAGCGGACAGGTCGAGGATAGGTCTCCATTGATTTTCCTTTCTTGGTACCAGGAAAAGCCTTGAATAAAAGCCTTGTCCTTGTTCCAAGGCCGGTACCTTTTCTATAGCTCTCATCCTTAGTAAGTGGTCTATTTGCTGTAGAGCGTTCGTCCTTTGGTTTGGAGGTAGGTTTGGCATTCCTCTCTTCCTTGGAAGAGTATGGAAGTGAAACCTGTAGCCTTTGTCTATTGTCTGTAAAATCCATTTGTCTCCTGTAATGTAATGCCAATTTACTGAAAATAAGGCTAGCTTTCCGCCTAAGGGTGCTCCCAATTGTTCCCTGGTAGGCGGTTTCAGAGCCAAGTCACTGTGATTGTCCTGTGGAAGTGGTAGTGGCTGGATCTGTGGCAGTACTTCTCTGGCTGCTGGGCTGCCACTGACGTTCCCCTGTAGGCACCTCTGGATTGACCTCTGCCTCTAGGGCATCTATTTCTGCTTCTCTGTGCTCTGGTGGTTTCTGGAAAGGACCAATTCTTGGAAGGCCAGTTCCTACTAAATCTCGGAGGCTGGACCTGTAAGAAATCCTTTACTGTCTGGACAGATTTAGCTTTTTCTTCCACCTTCTTCAACACTTGCTGTGCAGGGGAACCAAACAAACTGTGCTTTTCCATGGGAGCATCCAGAAGTTTTGACTTTACATGGTCTGGTAAGGATTGCTCTTTTAACCATGCATGCCTTCTGATCACTGTACCAGTCATAGCTGATCTAAAGGAAGCCTCCAGTGCATCATAGCCGCATTTTAAGGAATGATTACTGACCTGCTGAGTGTTATGCACCAAATCCTGAAGGGACTTACGGTCTAAAGGCTCAGGCGAGGACAGTTTTAGTGAGCTGATCTAACAGAAATTCCTGATACTGAATCATGTGGAATTGACAGTTTAAGGCCCTAGCCGAAAGAGTAGCAGAAGTATAAACTTTTTTACCCCATCTCTCCAGTGCCCTAGATTCTCTTTCAGAGGGGAGGGGGTTTTTGGCAGAGGCAGTTGCTACAGCTTTGGGGCCCTGTGAAATAGTTTCAGGATCTGCTATAGGAGCCTTATACAAATGATAATGTGTGTCCGGAACCCTGTAGTATCTGTCGGGCTTAGCAGGGGCCGGAGGCAGTGAGTCAGGGCAGTACAAGCATCATTAAATGCATCATCCACAACTGTAAGTACTGGAGGAATAGCTAAAGGCCTATGCTGAGGTAAATGTAAAAAGGTCCTAAGCCTTTTCCTAGAGTCTGAAATATCCTGGCCCTGCCATTGAAATTGTTCCCTCATAGCATGCAAGGTTTCCCCAAAAGAAAATTCCTCAGGAGGAGAGGCAGAAGGTATGGAATCCTCTGTATCAGAGTCCTCATATGGAGAATAAGGGCCTTCTGGAGGATTTGTATTTTCTGAATCATCAGAGGAGTAATCTGAAGAAACTGGCTCAGGGCGCTCCGCTCTAGGTCTCTTCTCTGGAGGTGGGTGAGAGGCCCTGTCAGGGTGAGACTGGGTTCCCCTGATCAAAGAAATGAGATCCTCTGCTAGACTAAGCATTTGAGTATTAGTGCTAGGCCTGTGAGAGGGGGTTTTAGCAGGTACGGCCTTTGAAGATTTTGCTGCTTTGGCCCTGGCAAAAGCCTTAATTGACATGGATGCAGGGGGCCTAGCAGCTCCACGTGCAGGAGTAGATACATCTAAGGGGATAGTATCTGATAAATCCTGAGAAACTGTAAGAGCAGGTGGATTTTCCGTAGCAGATTCAGCCATGCTGGAAGAGGCCTCCGTAGTAGGAGGTATGCTTTCGGCTGAAGGAAGAACCGCGGACTCGGTTTCAGTCGAAACCGAGACACTCGCGGTTGGCTTAGCCGCGGTTTCGGCCGAAACCGCGGACCGCGAGTGTCGGTCCTTTTCCTTACGCTTTTTAACTAAATGTGAAGTCGGAGTCTCCGACGGCATGATATAAGCAAAAGCGGAGCCAAAAAACTCCTCTGCAAACTCCGACCGACGTCTAAGTGTCCGTCGGTTGAAGGAAGCACAGGCTAGACAAGCTGCTACGTCGTGGTCTGGGCCTAAACAAGGTAGGCAGTAAGAGTGGAAATCTTTATGAGGTATTTGTTTCCCACAAGTTAAACAGTTATTCACTTTTTCTGACATCGGCTGAGGCAAGAAAGAGTCCCCAACGGGGTACTTAGCTTTTTAGAAGTCTTCGGTAGTAGTAATCTCTGGTTCTGACCGACCGGCACTTGCGAACAGCTTCTGCTTCGGGCGCCACGCGGCAAGAAAGACTGAGGAAAATGGTGTCGGCTGATGCCTTTATACCCGCTGAACTGCAGCTATGACGTCGGGTGAAGTGCGACATCAGCCGAGGCCAGACCCAGACTTTGGAATCCGGCCGACCGAAGGGCTGCCTGAGGCCAGGACAACCCATTTGTTAGGACTGCAGATGCATCCTTGAAGGACATCAAGGTGCGAAGAGAAAGCATACAGAAGGTTGGGACCTTCAGGAAGGTGTTGAGGTCTGAAAGATTCAGAATGGGTCTTCCAAGGGCCATGTTTTCTGAAGAAAGGCATATGTTGGAGTAAAAACATCTTCCTATTTGGTGCAGTGGAACTTCTTGAATAGTTCTCTGGGATTTCAATGCCTGGAGCACCTCTGGAAAAAAGTAGTTGCTCTTGAGGTGGATGAGGAATGCCCATGAAAGATGAAGAGTTTCCCACACCATAAAATACACTTTGTGGATAATGGAAAGGACCCATTAGCCTTGAGTAATATGCTCCCAGACTGGAAGGGACAGAGAAAGATGCAGAGAGAGGAAACTGAGAAAAGGTTGGTAGTCCCAGACTACATGGCTTGTCTGGAAAAGGCAGTTTTTGGGCAGGAGCAGGCTGAGAGGACTTGGAAGTAGTAGGTTTCCCAACACCTCTCTTACTTCTGGAAGGAGGAGTGCGGGATTGTTTCCTAACAAAAATGAGTTTTAGCTGGGCGATTCCTTTCTTTGGAATGTAGGAACTCGAAACATAAAAATGCACTTTAGGTCTTGTAATTCTTTACCTTTCTCCTGCAGGTATTTGAACAGGTCTGCTGCTGCAGCCCCAAACAAAGCCTTATTACCTAATGGAGCATCCAGTAATTTAGCCTTAAAGTCATCTGGAAGTGGTTGAAGCCTCACCCAGGAGCATCTCTTCAAAACAGAGCCAGATGCAGCTGCTCTAGCAGATGCTTCAGCTGCATCACACCTGCATTTAAGAGACTGGTGTGCCACCTGGGAGGAAGCCTCCAGAACTGATGAAAGCTGTGACTTAACTTCTGACTCTGGAAGGTCAGAAAGAACCTGAGTAACCTGTGAAAGGAGAGCCAAAGCATACTTGTTCATTTAGGTTTGGTAACTGATAGCATGGAAATCTAGGGTGGCCGAGGTATAAACCTTTTCCCCCAACCTTTCCATGGTCTTACTCTCTATCTGAAGGGAGAAGAGAGGTGGATGGCAATAGTCTAGGTTTATCAGCAGCCACAGAAACTGTCACTGGATCTGCTGATGGACATTTGCATAGAAATGTACAGTCCTCTGGAACTTTACATAATCTATCTGGTCTTTTAGGGGCAGGGGGGTGAAAGTCCAGAATCTTTGATGCAGATGAGAAGTCATCAAGAAAAGCTGGTAAAACCGGAGGCACAGCAGAAGGAGAGAGAGAATCAATTTGAAGCAAGTCTTAGTACCTTTTCTGCTTCTCTGAAACCTGAGAGCAGTCCCATTTAAAATACTCACTCAATGTCAACAGTCTCCCCAAAGGTGATATCTTCACCAGGAGGCTCTGTGCCACTGGACTCTTCCTCAGGGGAGGCATATTCCAAGGGGGAAGTAATCTGAACAAAGTAGGCCAAGGATTCATCCTCTGAGGAATCCTCCTCTTCAGAAGAATCCTGTGCTCTGATCCTTTTCTGTGGTGAAGAATTTAAAGGAAGGCTATGAAGGGAAACCCCTGATGGAGGTTTAAGAGCCATAAAAAGCATTGAACAAACCTTGTGTGAAAACTTGCCAATCAGCAGATGGGCCCTGAGGAGCAGAAACAGGTTTGGTTTTCTGCTTCTTTTTAGGAGGATCATCAGCCATGTGAAAGGTGGAGGGACCCGATGTAGACACAAATTCAATGGCAGTCATCGGTACAGCCTCCTTTTCTAAAATTTGTGGAATACATTGAAGGCCTTCTGAAATAAAGAGCCTCATTTCTTCCTGTTCTTCCTATGTAGACTTCTGCAAAACCTCCGCAGATGTGCCAATGGCAGGATCCCTTGCGGCCTCAGATGCAGCATCCGCCTTAGAATCTGAGCCAAAATCCAGACGGGTATCTGGACGTTCATTGACCTTGAGAGACATCTGGAAGGGGAGGCGCAGCTGAAGCTTCAGGCCTAACTTTCTTAGCCTTCTTCATAGCAGGCTCAGCAGAAGACCCCGACAATGTTGTGAGTTAACCTTTTCAATCTCGGATTCTCAAGATAAATATTTAGAGAGGAAAGGCAGCTATGTACTGTCTTAGGAAAGAAAGATTTACAGACAGGGCAACACTTATGGTCGTGGCTGGGCCCTAAGCAAAAGGGACACTGATTGTGACCGTCTTTATGTGGAATTTGTCTTCTTCACTGGCATCTGCCCTTTTTGGATGACGTGTAAACCTCACAGTAAAAAGCAGTAGCAAAAAGTAAAAGAAAACCCCAACTCGGCACTTATTTGAACCTTCTGTAGCTAGCAAGCAACTTGGGCTAGCAGACCAACGATCATAGATGGTGTTCGGACAGGAGGCAGAGAAGTTCTGAGGATGGTATGTGTTGACATCACTTTTATGTCGTCTGCTGGCTTACGTGCAACGTCCCATGTACCCTGAAGTTGTTAAAGCCTTTTGTATACTGGCCGAACATGGACCATCTTTGGCAGTGAATCCCCCATGTTAAGAATATTGCAACATAAGAAAAGGACAACTACAGTTCACAGCCTTAACCCTGTGTGTCAAACTACTGGTAATCTCAGGTCTTCTCTCTGGGCTATGATTTCTAACTCTATTATTGGCTAAGCTTCTGGTGTCATTCTAAGGGGATCCAGTATTTGTCTGCCTGGGATGACATGATCGACAGTCCACGATGCTTTGCCAGAGATGGCCTGCACCTGTCGCCCTTAGGATTCCGGATACTGGCTAAGGCTCTTGCCACCCCTATAGTGCCTTTTTTAGGCAAGGTTCAAATGACAAATTCACCACCGTAACAGGTACAAGCAAGCAAAATCTGAGGGTAATGCTACTCAATGCTAGAAGTCTAAACCTCAAAATGCACTCACTCAAGGTACTCCTTAAAATGGAGAGCACTGACATCTGTGCAGTGACAGACCTGGTTCAAAGCTCCAGAGAGCACCCCTGCATTACCAGGCTTCAATTCATACCACACCTTTCGGCCACCTAACCCAGAAAGAAGCACTAAAGGTGGAGGCGTGTCCATATTCATTAAGGATATCCACACCTCCAGGCTAGTTGCACAGCAAAATGCATCCGAGATTATCCAAGTGCAACTAACTCTGGGTAAGACCGCAATCCAAATTGTAGCTTGCTACAGACCCCCCACCATGCCCCAGGATTCACACTCCTCATTTCTTGATACACTGGAAAGTATTAGGGTACAACCCAACACCCTAATAATGGGCGATTTCAACTACCCTACCATTAACTGGGAAAACTACTCATGTACCAACTCTTTTGCTCAACGTTTTCTAGATTTCATAAATTCCAATGCCTTGGATCAATTTATTCACACCCCCACCAGGGGCAGCAATATCCTAGACCTGGTCATTACCAACATGGGAAACCGGTGTTCCACACCAGAGGTCAATTCCTCGTTGGTCAGATCCGACCACAAGGTAATCAGCCTAGATATCCACATCCCAACCCAGCCCCAATTAGGGAAACCATTGTAAAAAACTTCTCCAAAGCCAAATTCACACTTCTTAAGACAGAAGTGGCAAACTTCATGACACCCATGCAGACGGACAATAGAGGTATGACTGCCGAATCCTACACAAATGCACTTTATAAGCACTTACACGAGTGCATGGATCACGCTATCCCTAATAGAACCAAGATGTTATCCTCCAAAAAAAGGAAGCCACTCTGGTGGTCCTCTGCCATAAACAAACTCTACAACAGAAGAAAGAAACTGTTGCAAAAAAAAAGAGTAAAATCCCATGACTGGAGAAACTCCCTAGTCAACCTCAGTAAGAAACTGAGATCCCTCATAAAATCCTCCAAAGCTAGTTACGAAAACAAAATTGACACTGACTCTAAAGACAACCACAAAGCATTCTATAGCTATGTCAAGAATCTAAATGGGAACACTCAGATCTGCTCTGAGTTACAGCACAATGGCACTAAATATACAGAACCAACTGATATTGCCAACATCCTAGCAGATAGGTTCAGTGCTAACTTTACCCCCCCTCTCACCCCCCTAGAGGGCCCATCTCTATACCGGAAGAATGCAAAGTTCATATAATCACGGCTGCACAGGTAAAAACCACACTCACCAAAGCCAAGAACACAGCATCCATGGGACCTGACAATATCCCAGGCTGCGTTCTACACGAACTACAGAATGAACTGGCACCCTACCTAAGTACCATGTTCAATTATTGCCTCACCTCAGGCTTTGTACCCACTGAATGGCGCACCGCGACGGTTATCCCACTCCACAAAGGGGAAGCCACGACGGACCCCAGGAACTACCGCCCCATTAGCCTGACGAGCCTGGTCTGTAAGGCCATGGAACGTATCATTGTGGAACTCATAAACAAAGACATTGGTAATCTCCAAACTCTGGACCCTACCCAGTTTGGATTTGTAAAAGGCAGATCATGTCTCCTAAACCTGACTGACTTCTTTGAAGCAGTCACCAAAGCCATAGATGAGGGTAAAATGGTTCACACAGCTTATCTAGATCTCGCCAAGGCTTTCGACACCATCCCCCACTCTGGAATTATAGATAAGCTCACTAAACTATGTATAAATCCCTATGTCACAAGATGGGTTGCCAACTGGCGCACGGACAGAACCCACACTGTGAAAGTAGCGGATTCCAAATCCGACATCAGACCAGTGACAAGTGGAGTACCACAGGGTTCAGTCCTGGGTCCTCTCCTGTTTGGTATCTACTTCTCTGAAGTGCAGGCCAACACAGAAGGTCTTTGGCTAACAAAGTTTGCAGATGACTGCAAACTAGGAGCCATAATCGAAACTCCTAACGATGTGGACAAACTACAAAAGGGCCTTACTGAGACAGATACCTGGTGTCAAAGCCATGGCCTGAAGCTCAATGCCAAAAAGTGTATCGTCATCCCCTTTGGTAAAAACTCTGTACCCATGAACTACCACATAGCTGGTAGTCTACTTAATGCCAAAAATGTGATAAGAGACCTTGGGACACAGGTGGACAGTAGTCTCTCCTTTGATAATCACATCGCCACAGTGGTCAGGAAATCCTTCTACGTGGCTCATCTCATCACAAAAGTTTTCTCATCCAGAAAAAAAAGAGGTCATTGTTCCCCCTCTACTCATCACTCATTAGACCCATTATAGAGTACAACGCCCCTTTAGGTATGTACCTCACAAGACATCTACAACAACTGGAAAGACCACAGAAATACCTCACAAAGAGGATTACTGGCCTCAAACAGATGCCCTATGCAGACCGTCTCAAAAAACTACAGCTTTACTCCATCGCATATCGCCTACTCAGGGGCGATCTCTGCCTAACATACAAAGCTATGTCAAACCTAGAGCTGTTGGACATGCTCCACTTAAAGAAATCCCAATCCCTCCAAGCTACACGCTCTAGGGACCTAAACCTTGTCACCACAATAAACAGAACATGCTGGAGGGATAGATTCCTGTCCCAGAGACTTCCCATACTCTGGAACAGACTACCTATCTATGTCAAACAGAGCTCCTCATTAGCACTCTGCAAGAAAAATCTTGATTGGATGGGAAATGGGAAATTCACCCCGGGGATCACTTTTGTGGCTCTGCTCGACAGGGGCACAGGAAAATAAATTTCTTGGGTGGCGAAAGCCAGGGTACATTTTTTGGCTAGGCTGATAGCCTAGTACCTACCTATGAACCTATTATTTTTTTTAAACAGCTCTTCTTGAGAAACAGTGTATTTAAGTCACTCTTCTCTCCATTCCAATTGTCTGATTTCTGCAGCTTTCTCAGCTTTGCTTAAGAGCTACTTTAAGTTTCTTCTTTTTCTAGACTTTTATTTGACAACAGATGTTCTTCCAGCATTTTAGTTATGCTAAACACTTACGAAAACATTTAATTTTTTTGTTCTAAATTGCTAAAAGTTATCTCCTGTATCAATTGTTAAACTTCATAGGCTTTATGCAGAACAGCCACAAGATTTTTCCCAGAAAGAACTTTTTCCTCTTTGTTTCTCACTGAATTATGCTTACTTTCTCAAAGGTTCTTCTATACTGGTATGCAGGCAGTGTAAATACTAACCAATAATTGGATTTTACCCTGATAACTCTTAGTTAACTGTTTTACCAAATCCTTAGTTTTCACAATGGGAGAGTTGTGATCAACCTGCTGTTCTGCCTGCAGCCATCTTGCAGAAACGTTCGATAATGTAACAAACTGGTGGACTTTAAAAATTCCCAACACAGTATTTTGACAGAAATGCTGGGGATCAAACTGCAGTAACTGAGTAAATTATTATTTTCATTTGGGATAGGCTAGTCACCCGGTGGTGTGAACACCGGCTGTAGATAATTGTCACTGCTGAAGTAACATCCTGGACTCCATGTGCAAAACAGGAAAAATGGGCTGTGGATGAATGGGTGAATATACAAATCTAAAATGACTAAACATCGTAAGGCCCAAATTTAATGCTACTAGATGTCAGAAAAGCAATTTCTAGAAAATGTAAATCAAAATCCAAACCAATCATAAAGAACAAATCTTGAATACTGTAAAGGTGGTAACAGACACTGAGGTGGAATCTTTAGAAAAGAGAAGGAGCAAATTCATTTAAATAACTGTAACTTGTGGAAAAATACATACAGAATACTCCTCATGAGGAGGAGGATTGGGGTTTAACGGAAGGTAGGAACTAAGCAATTTATGTTTGAGAGAATGATGATTGTTAAAAATAAAATATATGTACACTGCACAATGATAACAATAGAAAACTGTTAGTATAGTTTGTCTTCTTTCCATCAATGTATGTGAACTGAAGTTGCAACTAAAAATATGTTGACTTAATACAGAAGTTTTAAAATACATAACAGAAAAGGAAAGTAACATACACGTTGCAACTACATTTTCTGAGACTATGTAATAAGATTCTTGTTATATTTAGAAGATATCAGTTGTTAACTTCCTTCAAAAATAGTCTTCATGCAATATGAAGAAAGGATTTTGGCAAATAAACTTTTTGAAGGCCAGTATATAATAAGATTGACAATCAGAACATATAAAAACTTCTGTGAAACATACCTCTTAGAGCAAGAAATATGGGCAAAGCCATAAATAAAAGTGGGACAAAAGCCCAAAAATAGGGACATTTTTAAAATATTGCTCTTGCAAACTTAGAAAGTTAATAGAATAACAGGCTTTGCATTAGGAAGAATTTTCTAAAGGGTATGAGGTCTGAGACTCAAATGTCTGTCAATTTTCTAACTTCAGTCTGTAATGATTTGCCACTAATATGCCAGAAAACCACAATTTTATGAAAAACAGACAAAAAATTTGAGGGAAAAATCTGTACAGCTGAGAGGTATGCCGTGAAGTGGATAAAATGAGATCACCTAAACATATGCATGGGCCTATAATAAGGCTAAGTTCCTGAGGCAGCCTCCTGAATCTCCCTCTATCCTAACAGTGCAATATTACTTCTTAAATGGTCCACCAAGACTCATTTTTAACATCTTTAATAACAGTGAAATGCTCATGTGCTTCTTTCATGTACTAACTCTGAAGAAATAACATCCTGACCCCATGTGCAAAATTGGAAAAATGGGTTGGGAATGGATGGGTGGATTCCTGGAAGAAATGCCCACAACTCCATTCCTGCTAATGTGTCAAAGTAATACTATAAAGATTTGCATAGCATAATATTTTTCCTCAGCATCAAGGTAGTCAAGTAAGCTTAGTGGATTCAACAGGAGGCATTTGTTTCGTTAAGTAGCATTTCACTGAACCTGCAATCTGAAGGCTCAAACCATCAAAGAGGAGCCGGTCAAACCTGGGAAATAAGCACAAAGACACTTGTCCCCTGCAGGATCCATGTTAGCACATATTTTATAGGTCTGATCTATGAAAGGAGCATAAATGGAATCTCTCCCCCCTTGCAGAACTTGGATTACCATTTGTTTCCTGGATTTACATGGGTGAGTTTTGATTGTGTTTCTTTGAGTTGTTTGTCTAAAAACCTGCAACTCAATGATATAAATACAGACCCATGTAAACATATCCAGTGACCAGTTCCTCTGCCAGAGATGCTTAATGGACCATTTTTATCAGACTTCTATCTGCTTTTTTCTTCCTCCTTTTCAAGACCAGGCAGATAGCGGCTGTTACTGCATCCAATTAGTCCAATTTTTCCATGGGTAAGAACCATTCTTTCCTGTGTTAGAAAACAGCACTACGGCCTATTTGCTCCTACTCACACATCCAAATTGGTCTACGTGTTCCGCAATACTGATTGCCAAGTGGCAGAAAGTGAGCCAATTTGCTGGTTCTTGTAGTGTGGCCAACCTACCCCTGCCTCTAAGTAGTTATACAAGCTCCACTCTGCACTAGTTGACACAGGGAGTGAGAATTCACATACTCACTAGGCTATATACATATGCATGATGGCAGTATATGCTTACAGGCTCATTCTCCATAGACTCAACTCTTAGTGTTCCTGCCAGGTGCCACCCAAATGGTAAGCCAGCCAGAGCCTCTCTCCAATGGGTAAGACAAACAGTGGTTGCTCATTCTTCTTCCCCAGTCAGGCATCTGATACACTAATCAAACTCAGCTTGTCTTGGTTGTAGTTGAGGCTTTACCCCCTTTATGCCACTGGAGCTGGTTTTCTGTGACCTCTATTTAGTGATAACTAAAGTCTAAGTTTTTAAATATTAATTCCCTATGACATACTCTTGACATGCCAGTTTTATGACTCATGAACAACTAAACAAACTGTTAAGGCAACAAACCAGTACTTCCATAAGTTTCTTTGTATTTAATAAGATATAAGAAAAAAAAATTGAAGCAATATGAAGTTGACCTACCTATGTTCCACTGTCGCTTTCTTGCCTCATCAAACTGCTGTCGAATTATTAAAAAATCTATGACATCAGGCATGTCATGATATCTGTGAATTCCAAGAGAGAAAAAGTAAAACATTTATTTGTACCACTATTAAATTCTCAAAAAACATGAAATCTGAATAATAAACCCCCACTTCTCAAAACAAACAAATAATGCATTACATTCAATTTGGGTATCTGCCTTAAAATCACAATTTTCAAGATAATCTCATCCAACAAGTCTATTTCTATGCAATATCCAAACAATGGAATGCACTCTCCTGAAAATCTTTTCAAACACTTTCTGTGGCACCTTACACCCCCCCCCCCCCACTATAAGTATAAGCTCCTGGACAACTTTAATATGATAACAGCCAAATGGAGGTTCAAGACTTTTCATTACTCAGCTATGTTCCAAAAAAGTGACAAAAAGTGAGCAAGTGTCTAAAAGCCTCAACAAAATGTTATCTTTCTCAGTTTCAAAAAGAAAGCTTATGGGCATCAGAATCTGCTGGTTTAGGACCTTTAGGAGATTTGCAGTCATACAAGAAGCCTATATAAATACTAAATCCGAAGCAATTAAAACCAGTAGGTGAAAGGAGATGGGAACCTGAAGCACTAGAATCAGCAAGGCTTGGTACTGGGAAACAAATGACCATAAGATTTGATTCCCAAGGACAATGACAAGGAGGGCTGCTTGGGAATGAAGCGTCATGGCCCAAGACAAGTAAAGATCCAGCCTGATAACAACAGATCTAGTACCAAATTACAGCTGTTATCTTAAAATAGCAGCCAGACATATTGGGGTCTGGGCCCAATGGCATGGAGAGCTCACTCTCCAACCCAATAAGGCGCCAAAAGACCTGCTCCACTCTCACCTGCAAAGCACTGGTAAATCAACTGTCCATACCAACTCAGTCTGGATATTCCAGGTAACAGAACTACCTCTTGCTAGTAAACCACAAGCTCAGAAGTGAAGAGCACCATCCTTGTACCAGTTACGGACCCCACTACAAGGATGGCAGAAAAGCAGGACAAGAAAAGATACAAAAACTCCTTATTAAGAAGAAAGTGAAAAGGAGAGTATGAGGGGTTTTAAACATGGGACAGAAAAGGAACATCACCATGACAGCCCTGCTGGGCTGACACACCATGAAATGGTAGATGCATGGGAAGTTAAGATTACTTCAGGATGAACTACCATACCACCAGGCCAAAGAATCCTGCAGACAGATACACCTGTCTAACATGGGATTCAAGTCTCCAAAGAAAGACACTTCTCCATGAGGAGATGACTATTAGCTCTTCTACAAGGGGCTATCAAATCAGCTGGAGTAGAATTTCAATACCAACCCATCAGATGCAAAGAACAGAACCTGCCATGGCTTCAAAGTGGATATGAGATCCAGTGGCAGGTGCCCCTACATAACTTTCACCAGCATCAAGCAGACTCGAAGTATCACTTAATTGACATACAATACATGTCGCTTGGATAGTCAAGATAAAAATAGACTAGTCTTTGTGAGTTCTTTTGAAGAAGCTTTATTATATACAAACACATTAGGATTAAGGCTTAGTAACCAACTTGGATAAACTTATAAACAAATTAGCTATTACACTCATACATGCTCACTCTCTGGCTGCTCTCTCAAAATGGCACTGAAGCTAGCACGTGCTTGCCATTTATATGCATGTGCCAACCTTGAAATGCTTCTTAATGATACAGAGCACACGCACTATTCTACATCCTCCCTCTTTGAGAAATAAGTCATGCAATGTTGACGACATTGACATGCAATCAATACAAATAATTCTGTCGTGCAATTACTCAAAACTAAATACATACAGACAATTATGTTCAGGTTGCTGTGTATTTCAAACTAGATCTGGAAATACGACCAAATCGTGTGACATAAAAATTAGAATCAGGTCTAGCAACTGAGACTGTCTCTGCTGAATGTTCAACTTTGGGGACATAAGGAATATCATCAGAAAAGGAAGTAGAAGTTAAGACACGTTCTGCAACAGGAACACTGTCTGGATTGCTCTAAGATCCAGAGTCTGTATCACAGGAACAATGTTGCGATATCGATTCTGATACAGGAAGAAGATGTCTGCGATTTTTCCTGTACTCCACACCCTCAGATTCTATGAAGTAGGATCTTGGCTTGGTACATACACCTGTTACTTGATCAATCTGGTTGAAACCTTTCACAGTTTGCACACACACACTCTCTCTCCTCCTTTCAATGGATGAAGAAATTGGCTCGATTTATCATAGATGCACTTCTGGAAAGAACGCTTTCTGAATAATTGGGCTCTAATTGTCCTGTTGTTCTTATCTTTAGGCCTCAACAAACGAACTGAGAGGCAGTGTTCTGGTTTGCCTAGATAGCAGTCTCTGAGCAGGCAAGCCAAGTATATCATCACTGGGTACGTTTTTGAGAGTAAGTAAATTCAAAAAGACATCAATATTGTCACCCTTTGACCTCTCAAGCAATTGCTTTGGACTCTGTACTGCACGTTCAGCTAGTCCATTTGAGTGTGGATATTCTGGACTACTAGTAACATGAACAAAGTCCCACTCTTTTGCAAATTTCTGAAACAACTAACTTATAAATTGAGTACCATTGTCAGAAATAACTTTGGGTGGACTACCATGGAATGAAAAATGACGTTTCAACTTGATGATAAAGCAGTGGACGTTAGGTTAGGTTGTAAATCAATGTCAAACCAGTCCGAATAAAAGTCTACCAACACTAAGTAATGCTGATTGTTCCACTCAAATACATCAGTGGCTACTGTTGACCAAGGTAGTTCAGGAACTTGACTTAGCTGAAGTGGTTCTTTTTGCAAATTCGGTTTAGTACTATTGCATACTGAACAAGAAGAAAGTGCTTTATCAATGTCTGAGTAGAGAAAGCCAAAATACTAGTTCTCTTGCCCTTCTTTTGGTAGATTCGGAACCTGTGTTACCATGATGCAAAATCTGGATATATTCATGTTGTAAGGAAGCAGGAACAACAATTTTAGGACCTTTGAAAATAATGCCATCTTCCATCAACAGCTCATCTCTGTAAGGAAAATAGGTTTGCACTTCAAGTGATTGCTTTGACGACCATCCACATTAATGTAGCAGTTAAGCTTTTGCAACATTGGATCAGTCTTTGTATGATTTCTCAGCTCATCAAGTCTCATGGTAGAAAACGTCAAAGTCAAAATTCCCTGCAAGAAGCTGTTCCGTTGTATTTCTGGGCAATCTGGATGAGGTATCAACCAGGTAAAGAAGTTTGCCTTTTGTATAAACCATTTTGAAGCTGTACTTTTGCAATTTGGGCATCATTCTTTGTAATCTCGCTGGAGTTGAATGCATAGGCTTCTTTAAAATAGTAACTAGAGGTTAGTGATCAGTTTCAATCAGAATAGCTTGACAATAGATATAATCATGAAAAACCTTGAACACACAAACACCATTGCCATAAGTTCTTTCTCAATTTGAGCATATTGGATTTCAGTTTAGGTAAGAGTTCTTGATGCACAGGGTGCTGGTCTGCCTTCTTGAAGAATAACTGCACCAAAACCAAATTATGAAGCATCACAGGAAAGAATAACTATTTTCACATCATAGTATCTTAATGTAGGTGAGGTGAAAATTTTCTCTTGAAGGTCTTCAAATGCTTTCTGATGCTGTTCCAACCAAGACAATGTAACATTTTTGTGTGCCAGTTCTCTCAAAGGTGCTGTCAACTCACTGAGACTGGTATAAACTTGCCTAAATAGTTGACCAAAGCAAGAAAACGTTGTAGAGCTTGAACATTATCTGGTACTGGCATCTCAAGAAAGGCTGCTTGCTTGGACGATTGGTCTCAAGCCAGTGTTAGTAAATAAATGATCTACATATGTAACTTCTGGTAGTCTGAATCTGCACTTTAGAGGACTGAGCTTTATGTTTACTTCACGTGCTCTGTTTAGAACTCTCTCAAGGTTTCTGTCATGCTCAGCTTCACCATTGCCTCCAACCAATAAATCATCTGCTATTATGGCACAAGGATAACCTGAAAATATTTGTTCCACTGCATGCTGAAAGACTTAATTTGCAATTTATTCCAAATGGCATCCTGAGGAATCTATATCTGCCAAATGGGGTACTGAAAGTAGTCAGTAATGAGGATTTGCGATCAAGCATCACTTGCCAAAATGAACTTTTTGCATCCAAGACAGAAAAAACAGTGGCATTTGGTATTACGGCTGCGACTTCCTAGAGTGTACACATTGGATGATGCAGTCTCTAATGTTTTGTTCAAATCTCTTGGGTCAATACATATCCTGATTTTGTCTGAGCCTTTTTTATGGGCTGCTATAATGGACGGCACCCATTCAGTTGGTTCTGTGACTGGACAAATTACACCCTGCTGCATCATTTTATCCAACTGAGCTTTGACTTTATTCTGCATAGCTATCAGAACCTTTCTTGCTGGTCTGACCACTGGACTGACCTCTGGGTCTAAGTTCATGGAATGCACAACTGGAAGTTTGCCCAACTTGTCATCGAAAACAACAGCACACTTTGAGAAAATGGCTTCAGTAAAATTGAAACTGGGAGATGTGCTTAATATGATGAACTTCTTTGGTAAAGGAAAGCAAATTCATTCTCAAACTATCTCTGAGACCCAATAATTACTGCACACGTAAGCTGCAACAGTTCCTAGCAGGGTTGCCAGATTTCCGACTGGCCAGGTAGGGACAAAGTGAACACACACACAAAAAAAAAAAAAAAGTCTTCCTCGTCTTTAATGTGGAACATCAGAGTTCCGCATTAAACAAAAGTAGCAAAGTAGCTCTGTGTTTATTTTTTTATTTGATTGGCCCAGGCCAATCAAAAATAAATAAACACAGAGCTACTTCGGTTTAATGCGAAACATCGCAGTTCCGCATTAAACAGAAGTAGCTCTGTTTTGCGATTTTTTTGATTGGCCCGTATATCTGTATACGGGCCAATCAAAAATCCCTAAAAACGGAGCTACTTCTGTTTAATGCGGAACATCGCAGTTCCGCATTAAACAGAAGTATCTCTGTTTTGCGATTTTTTGATTGGCCCATATACCGGTATACGGGCCAATCAAAAATCGCTAAACACAGAGCTACTTCTGTTTAATGCGGAACTGCGATTTCCACATTAAACACAAGAAGCGCTGTGTTTAGCGATTTTTGATTGGCCCGTATGCCGGTATATGGGCCAATCAAAAAAAAAAAACAAAACAAAACAAAAAAAAAACAAAGCAGAGGCTGCCCGGGATTTAAACCGGCAGTGCGGGACTCTGAATCAGGCTGCTGATCTCGGGACAGTCCCGCCCAAATAGGGACGTCTGGCAACCCTGGTTCCTAGCCACATAACATGAAAGCACTACTCAGCCTTCGGTTTGAATTTCTTCATCTCCATAAGTAACAAGTTTCGCACAACTGGCCACATTAAGTTGTTCACCAGTTTTCACTTAGCAAATGTGTCTGCTGACAAAACATTACACTTTGAGCCGGTGTCTACTTTGAGCTCTGTGGATTTACCATTGATCTGGACAGTACAAAACACTTCTTTGCCAACAAATTCACTGCATCAACCTTTTCACCAATTACTGATAAACCATCTACATAGAAAGTAGAACTGCAGCTCTCTATATGATCAACTTGCTTTTTCAAATGACCATTCTTTACAACTGTGTGAGGTTTACTAAGATTTGCAAAACTTTTGAAAATGCTTCCATTTTTTACACTTGTGGCATTGCTAACTGAATGCTAAGCATTTCTCTCTTTTAGACTTATGACTGGCACCACAACTGCAGCAGTTAACAATAAGGCTTGATTTGGGTTTTGCTGACTCACCCTTGTATTGCACTGAGCATGCCATTTTCTTGGAACTTGCAAGAAAACTATGGGGTTTCCCAGGAAAACCACAGGGGCTGTAGCTGCCATGTACTTAGGCCTGCTTCTGCTAGCCACATGCTGCATACTGTCTACATTTGCTCTGCAGCCTACTGAAGACATGCTCTAATCTCTTGCAAGCATACTCGTGTGCCTTTCTGTAACTTCATGGATTTGATAACGCTCAACAGCTTTGCTCAGCATTAAATCACTGTCATGAAGCACTATTAATAACACACACAATCCTGTCCTTTAGCAACTCATCTTTTAAGTCACCAAACTGACACATTTTAGCTTTGTTTCTCAGGTCAGTTATATAAGCTGCAAAAGTTTCCCCTGGTTTTTGATCTCTTGTGTAAAACAAATGCCTCTCTAATGTAACATTTGTCTTGGGGCTACACATTTCCCTGAACTTGCGCTTCAAATACTCGGGTCTTCCTTTGATTCAGCCTGTACAACAATATGACGGCTTTCACCTTCTCCCTCATATACTGCAGATGCATACACAAATGAAAGCCTCCTTCAATGGCCTCTGACCCAGCTAGGTTTACCAAAATGAATGCCCTGGTGCATGCATCCTTGTCAGAATAAGCTGCTTGTATAAAAATATCATACTCTTGCTCAAATATTATCCAGTTCTCTGCAATATTTGGATCAAACACCAATGGTGATGGTTTTCGACATCCATCTGCCATACTAACACGAAGCAATTGCACTTTGTGAATTAACAGTACACAGCAGTGAAACTTTCCCAAAATGGTCAGGGCCCATGCTAGCATTTTGGGGCCCCCAGCAAGTGTCATGCTGGGGGCCCTACCTAGGAGGATGTAAGGTGTGGCCACGCCCCCTTCCGTTTACTTCAATCCTCAAAGTTTGCTAGAAAACCAAATTGCTTTGAGGGACAGATTACAATACCAAGCAAGGTCTGAAACGGTCTCAAAGCTCATACCCCTACCACCAAGCTCTCAGCACGCAAGACATTAGATTAGGACTTTAAAACACTGTGCTTCTGAGCTAGTAAAGACGTTAGAAGAGATTTTGTGGTCGCATGCATTGCAAGAACCCACATTTTTTGAGGGTAACAGACCAAAAATACCAGGTAAACATCTCAACATTTGACATAATTTTCATAGCCCTCACCTAATGTTTCAGCTCATTTCTAGACAAAGCCAAAAATAACCACAGAACAAAGGCATAACATCAGATACAGGTTTAAACAGTGCTATTATAAACTTACAACGGTACTAGAATTACAGAGTATGCATTAGTATGAATTAAAACATCAGTATATTCTGCGGAATTCTCACAGCCTGTACCTCCCAATGTTTCAGCACAATAATTCCAGATAAAGCCAAAATTGATTGCAGAGCAGAGATATAATGTTAGCAATAGTTTTAAGTGTTTTGTTTTAAACATTGTTTTAAACGTATAAGATACTGCAACACGTTTTCCATCAGCGTGCATTACAATAATTCCTGTATTTCTACATTCTCACAGCTCCTACCCCCAAATCCATCAGCACAAGAACTCTGGACAAAGCACAAAAGCATAAAACAAAAGCTAAACATCAGGAAAAAACTTTAAAAATGATTGAATGGGTTTTCCCATAATTTGGTGTATTACTTTGCTTCAATTTCAAAGTTTTGCTAAAAAACCAAATAGTTTTGAGGGACAGACCATAAATACCAAGCAAACAGTCCCACAGCTTTCACAATGCCTATAGCCCCACCACCAACCTCTTAGCACAGTAATTCTGGATGAAGCAAAAAGAAATAAAAAAAGAACAAGACAAAGGCGCAACGTTAGGGATTTATAACATTTAGCTTACAAACCAATAAAGATGCTAGTATAACAGATTTTCCAATAGCATGCATTGCTTGAACCAACATTTTTTGAGAAACAGACCAAAAATACCAAGCATCAGAACACCATGCAACATTTTCACAACCCCTACTATCCTCCTAACCTCAGAGCACAACAATTCTAGATAAAGCCAAAAATAATTGCAGAACAAAGGCTGAACATCAGGGATAGTTTTAAACATTGCTGTTATAAATGCAGAAAAATTTGTAGAACAGGGTTTGCATTAAAATTATACTTTGTGCATTCTGCAACATTCTTTCAGCTCAATTCTGGACAAAGCAAAAAAAAAAAAAAAAGCAGAGCAATGGTGTAACAGCAGACATTTAAACACTCATCTAATAAACTTATAAACACTCATCTAATAAACTTATAAAGATGCTAGAACAGGTCTTGTTGCATGGACTCAAAATTTTAATGAGAGAGATCAAAAAATCCCAAGCAGACATGAGGACATTCTACAGTATTCTCACAGCCCATACTCCCCTCCCAACCTCTCAGCAAAACAATTCTGGACAAAGCAAAGAATCATAGACCAAAGACATAGCACATAAGAGATAGTTCTACATACTAATTTTACAGACTTAAAAAAACTAGAATAATAGGGTTTGCATTAATCTACATTAAATCATCATCTACATTTTCTCGGTCACTATCGCCCCTCTACCAACCTAAAAGCACAATTCTGGACAAAGCAAAAATAAATAAATAAATACAAATATGACTATTCCTATGAAGGACTGAGTAAAAAACTAGAATCTGGACATTAATTATCACAGACAAGCCCCCCCCCCTTATCTCTTAGCACAAGAATTCCGGACAAAACTGAAATAAAACTAAACCAAAACCTCTCTCCACCTCCACTCCTCATTCCTCCAAGAATTCCGGGGACAAATATTACAATCCTCATCTCCCTGTGTCCGCCCCCCACCAAAAAAAAAAGTAAACTCAGCAACTTAACTTTTTCTGTAGTGGAAGGCTGCAACGAATCCTCTACTCAAACTAAATTAAAGGTTGATCCCCGACTGCTACCACACAGACCATTTCAGCATTTTTAAACTTGTCCTTAAAAGGACAATTTTTTTAGAGCTTTGAAAAATTGCCCTTACAAGGGCAGTTGAAAATGCAGCTCCTTGACTTGTCCCAATGACCGTTGCTGAAAGGCTTCTTCCAAAGTCCTTGTCCTCCTCACGCTACCAGTAATCCAATAAACGATCTCCCGAAAATCCAAGTAGCAAAGCAAACGTTTCTCTTGAAAAACAAGAGAAAGGAATGCTTGCTACACACGTTCCTTCTTAAAGGCAACTGACACAGGAAATGTTTTGCAAGGACCACTTCTTTGAAGGGGGGGGGGGGACCTGCAACCAATCATGTCTTTGCATCACTGAAGCGGACCTGATGGAGTGCAGCTCTCAGCTGACATCACAGCTGGGGCAGTTTATTAAATATTTTGATGGTGCGCGAACTGTGTGATGCTGGCATAATTACGAGTCTGTGAGAATGGAAATCGGGCAAAGAGGAAAGAGAAACCCACAGCCGCTTGTGTGCACGTTGGCTGCACATTGTTATTGGGGCCCTTGTGTGCAGGGAGATAACTGGGGGCCCCCCACGGTCACACGTTTGGCAGGTGCCTAACACCGGATATGAAAATGGCGGTACTTTGCTAAATAACTCTTTACAGTGCAAGAAACAATCTGTAATGGCAGCACTTTGTAAATAGACACACCTAGCATAAGAAACTTTTTGAAATAGCTGTATTTTGACTGTACTTTACGAAATAGTTGCCCTTTACAAACAAACTCTACGGAATAAATGCACAGTAGTAAGCACACACTGTAAGCACTTTTACAAACTGAGATACTTCAAATAACTCTAGTTATGCCCTTAATACAATGTGAAATAGTAGTTATTCTAAAATGCAGTACTTTGCCAAAAAACATGCAGTCGCCTTGCTTTATTTATACTTAATGTGCCCTTTTTTGCCCTTATTATATTCATTTTGCTCATTTAATATTTTTCATGCTCATTATACTTTTCTTGTGCTCGTTTTAGTCTAAACATGCCTGTTTTGATTTAAACATGTTTGTTTTGCAATTCTGAGATAGTTCTAAACACCTTATGTGCTTTTCTGATAATCGTTTCATCAAATATCTTAATTTTAAACATTTTGTTTAATTAATAAACTTTTTCGTGCCTCTCACTTGTTTAATAATGTGGTTTGTGCCCTTGTAATGCTCCGTTTTATCTTTTTTATAGAATAAATTGTTCATGCACGTTTTCATTATCTTTGGTTCTGGCCCTTTTTCGTGCTTGTTTCTCTTACTTTACTTTCACTGTTAAGTCTGCACCTCGTAGCTCTGAAAAGCAGTGTCTGTAATCCCAGTTCTGACACCATGTCGCTGGTCCAGTCAAGATAAAATAGACGAGTACTTGTGAGATCCTTTCAAGCAGCTTTGTTATATACAAACACATCAGGATAGAGGCTTAATAACTTTAACTTAGATATACTTACAAACAAACTAGCTATTACACTCATACATGCTCATTCTCTGGCTGCACTCTCAAAATGACACTGAAGCTAGCATGTGCTTGCTATTTATATGCAATATTGTGTCAACCTTGAAATGCTTCTTAAGGATACAGCACACACACACTATTCTACTGTACACTTTCAGTTGAATACAAGAGGAAGGGTCCGAGCCAATCAAGCATTCCTCTAAAGGAACCAAATGGAAGTTGGTGGGACCCAGAAAACAGATAGCCCAGCTAGTAAGCAGATACACCCTTCAGGGAATATTCTTGCATGTTTGATCAAGCCCAAAAGGAGGAGGAGTCTCACAAAAAATCCAAGGGAAAATTCAATCCACACACTCTAAGAGTCCAAGCGGAGCAAAGAAAAGCACTCAAATTTGCAGAGAAGCAAAGCATGCCACTGAAGTGGAAACAAACGTGGTAGGAATAACAGCTTCCACATATGGAACCAACACTCCAAAATCTCCCCATATGATATTATGCCTTAGTAATAGTCAACATGAAAGCATTTCCAAAGAAAGGAGTTTAAATGCCACCAAGCTAGCAGGCACAGACTATATAAGGGCAAGCCTGTCTGCCACACAGGTCCCATGCAGGGGACATTCTAACCCAATGGAGGACTGAAATTTAAGTAATAAGAAAAATTATTAATCATGCCAGTGCATCCATTACATGGCTCTCTAAGTGTTTTTTTGTGTGCAATGACTCAACAAATGGAATTCGGTTCTTTTTACTTTTTTTCCCAAAAACATCTTTATTAAATTATCATGTATGACATAGGCAATCTGACATTTATATAAATGAAAAACAAGACTGACACCACTTTAGCTGCAAACATTATACATCACTTATAATCTATTCAGTCATTGTCAGTTAAGAATCATATGGCTCATTCAAATCCTCTCTCTTAAACCTCGTTCCTTCTCGGAATACACTGTTCCCAAAATTCCCACTTTTTCCTATGTAGTTTGCTTCTTCCATTTTCTAAAGATCCCAATTCCAGTTGTTTTATCTGTTACTATATTTACTACTTCTAATAAACTTGGTCTAGAATTTGATTTCCATTTCATAGGTAGGTACTAGGCTATCGGCCCAAGGGCCTACGTAAGCCTAGCCAACAAGGTTCCCTGGCTTATGCCACCCAAGAAAGTTATTTTCCTGTGCCACTGTTGAGCAGAGACACAGAAGTGATACCTGGGGTGTATTTCCTATTTCCCATCCACTCATCAAGATTTTTCTTGAAGAGCGCTAATGAAGAACTTTGCTTGACATAGATGGGTAGCCTGCTCCAGAGTATGGGAAGTCTCTGGGACAGGAATCTATCCCTCCTGCATGTCCTGTTTATTGTGGTGACAAGGTTTAGGTCCCTAGAGCGTGTAGCTCGGAGGGATTGGGATTTCTTTAGGTGTAGCATGTCCAACAGCTCTGGGTTTGACATAGCTTTATATGTTAGGCAAAGATCACCTTGAAGTAGGCGATATGCTACGGAGTAAAGCTGGAATTTTTTGAGGCGGTCAGTGTAGGGCATTTGAGGCCAGTAATCCTCTTTGTGAGGTACTTCTGTGGCCTTTCCAGCTGCTGCAGATGTTTTGTGAGGTACATTCCAAAAGGGGCATTGTACTCTATAATGGGTCTAATGATTGTCGAGTAGAGGAGAACAATGACCTCTTTTTTCCTGGATGAGAACCCTTTTATGATGAGGTGGTGCCACGTAGAAGGACTTCCTGACTACTGTGGCGATGTGACTATCAAAGGAGAGACTACTGTCCACCTGGGTCCCAAGGTCTCATCACACATTCGGCATTAAGCAGATTGCTGCCTATGTGGTAGTTCATGGGTACACAGTTTTTACCAGAGGGGATGACACTGCACTTTTTGGCATTGAGCTTGAGGCCATGGCTCTGACACCAGGCATCTGTCTCAGCGAGGCCCTTCTGTAGGATGTCCACATCATTTGGGGACTTGACTATGGATCCTAGTTTGCAGTCATCTGCGAACTTCATTAGCCAGAGACCTTCTGAGTTAACCTGTACTTCAGAGAAGTAGATACCAAACAGGAGAGGTCCCAGGACGGAACCCTGTGGTACTTCACTTGTCACTGCTTTGAGGTCAGATTTGGAGTCTGCAACTTTTACAGTGTGGGTTCTGTCAGTCAGCCAGTTGGCAACCCATCTTGTGATGTAGGGATTTATACCTAGTTTAGTGAGTTTATCTATAATTCCAGAATTGGGGATGGTGTCGAAAGCCTTGGCGAGGTCAAGATGGGCTGTGTGAATCACCTTACCCTCATCTACGGCTTTGGTGACTGCCTCAAAGAAGTCGATCAGTTTCAGGAGGCATGATCTGCCTTTCACAAACCCGAACTGGGTGGGATCCAGAGTTTGGAGGTTACCAATGCCTTTGTTTGAGTTCCATGATATGTTCCATGGCCTTGCAGACCAGGCTAATAGGTCGATAGTTCCGGGGATCAGTGGTGGCTCCCCCTTTGTGGTGTGGGATAACTGTTGCTGTGCACCATTCAGTGGGCACAAAGCTCGATGCGAGGCTATTATTGAACATGGTGCTTAAGTGGGGAGCCAGTTTGTGGAAAATGCAGCCTGGGATGTTGCCCGGTCCCATGGATGCTGTGTTTTTGGCTTTAGAGAGTGCAGCTTTTACCTGCATAGTTCTGATTACAGGGACTCTGTATTCTTCCTGTATAGATATGGGCCCTTTAAAAGGTGGGAGTAAAGTTAGCACTGAACCTATCTGCCAGGATTGTTGGCAATATCAGTTGGTTCTGTAATTTTCGTGCCGTTGTGCTGCAACTCAGAGCAGATCTGGGTGTTGCCATCGGGATTCTTGACATAGCTATAGAATGTTTTGTGGTTGTCCTTAGAATTAGTGGCAATTTTGTTTTCGCAGCTAGCTTTGGAGGATCTTATAAGGGATCTCAGCTTCTTACTGAGGCTGACCAGGGAGCTCCTCCACTCATGGGATTTTACTCTCTTTTGCAACAGTTTCTTCCTTCTGTTGTACATTTTGTTTTCTAGTGATTGCTTTTTTGGCAGCCACCATTAGACTTAGCAAGGCTTTACTATGTCTAGGCAATTTCGATTCTGTATCTTAGCTCATAAAAATAATCACCCCAGTAAATTCACTCTGCTCACCCAGCATCTCTGACACAGTGGTCCACAGGGAATCCCTAAAGTCTGCCAGCGCATTGCAGTCCCAAAAGAATAAGCTCCCAACCACCTCTTTCCTGCCCCTCACAACTCCAACATTTGCTATCTACCCAAGGAAAATTTCTTTGGAGTCTACTCTGGGTATAAAAATACCTATGTAAACACTCCCAGGCAAAGATCCTAAATCTTCTAGACTTTGTTGCATATTTGGGAGAGAACCATATATCCCCTATTGTCTCTTTGTGAATATCTTATCCAGTCTCTCTTCCCAATCCCTTCTAGGCACCTCTGGTTGATTCTTATTGTTATCGTGCAATATTTTATATGGAATTCAGTTCTTTTTCTTCAGCAAAATCTTGCGTTTGCAAATGCCAATGCCTGCCCAATACATGCCATGATGTAATGCAACAGACATAATCATCAACACAACAGCCTGCCAGATTGCTCTTTCAGCTACCATTGAGCACCCAGTTGTAAATCAATACATTAGATAAGCCTCGAAATTTTAAATAAGTAAAATAAAAATGCATGCTTTTCCAATTTATAGGGAACTCTCAACTGCTGCTGATGTAGGACAGCTCATCTGCAGCGGGAAGGTGGAAGAGTCATCTGGTCGTATCAAGAAAAACCCACAGTAGATCATCTGACAGTGCAAGAACAAATCTGTTACACCTAATCATGAGAATCATCCGTAACAGGCTCCTAAATGGGGTGAATCTCAGGCAGTATAACCATGATGAAAGAAGGAAGAGGATAATCTCAGGTCAAAGCTCAGATCATAGGGTCACAGGAAAAAAAAACATATCCAAAAAATGGTCCAGCTCCCCAAAAGTCACTAACAAAATAACACTGTTTGCTAAAGGTGTTTATAAAGAACCATGTAGCTGCAGCAAAAATGTCTGCAACAGAGATGTTCTCAGATAAAAGAGTGAACTCAGACTTCAGTCAGGCAGAATAAGCTCTGACTACTACATTGGCCAAAGGAGATATAGTTGACTGATGGCAAAAAAAAAAAAAAAAAAAAAGATGAACTTGGTGAGCGTATGCTCATTTCCCATGAACAAATGAGATGAACCGGTCATGTTTTCCTACAATCTTCTACAGGCAGCATCTCAGCTGATGGCTAAATGACCCATTCTCCTCAGTATCTGCCAACACAATTTAACTCGAAGTTAAGAGAATGGTTCTGGAAAACGTAAGAAAACAACTTCAGGGGTAAGTGTGACTCTGCTCTAAGGGGGGATGTAAAAACATATACATGATGTCCTGAAGCTATTAAAAGTGAATTAAAATACCTACAGAAACTGTGATTTCCAAGAATTAAACGTTAAAAAATAACCTAGCTATCAGGCTCAAGCAACACATGGGGAAACCTGCATATTAATTTCAGGTTTCATGGAGATAAACTGGTAAGGAAAGTGCTCTTGAACAGGAATAGATCAGCAATACTGTCTCGAAGTCCACGGCCACAATTCTGACATCCGCATGATCATAATGAACAGAAAAAATGGTGCACGCACTTGGCCAAAGAATAAATGAGGGTCAGATCATATAGGTTCTTGAGTTATGTCACACATACATGAAAGAGAACTTCTTTCCTTTAGATAAATAGGTCTGCCAAATGGATGGTTTCCTCGCACCATTAATTATTTCATGAACCGCACTGGCAATCCTAGAAGAATACTAGTCTATATGATAAGCCAGTGAAGCACGTGGTCCACAAAGCTACGGCGGAATCCTTGGCCAGGTCCAGGAGGGTTTCTTGTACCACTTGGGCCTCCAAAGCCAAAAAATGAATTTTTCTAGCCACCAAGGGATGATGCGAACGGCATTTAGTGGTATTTTCTTCCTGAACAATACTGTGAACCATGTAAATGGCAGGAAGCTCTGGAAGACTCTCTCATATGACAGGAGAAAGAAAGCATCCTCCATTACATCCCCTTGCATTGCTGTATAGAAAAGAAGACAGGATGGATTACGTTTCGCCAGGCAGTCAAGAGGTCACTCTCTGGGATACTCTACTTCAAACAAACAGACTCTGATCATGGATAGCATCAAAATTTAGACATGGCTCTCCAAACTATGGAAAAGTCAGAAAGCTGTATCTTACTAGCAGCAGTCTCAAACCATAATCAAGACCACTGTATGCTCATGAAGGAGTCAACAACCTAGGCAACTATTTTGGTACAGAAAGTAACACACCCATGCAATGCTTAAGAGCTATTCCTGGACAATGACATATCTTCTTTTTGGGGGCTGGCTAGACTTAGAAAAGGAAGGATGGAACTGGCAAGACAGAAAAAAAAGGGCTCTCCACAGAGGTAATGAACTTCTTCCACTTAAGCAGCTCATCTTACCAGGTCCTGAGTGTCTGGGGGAAGGGCACATTCTCCAGAGAATGGCAACTTATGATCTTGTTCCTGAGCTACTTCTTAATCTTGAATCGGTCTCAGCCATGTTGTACTACTCACGTATACATTTGAGGTCCTGGCCCTAGCCAAGATGTCACAGCAGTCAACAACTTTACTACAGAGACTGTGGAGACCGTTTCATAAGGATGTTCTTTGAACTCAGACTCCAGAAGGATTTCTGGCAACTGCAGTACCTTCTTAATCAGGTGAACCAGCACCCAGCACAAGTTAGACAAACAGCTGAGTATCCCACGTTCTAAGTAAGCCTTCATCCCACACATGCTCAAAGCTCTGCATTCATTGTCTGGCATCAAGGTAGCAAAATGTGTGGTCTCTGCGATCTATAAAGAATATCATTAAGTAGTCAACCAATCAGATGCCCACTAAGGTGACCAGCCTTCTCTGGTGATGGCCTGTAAAAAGCATTGACCGTTTTCCATGGCCACAGAGACAGAGTCTCATCAGCCATGAAAATGGGTAAAAACGAACTTCAAATTCGGCAAAGTAAGTTATAAAGAAGGACTGATGCTTAAGGCTGAAAAACTAAAAGCTCCTTAATCAATTAAGGAGGGCAGTCTAAAATACATGAGCACACTTAAAATTGTAAAGAAAAAAAGAAAAAGCTTGTGATGGCTTATACTGAACCAGATTGTTACTGCAGAAGAGTAAGAAGTTCAGAAATGTACTACATAACATGCTCATCACAAAATTAATCAAAGACAAGGGAGATAACTTTCTATTTGGTTCCAATAAGACCATCAAGTTAAGTGGTAAGAATAATCACTATTGTGTGTATTTAGAGTAAAGAGGAAGAGATTTAATACAGTGTGTAGTTAGTTTGTGCTGACTTTTTATTTGGAGATCATGAAATCAATATACTACAAAGATGTGATCGATGCATTTTAAATTTAGGTTTTCAAGGCAAGGTATTCCAGACATTACGTCTATTAATGATCTACAGTAAGCATGGAATCTGAGGGACTTTAAGAGAAGTGGAAAATTAAGTATGTGAACTCTTTGTCCTAACTATCCACAGAGTAATAATCAAGTAGTCAAGTCTTTACAAATGAATATGAATGGCACTGCTTCAGGTACACGTGGTGAAGAAATGCCTGATGTTGAATTTCCCTGACCTCAACGTATGCTATGTCTATGATACCCTGACTATCACACACAATGATATGGATATTAAGACTAGAGGTTACATGCTGACATTCCTGCCGCTTCTCTTAAATTCTCTCAGATTCCATGCTAACTGTGGATTGTTATCACCATCTGGAATACTTTGCCTTGAAAATACAAGTTTATTGTGCAACACGTACTGTCACAGTATTGCACTGTGTGCGTGTACTGTGTAATTTCAACAAATCTCTGAACTGGAGTAATACATTACTATATAACAATCTATCAAAATATACCATTTTTATAACATTTTCTATTGTAATTGCTATGCCTTTGGCTTGGGTCATGCTTGAAATAGGTCCTCATACCAGACCTCTCTCCAGTTTAACAAACAAATTTAAAATAAAAAAAACATAAATTAAAGCTGAGAAGAATGTACAAACTGTTAAAATCTTCATTAACAAATCAAGAGCGTTTAGCACCAATAGTTAAGATAACATGCAGTCAGTTTCAGTGGAATACAGACATATTCAAATGGAAGGTGAAGGTCTTTCACCAGCTCAGCTGGCAATGGGTCACAGATTAAACAGTAAACTTCATTATCTGCTTCCCTACTTGCAAGGATTTGAACTGGGTACAAGGCAGGCTGCTAACTAGTTCAGATGAAGTGAAAGTTATGTACTTACCATAACTCTACATACATGTTGCCTTGTTTTTGCCTGGCTCAACCTTTTGAGTTATTGGATTTGACCTCAGCACTTTTCAGCTTTGGATCCAGGGCTCTGACTCCCTTCTATTCATAATTCCCTCTGTTCAACAGAGTACTTCAGACTGAGTTTGTCTGCTTAAAAAGAAATATACAGGTCTCTTAACATGGTGGACCAAAAACTATCAAGGCCATGAAGAACAGCAATAATCAGGCTGTCCAAGGACAAAGCCCTTGGTCAGGTCCAACCATTCGATGGGAGCATAAAAGAAAAATTTAGACTGGGGAAAGAAGGGAGGGATGTTGAACTAGCTGAAAAACAAGACAGCACAAATCTAGCATTATGGTAGGTACATAACTTTCCTATCTGATGTTGTCTGTTTTCAACCAATTCAATCTTTGGGACAGATTCGCAAGCTACCAAGACACCTGGGCAGTATCAAGGAATGACATTTGTGAAAATGGTGGAGCCAAAGGATGGACGACATTTGGAATGCACATCAAACTTGCAGGGAAACACAAAGGTATGAACAGTAGACCAAGCAGCTGCAGCACAAATTTCATCAATAGGAACCCCACCCATAATAGCATTAGAAGTAGCTTTTCTCCTATTAGAACAAGCTTTTGATATGGCAGGCAAAGTCAATCCCAATGTTTAATACATAATTATCATACAGCTGGAAAGCCATCTAAATAAAGTGACTTTCAAAACTCCTTGATCCAATTTAGCTTCAGACAGAGCAATGAAAAACTGATCGGATTTCCTGATGTCCCTAGTCCTGTGTAAATAAAACTTGAGTTGTTGAACATCTAGAAAGTGTAGAATATACTCTCCTTTATTAAAATCCTTTGGGGAAAAACACTGGCAGATTTGTGGTCTAACCAAGGTTTGCTTCAGAGGTCACCTCTGTTTAGAAAGTTAGGATTCGTTCTTAATGATACTATCCTGATGAAAAAACAGATACGAAGGCTTAAGGAAGAAGGCCTACAACTCAGAAATACTCATTGCAGACATGACTGCCACCAAAATGAGAACTTTCCATGAAATATATTTTATGTCTACTGTAGTGGCAGGCATGAATAGAGCTTGTATTACAGCCTGAAGCACAACAATAATGTCCCAAGAGAGAACCAGATCCCTTATCCGAGGCCTTAAAATGAAGGTTCCCTTCAGAAAGCCTTTAGAAACCTTCAGCGAAGCAACAGAAGTCTGATTTTGCTCTAGGTGAAAATTGGAAATGGATGCTAACTAAAGTTTGATGGCTGAGAAGCTGGATCCTTTTAGAAAAAGGCTCTGCCAAGAAGTCCAGGAATGGATGGAAGAGGGTCTGAAAAGGGATCATAGGATACTAGGCTATTGGCCTGGAGGCCCTTATAAGCCTAGCCAAGAATTTCTCCCATGTTCTCTCAAGGCCCTTATAAGCCTAGCCAAGAATGTCTCCTATGTTCTCTCAAAGTCAGCACCTGTTTCCCCTGTCCAGCAGGGACACAGGTGGGATCCCAGGGGCATATTTTTTGTTTCCAATCAAGTCGTCCAGGTACCTCTTAAAGAGAGATAAAGAGGTACCCTGTTTGACATGGACAGAGAGTCTATTCCACAGATGGGGGAGTCTTTAGGACACAAATCTATCCCACCAAGAAGTTCTATTAATGTCATACACCAGTTTAAGGCCTTGAGTGCGGGTTGCGCAAGTGGAGTTTGTCTTACGGATATGCAGCAACTCCATCAAGGCTGGGTCTGAAATGGCCTTGTATGCCAGACACAGGTCACCTCGGAGCAGTCTGTATGAGACTGAGTAGAGGGACAAGGATTTTACCCTATCCGTATAGGATAGGTGAGGTGTTTGAGACCTTGGATTTTCCTGGTCAGGAACCTCTGTGGTCATTCCAACTTCGGCATGTACCTTGTCAAGCACATGCAGAAGGGGGCATTGTACTCGATAATAGGTCTTATAAGGGAGGAATACAGGGATGTTATGACCTCCTTGTTCCTGGATGAAATACACTTATTTATGAGGAGAGCCATGTAGAAAGCCTTCCGTACAACGGAAGCAACGTGGTAGTCAAAAGTCAGGTTACTATCAACCTGGGTGCCCAAGTCCCTCACGACCGAGTGCATGCTTAGTACGTTATTAATGTGATAATTAGTGGGGATGACATTTTCCCCAAAGGGATAATGATAAATTTCTTGACATTCAGTTTGAGGCCATGTTTCTGGCACCAGTCATTAGTTTGGGTAAGGCCCTCTTGCAGATGTTCACATCACTAGGGGAATTTAAGACAGTGCCCAGCTTGCAGTCATCTGCAAACTTGGTTAGCCACAGACCACTGGTTTTGGCTTGCACCTCAGAAAAGTATATCCCAAACAGTAGAGGCCCCAATGGAGACTGTATTTTTGTCTTTGAGAGGGCATTCAGGACCTGCTCCCTGGTGATTGGGAGGGGTGGGGGGCAGGTGCTGGGGATATCCTGGTTTACTGATGGGGGGAGGGGGGGGTGAAGTTTTCACTGAACCTGTCTGCCAGCAGGATGGCTATATCTATGGCGTTTGTACATGTGGTGATATTGACCACAGGTTCAGAGCAGATTTGGGTGCTGCCTTTGAGATTGCAGACATATGTGAAGAAGGCCTTATGATTGTTCTTGGTGGATGTGCCCAATTTGGACTTGAAGTTAGCCTTAGAGGATTTCACCAGTGACCTTATTTGCTTGTTCAGACAAAGGAGAGATTGTTTCCAACTTGGCACCTGCTCCTTCTTGGCCGTGGACTGCAATTTTTTCCTTTTATTATTAAGTTTGTTTATAGGATCCAGTTTTCCGGAAGAAGCCATTATGGCAAACCTTCACCACTTGCTGGGATAAACTTTTCTAGTATTTGGTTTCTGTGAGGAAGACAAAATGTGAATCACTGGAGCAGAAAGCCTGCCATTTCTGGAAACCATGTCATTAATTTCAAAGTTTTCAGGTCCAAGTGAGGCTGACCGAATGAGTGACGGAGAAGGTCTGGATGAGGATCCAACACCCAGTGTGTATATGTTAGATGAGGCCAGAAGGAAAACAAATTTGTAGGGGTCAAAAGTTGGTAATAAGGACACCTCTGGCCCTGTACTTACTGTCTTTCTAAAGAAAGTTTGTTATGAGAAGGGTCGGAAAGGCATAAAGGAGACCCAGGGGTCAACTGTGGACTACAGCATCCCTTGGTGCTTGACACTGTGGCGTAATCAGGACAAAATAACTGCTGCACTTGTTTGGGTATGAAGCATAATGATCACAGAAAGGTCGGCCTCAATGCCTGAAAATCTACACTGCCACTCTGAGGGACCACTTGTGAGGCACAAGAACAAACCTGCTCAGTAAATGTAGCAGAACAATGGAAGTCCATGGAATATGCATTTCAATGACAAGGCGATAGGAAGATATCGCCCACTGCCATACTTTCATGGCTAAGCAGATAAGATCTGGTTCCTTCCTGCCTGTTGATAATACTAGACTATTGCCATATAGTCTGTAGAGCAATCACAGCCTTGAGAAGATAGTCCTGAAAGGCCTGCAGAACTAGGACAGCCCTCAGCTCCAAAACATGGATGTGAAGACTGGCCTCTGTGGTTAATCAAGAACCTTGAACCATCTTCCCTTTGAAGTGCTCCACCCCTCACCCCATAAAGGAAGCATGTGCTATGGTTGTTACAGTAGCCATCAGAGGTGGTAGGGAGAACAGTCGACCCTATGAGACTATTGGGATGGTCAGCCACCAATTGATGTGTTCTCTGAGATGAACTGGTGTATACAGTGGGTAAGACATCAATGACCATTGAACAGAAAGAGTCTACTGCAGGACTGTTAGGTAGTATCTTGCTAGTAAGACCACTATGATTGAGGTGCCAATTAAACCCAACAGCCTGAGAACGAGTCTTGCAGGGAAAAAAGGGTGATGAACTTCTGAAGTTACCTGATGTAGGGACAATACCACTGACTGGGGGGGGGGTTGTCTACCTGGACCATTTGCATCCAGGAAGCATCCAATAAACTCTAAATGTTGTGTTGGTGTTAGCTGACTCTTTGCAGGGCTGAATGTAATTCCATTCCATACTGGGAAGCAAAAATCTCTGTGCTGGAACAGTAGATCCTTAGTTGGTAGACTGAGCCAGCTAATCATCTAAACATGGTAACATTTGGAACCCCTGCAGTCTGAGATGCTGCTACAACTGCCATAAATTTAGTGAACACCTGGGGCGTTGTGGAGAGCCCAAAGGGCAGTGCCCTGAACTGAAAATGATTGGCTCCCAACCAGAAATGGAAAATCTCCTTGACTGCTTCGTTATCTTGATATGACAGTAGGTATCCTGGAGATCTACTGAGCACATCCAAGCATCTTTCCTCAGTAGAGGCCGAATGAACAGAACCATGACTATCAGGAATTCGTCAGTTTCATGAACTGATTTGATGTGGCTTAAGTCCAAGATTGGCCTTGGGTCTCCTGTTTTCTTTGAAATTAAAAAGAACCTGGATTAGACTTCGGATCATGAATGTTTTGAGAGGAGGGAGGGGCCTGCTACATGACTCTTTCTAGCAGTTTTTTTTTATGTCTGCCGCTGCAGATTCCATCTGACTGGGTGGTACATCAGGACTTTTTCTCCTTTTTTGTGGATGGGAAACTAAGGAAATAACGTGACCTCTGGTAATTACCTTCTGAACCCAAGAGTCTTGTGTGATGGTACCCCTTAACTGGCTCCAGAAATGAGTCAGGCAACCCTTCAGGAACCCTGATAGGATTTCTCTGTAAAAGGACCACCTCTGTGGTGACATCTATTAAAAATTACTCCTCCAACCCCCCCCCCCCCCCGGGGGGAGGGCTGTCCACAACAGCATTTTGGCCAAAACTAGAAGTTATGTACTTAGCGTAACTTTATATCTGTGCTGTCCAATTTCATTACGCATAATCACAATTGGGTCTTCTGATCTGTCCTCGAATCCAAGCGAGCTATTTCTCAGACATACGATCCAAGCCTCAAAATCTTCTCTCTCCCATAATGCCTTACTCCCCAACAAACCCTCAGATCAAATTTGCTGCCCTAATAAATAAGGTAAATATTCCCAAGATAAACAAGAAACAGAAACAAAGGTCCTACTGGAGTCCACACTAAGAGCCAGTGGCTTTCTTAGTCCTCTAGGTTACTCTCAGCTGCACAAGGAAAGGGAAAGGAGAGCGGGATGCAATGCATAATTAAATTGGACAACACAGATACCAAGTTATAAGTACATAACTTCTTATCTGATGTTGTCCACTTCATTATGCATCACAAATGGGTCAGAGTCCCCAGCTACACAAACCTTGGGAGGACCTCAAGGAAGTATATGAATGAGCACAGCAGAACCAAACGATGCCCTGTTCCTAGAAATAATGTCTAACTTGTAATGAGACACAAAGGTATGAGCTGTGGACCAAGTAGCTGCAGCACAGATCTCATCAACTGGTGTTCTAGCAGAGAAGGCTGAAGAGGTTGATTTAGATCTAGCTGAGTGGAATCTAACCGGACAAGGAAGTAGTTTGCCTTGCTGGAAATAAACCGCAGAGATACATTCCGTAATCCACCTTGCCAAGGTAACCTTAGAGACCACTTGCCCCAATCTATTAGGTGAAAAGGCAACAAACAGTTGATCTGACTTTCTATGAGGCCTAGTCCTACATAGGTAAAAGCATTAACGGTCTGTGAACATACAAAGAATGTAAGATATATTCGCCTTTGTCAGAATAATTAGGAAAGAATATAGGCAAATGAATGGTCTGATTCATGTTGACCTCCGAAGCAACCTCTGGAATGAAGGAAGGATTTGTTCTGAGAGAAACTCTATCCTTGAAGAAGGTTATGTACAGAGGTTTAGAAGACAGAACCTGCAATTCCAAAACTCTCCCAGCTGATGTGATGACCACAAAGAAGGCGGTCTTCCAAGACAAGTACTTCACTTCACAAGAACTAGCAGGTTTGAAGGTTTTTTTGGCAAGACCCTGTAAAACTAAAGTAAGATCCCAAGGTGGAGAAAGATCCTTGATCCGAGGTCTCAGGTGAAAAACTCCTTTTAAGAAAGCCCAAGTCTGGAAGAAGAAAGGGTAGAGGAAGAACCAACTCCCTTCTCGACATGAAAGTTAGTGACGGCTGCAAGCTGTACCTTAATTGTGGAGAAACTCATTCTCTCTCTCACGAAAAAGAGAGCTCAAAACATGAGGATATCCATGACTGAGGCAGAAAAGGGATCTACATTCCTCTGTGACACCCAGATGGAAAACCTTTACCATTTGCTACAATACACCTTCTTGGTGAATGGCTTTTTAAGAATAATGTCATGGACAGGAGAGGGGAGACTTTACAAAATCTACTGGAAATGGAGAAACCAAGCCGTTAGTTTTAGGGACTGGAGGTTGAGAATCTGATGTTTCATCAGATGTGAAATGAGATCCTGTCTGAGATCCAATACCCATGGAGGATACTATTTGCTATGAGACCGCAGAAAGGGGAATCATACCAGACGAGGCCAATGGGGAGGCAATGAGGATAAGATTGGTCTTCAACCTGCTGACTTTTGGGTATCAGAGGGATCAGAGGAAAAGCATAGAGAAGACCCGAGGGCCAATTGTGGACCAGAGCGTCCCTGGGTGACTCACCCTTCAGTGGGATCAGAGCGAAGTACCCGCTGCATATTCTGTTTAGGGGGGAGGCAAAAAGATTGCAGCAAGGTTGGACCCAGTGATTGAAAATCTTGTTCTCTACTGACTGGTTAAATGACCACTCATGAGGACTCCGTATGGACCTGCTCAATTTTTTCTGCCCAGGACATTGGGTTCTTCCTGGATGTAGGTTGTAATAAGAAAGCGGTTGGAAACAATTGCCCATTCTCAAACTCTCATGGCTTCTCTGCAGAGCAGGTAAGAGCGGGTTCCTCCCGCTTGTTGATGTACCATACCACTGACATACTGTCCATCAAGACTACAATTGTCCACAGAGGGAGGCAGTCCTGAAAATCTTGCAACGTGAGGAGGACTGCTCTCACCTCTAGGATGTTCATGGTCAATTTGCTCTCTATGAGGGACGATGTGCCTTGGACCATCCTTCCTTGAAAATGTCCCACCTCCCAATAGGGAGGCATCCGTGGTCACTGTGGCCAAAGGTGGGGGAGGGGGTCAAAGGGCCTGCCTAAATGAAGATAGTCTTTGAGCATCCACCATAGCAGGCTATGTCTGCAAATTGGCACAAGTCTGATCGGGGTTGATAACAGGACCACTTAACAACCAAGACCCATTGAAGAACTCTCAGAAAAACCTAGCTAGAGGCACCAAGAGGATGGCAGCTGACATGAAGCCCAAGGCTATGAGAATCAAGCAAGCTGGAGGAGATGGGGTGTTTTGTAGGCATTGTACTTGCTGTCTGATAGATGATAGCCACTGTGAGGGAAGAGCTGCAACTTGTGTTATCGTGTTCAACTGGGTCCCGATGAATTTTATTTCCTGAACTGGGGCCAACTTGGATTTGGCCATTCTGACCGCGATTCCAAGGTGAAGAAAAAGGCGCAACATCACCTGGATTGCCTGGAACAGTTGATGCCTTGTGGATGCCATCAGGGGCCAATCGTCCAGGTAGGGAAACACCTGGAAACCTTGCAGATGGAGGTGCACTGGGTCTACTGACATGCATTTGCTGAACACCCGCGGGGCTGTGGTGAGACCAAAGGGCAGAGCTCTGAACTAGTAATGATCGGTCCCCAGCCAGAAGCATAGAAATGTCCTGGAGCACCTGTCTATTTTGATATGATAGTACACATCCTAGAGATCCAGTGAGCGCATCTAATCATCTTTGAGCATTAGTGGCAGAATGGACTGCACTGTAAACATGCAGAACTTTGTCTTCTTGACAAATTTAAACTGCTGAGATCCAGTATGGGCCGAAGGTCCCCTGTCTTCTTTGGCAAGAAAAAGAAGCAGAAGCTCTGCATCCTCATTGTTCGGTTGGGGCCTGTTGGACGACTCTTTTGTCACTTCTACAAGGGCATTCTCTCTCAGTCTGGGTGGCACATCGGGAGATGCTCCCCTGTGGAGGGAGGAGGAAGGGAAAAAGGAATATAGTAGCCTCTGGATATGACTATCAACACCCAAGAGATGCTTATGTCTGCCCAGGCTGCTGGGTGTAAGGATAGTCTGCCCCAGAATGCCTCCAGAGTAGGACAGTTGAGCAGCGCTTCAGGAGTGCTGAAAGGGCTCGTCAGACAACGGTTCCATAAAATCCTGGTTCTGAGGATCCCCTCTGCCCCTGGGATGGTATCTACCATTAAATACTCTTGCTCTACCCCTGGAAGAGGATTCTTCCTGTGAATCAGGGAATGCCCCTTGGGATTTGCAAAACACATTTTCTTCCCGCTCCGTTGGTTCCTGGAAAAGGTCTACTGGGGGGAAGAAAATTTAATTGCTATGGCAGATAGAGTCTTGCCCTCCTGTTCACTGCGGGTCAGAGTCTCCTTAATTGATGGTCCTCACAAGGAGGAACCAAAGGGAGTATTAATGAACGACGCTTTGAAGGGGTCCGCAAACCTGTATAATCTCATCCAAGCATGTCGTCTAAGGGCTGTGCCTGAAACAGCTGCTCGAGAAGTTCCCTCTGCCACGTGGGAGATTAGCCTCACTGAAGAGTTAGCAATAGAAGTGATGGCATTCAGCTGTGGGGAGACCTTTTTAAAGGCTACCTCTGACAGCGACTGCCCCAGAGATGTGGAAAATCCTTTAACAAGTCTCTCTGGAAGCGAGTGAAATGTGCCAGATAATTTAATGGCCTCAGTGAAAAGGTGACTGAGGTATACATTTGCTTCCCATGTCTGTGCAAGGTCTGAGATTTTTTGTTCAGGGGATGGACAGCAGAGCTCTGTAAAACTCCGAGCCTTATGCTCCAAACAGGAGTGCTTCAAAGTCCACTCTGGAGAAGACGAACTACGGATCCTAATGGCCTCTGACTACACCGAGAGGCTGCTCGGACCCCAGGCCACTGGATCTGGCAGGGTGGGAGGATGGGTTGGCACCAACTACCTTGGATCCGAAGGGCCAGTCAGCTCTAAAGAGAAGTGCAGAGCTGAGGGATCCAGAAACTGACATCCCCGGGGAAGCGGGGGGGGGGGGTGTTTCTTCTGAGCGGGAGTCTGGACTCCAGAGGAGGGAAGAAGCCCTCTCAAGATGAACTTGTTCCTCCTATTGACCAGGGCCCAGGGACTGAAAGCCGAGTAATATCGCAAGGCATATCCAAGTGCCCCGGGCCCAAGTAGTAAATGCACCTACTGTGGGCATCAGACTGGAAAATCTTATGCCCACAAGAGACCTGCATCTTGAACCCAGCTGTTTTCTCAGGCTTGTCTAACATAATTGTCAGGCACTCACAAAACGCATGCATGTGCACACAGAAAAACCACGGTCACATGCTACCACTAATAACTACACTAAACTAAAGGATAGCGGGAAAGTTTTTTTTAGAAGAGAAAGGAAAGCAACAGGGGAAAGAAAAAGTACAAAAAAGCGGGAAGGACCCAACGCTAGCGACCACACTAAGATAGCATAGTAAGGTGGGAAATATAGAAGAAAGGAAGGCTAACTACTAATTTGCAGAGAAAAAAATTAGAAAAATCTAAGAAAACAAGGAAGATATTACCAACAACACTGCAGAGACTCGCAATCACGTAAGGACCAAATGGCAGCAAATGAGATCTGAGGGTTTGTTAGGAAGTGAGGCATTCTGGGAGAAAGAAGAGTTTGAGGCTCGGATCGTATGTCTGAGAAATGGCCGGCTTGGATCGGAGGACATAATCAAAAAACCATTTGTGATGAACAATGAAATAGACGTCAGATCTTGGGATTTCTGAAACCACCCTTTTTGGTTTCTAGAAAAGGTTGTCTTAGAAATGGAGATGTCAACTGCAGACAGGGTCTTGCCTTCCTGCTTGCATCTGGTAGGAGTCTTTCACCTTTGGTCTAAACTGAGCTAAACCATCAAAAGGAGGCATTGATGAAGAATGTCTTAAATCCTTCCACAGAATTGCACAGGTGCATCCAGGCATGTCAGCAGACAGCAACAACGGTCCATGCTGCCCTTACCATGCCATCAGCAAAGTCGGAAAACGACACATAGATACATTTGACCCAGAGTGTGGATAAATGGGACTCCACTGATTTCTAGATGTCCGCTGGTAGGTTTACCATCGAAGGACTTGGTCAGCTCCCTTGTCAGGTTCCTCTAAAAACGTATACTATGGGTGAGGTAATTCAGTGCTCTAAGTGCAAGTATCACTGAAGCACATGTTGATTTCCCAAATCTGAACAAAGCCCTAGACTCTCTTGATAGGCGGATAGACAAACATGAGCTCCTTTTTTGTGGCTGCTGCAACAAAGTATAGTTGTGTACACTTAACATAAATGTAGATGTTCAAGTGCATTTACTGTTGCAGTCATAACTGATGGGATTTCCTGCAGTGGAAGCCCTTGGCCGGCCCAACTACCAGAGAATTCTCTCCTCCTGAAGCCAGCAGGCACCCTGACTGATGTCAAGATATCGGAGTATAAAGGGAGTCAGCTGGTGCCATAATCTCAGTACTTTCTTGGCCCTAACAGACAGGAGCCTCATAACAGGTCAAGGGCCTAAGCTCAGAAACTCCAAAGCACAGAAGTGGAGGGAACAGTCTGGAACTAGACAAAAGAATGCCCACCCCATTCTCATGGGGCAAGAGGGAAAGGAAGGGGCGGAGAATATTGCAAAAGTGAATACACTTGAACATTTACATTTATGGCAAGTGCACACAAAGGACAGTTGTGTACACTTACCATAAATGTAGATGTTCGAGTGTATTCACTGCTGCAGTCATCACACTTGGGTTATCTACCTGCAGGTAGCCCTCAGTTGGCCCGAATACCAGAGCCTTAGTATTTCTGCATCGGATGCTATCGTTTCTTCCACGACGTCAGGTCGTCAGGGGTATAAAAACAGGCAGCAGATGCCATTACATCAGTTTTTCTTGCCCCAATTGTCAGGAGCCCCAAAATAGGGAGCTAGTATATGGTGGGGAAAACACCACCAGTAAAAAGTAAATACCAATACCATTAGGAAGAGCCATAGAGAGGAGCGATAAAGAGATAGAGAAAACCAGAGGGCTGGAGGGAGGAAAACCAGGACTGCAACAGGGAATACATTTGAACATCTAGATTTATGGTAAGTGTACACAACTGTACTATGTTCTTCGTGTTTCACTATTGCAGTCTTCACAGTTGGGTTGATTCCCAAAGCTGAGGAAGGGTGGAGGCAGTCAAGAAGAGTTAGGGCTGGCTAGTAGGCCTTGCAAGACTGCTGTAGCAAATCCTGCCCTGGATTTGGAAAAGATAGGCAAGTGGTAATGCTTGGTGAAGGTGTGTATAGAACTCCAGGTTGCAGCTTCCAGAATGCCCCTGGTAGGGACTCCCCTGCGAAATGCTGTAGAGGTAGAAATAGCCCTACTGGAATGCGTTCCGACTCCCTGAGGGGATGGTTTTCCATGGTGCTTGTAGCAGAAATGGATGCAGTGTGCTATCCATTTGGAAATGGTTTGTTTTGAAATGACCTTGCCCTCTGCCCCTTTTGCAAAGCTGATTAGCAGCTGGTCAGATTTTCTGAAAGGCTTAGTCCTATCAAGGTAGAACCTGAGCTGTCCGTGCACGTCCAAAGAGTGCAGGATCCTTTCCCCTTTATTCTGAGGGTTAGGGAAGAAGGTTGGCAAATGGATGGATTGGTTTAGAGACACACTGGACACCACCTTAGGCATAAAGGACAGGTTAGTCCTGAGGGAAACCCTGTCAGCATGGAAAATAATAAGAAGTTATGTACCTACCATAACGTTCCATGTTAGTTGTCTTCTTCTCGCCTTCTTTCTTGCTGGATGGGTTCGGAGCCAATCCTCGGCTCCGACTCGGCAATCTACTAAAGCTCGAGAGCTATTTACTGGCTCGAGGCCCTCCCTATATCTCACAATGCTAGGTGTCAGATCCCCAGATCTCGTTTGGCAGAGCTAACACCAAGGAAATATTCAAGGACACCTGTCCAACCACAAGGAAAACTATAGTACAAAGACAGAGGAGGACACAATGTACATCAGAGTTGTCCAGAGAAAGAAGGCCCCAAAAGGGGACTCTTCTCGGTCTGTCCAGGCTAGGGGGATGAAGGGTGGGACGCAAGAAAGAAGGCGAGAAGAAGACAACTAACATGGAACGTTATGGTAGGTACATAACTTCTTAATGTTAAGTTGTCCATCTCGCCTTCATTCTTGCTGGATGGGACAGCATCCCTAACACCTTAGTCCTGGGTGGCTCATCGGAACAGACTCTTGAGCACAGTGGAACCAAACTCAGCTCTATTCCTAGAGGCCATATCCAACTTATAATGCAAAATGAATGTATGAGGAGTGGCCCAAGTGGCTGCGGCACAAATAGATTCCATTGGTAGTCTTGCTTGAAAGGCTACTGATGTAGCCAATGCTCTGGTGGAATGACCTTTAGGTTTAGCAGGGAGTTGTTTATGTCTGAGTTGATAAATCAAGGTAATAGAGGACAACCACCTGGATAAGGTTACTTTGGAAACTGGCCGTCCTTGTTTGCCCTCAGCATAGGATAAGAAAAGTTGGTCTGATTTACTTATTTGCTTTGCCCTGTCCAAGTAGAAACGTAATAGCCTGTGAACATCCAAGCGGTGCAAATTTTGTTCAGCTTTGTTCGAATAGTTAGGAAAAAATATGGGCAAATCAATAGACTGATTCAGATTTGTTTCAGAGGGTATCTTGGGTAAAAACGAAGGATTAGGCCTAAGTGAAACTGTCCTTATGAAACACAAGATAAGGAGGACAAATACAGAGGGCTTGAAGTTCCGAAACTCTCCTAGCTGATGTGATGGCTACCAAAAAGAGAGTCTTCCAGGAGAGCAATTCTAAGGAACAGGAAGCCACTGGTTCAAAGGGGGGTAGAATCAAGGAAGCCAATATCAAGTTCAAGTCCCACGGAGGCGGGGGATCCCTGACAGGGGGCCTAAGTAACAAAGTTCCTTTGAGAAAGGCCTTGCAAAGTTTGTGGGACATAATGCTGGTTTCTGACAGGCTAGCATGGAAATTTGCAACAGCAGCTAATTGGACCCTAATGGTGGCAGAGGAGGAACCAGCTTGAAAGAGCTCTGCTAAAAAATCTAAAACATGATGGACAGGGGCTGTAAAAGGGTCAATATTCATAGCCTCTGCCCAGAAGGAGAAACGTTTCCACTTACTAGCATAAGCCTTCCTGGTGGCAGAATTGTGCGAAGAAAGGATTGGGAGGGTGGCCTAATGGTTAAGGTGTTTGCCTTACAAACATAAAGTGCAGGGTTTGAGTCTCACAAGGGATAATTGGCTAAGCTTACAATGGCTCGCAAGGGCAGTTAGCTTAGTACTAATCTATGATCCTATGATCTATGATCCTATGATTTCACTCACCGGCTGAGAAATTAGCGGAAGCCTGGCTAAAGTTGGAAGTGGAGCAACCAAGCTGTAAGGATGAGTGACTGAAGGGACTGGTGCAGCCCGCCCGACTGATGGACCAAGAGGTCTGGCACTGGGTCCAGATTCCACGGCTGCTCCAGCAGGTGGCAATGCAGGAACGGGAACCAAATTTGTCGAGGCCAGTAAGGGGCAATGAGGATCATCCTGGATCCCAAAGCGGTTGCCTTCTGAATTAGCTTGGGAATTAGGGGAAAAGGTGGAAAAGCGTACAGAAGACCCCAGGGCCAATCGTGGACTAGAGCGTCTCTGGGGGAGTGGCCGGGAAGAAGTCGTCGCACTTGCTGTTCAGAGGGGTTGCAAAAAGGTCGCAGCAAGGTTGACCCCATCTGCAGAAGATTTTGTCTGCTACTGATTGATTGTGAGACCACTCGTGAGGCATGAGAATAGCTCTGCTTAGCCTGTCCGCTATGACGTTGGACCTCCCGGGGATGTGCGTTGCTATCAGAAACCGTTGAGAGGAGATCGCCCACTGCCAGAGTCTGAGTGCTTCTCGACATAAGGGATAAAACTTGGTTCCGCCCTGCTTGTTGATGTACCACACTACAGACATATTGTCCGTCTGAATTGCAACAGTCCCGGTGGGTAGAGAGTCCTGAAGAGCTTGCAATGCCAAAAGCACTGCTCTCATCTCCAAGACATTTATGTGCAGATGGTACTCTAGAGGTTGCCAGGTGCCGTGGACAGTCCTGCCCTGAAAATGCCCCCCCACCGGATCAGGGAGGCATCCGTGGTCACTGTGGCAACAGGAGGAGGAAGAACACACGGTCTGCCCTGGATTATCAGAGGGGAGACCATCCACCAAGCTAGGTGGTCTTTGCATGATTGAGTGATTATTATCTTGTGAGACATTGGAAGCTGTTGAAAGGACCATTGAGTAAAAAGGATCCACTGAAGAAGCCGCATGTGAAAGCAAGCCAGGGGAACTAGTATGATTGCTGCTGCCATGAGGCCCAAGGTCTTTAGTACAACTCTGGCTTGAATCCTGTTGCACTGTAGTAAGACTTGCACATGTCAGCGGATTTCTGAAACTCGAGAGGAAGCCTTGCAGACAGATCTTTTGAATTTAAGGTTGCGCCTATAAAGATAATAGACTGAGAAGGCGACAATGCAGACTTTTCGAAATTTATTGATATACCTAGCTCGGTGCAAGTTTGGATGGTATAATCCCTGGCTCACAGTAATTGATGCCTGGTGGAAGCAGTGAGGAGCCAGTCATCGAGATATGGATACACCTGGAATCCTTGCCGTTCTCAGGTGAGCCGTAACCACTGCCATGCATTTGGTGAACACCCTGGGGGCTGTGGTGAGACCAAAGGGCAGGGCCCTGAATTGATAGTGACTGGCTCCCAGCCGGAAGCGGAGAAACCTTCTGAAGCGCCTGTTCATTTAGATATGGTAGTATGCATCCTGAAGATCTATGGAGCACATCCAATTGTCCTGACCCAAAAAGGGTAGAAGGGAATGGAGCGTGACCATCCGGAACTTTGTTCTTTGAACAGACTTGTTTAGCCTGCTGAGATCCAAAATGGATCTCCAGTCCCCTGTCTTTTTTGCAACAAAAATAACTTGGAGTAGATTCCGGATCCTTGCTGGTCTGCTGGGACTGGCTGGATGGCCGGTATGTCTAGCAGTTTTGAAATTTCTAGTACTGCCTGTTCCCTTAGACCGTGTAGAACATCTGGAAGGGACTTGGTTGTTTGTACCGGGGTGTGGACAAAGGGAATCTTGTAACCCTCGGATATGATAGACCGTACCCATTTGTCTTGTGTGAGGAGTTGCCAGGCTTCTGGGTACAGTGACAATCTTCCCCCGACTGCCTCTGAAGGCGGACAGTCGGGCAGCCCCTCAGGGGTGCTGAAAGGGTTTGTCAGAGAACGATTCTCTGCTACCCTGATTCTGCAGGCCCCCTCTACCCCTCGGGCGGCGTCTAATATTGTTCCCTCCCCTGCCCATGGAGGGAAACTCACCACGTTTGTCAGGCACGACTCCCTGGGGTTTCCAAAACCACATTTTTCCACTCTTCTGACCCTTGGGGTATGGTCTAGAGGGAGTGGAAAAACGGACTCCCACGGCAGAGAGAGTCTTGCCTTCCTGCTCACACCTGGTAAGGGTATCTTTCACCTGTGGTCCAAACAGAGCCAAATCATCAAAGTGGGTATTGGTGAAGGACGCCTTAAAGGGATCAGCAAAGTTGCATAACTGCATCCAGGCATGTCTTCTCAAAGCCATGCCTGTACCTGCAGCCCTACTCGCCCCATCGGCTGCATAAGAAATGAGCCGCATGGAGGAGTTGACGATGGAATTAAGGGTCGCCAGCTGGGTGTTTATCTTGTCTTGAGCCCCCGCAGCTGATGGATCCTGAAGGGTATCACCCAGTTCCTTAAGAAGATCCCTTTGGAGACGGGTGAAATGGCACAGATAATTCATCGACCGCATAGAGAAGGTCGCTGAGGAAAACACCCGCTTCCCGTACCTGTCCATTGTCCTAGATTCTTTATTAGGTGGATGGACAGGCACCGAAGGGTCAGCCAACTCCTCCTTTGTGGCTGCTGCAACCACCATGGCATCAACAGAGACACCTTTTGTCAAAAATTGCTTGTTGGGTGGGGCTGTAATAAATTTAGTGGGCCTACGGGGAGTTGGTTCCACTGTGCACGGGGCTGACCACGCCCTCCGACCCACCACTTCTATTAGTGGGTCGAAAGGCGGAGACACCCAGGAGGTGGAAGGGCGAGAACCAAACGCGTCCAGGTAGACCGACTCGTCCTCCGAAGGGTTAAGGGCAGTCCAGTTCCCCCTCTGCTTAAGGATTTCTAGGATGTCTGAAAAGGAGACATCCTCAGAGGGGGATCTTGGGGACCCTTCCGAATCCTCCAAGTCGGTATCAGACGTGACTGACTCCGGGGAGTCGACATGTTTCCTCTTACATTTTCTCTTCCGGGGGGGCTCCTCCTAAGGATCGGGGGAGGCCTTGGAAGAGAAAGATATGCCCAATGGGGCGACCTGGAGCGTTTGCTCTCCACGCTTGGGGTCAGGAGGGTGGACAGAGACCGATGCAGGCACCATGGGGAGAAGAGCCGAAGGGGCTGATCGAGGGGCCGACTCAGGAGTCAGCACACTCCTCATGACCTCGAAGGCGCCCCTGTCAGGCAGAGCAGAAGGTCCCCACTCCAAGCAGACGAGAACCCCTGTCGGCACCGAGAGGGACGGCTCTGAGGCCGATGGGGCCGAACTTACCTGCGCAGATGCTCCGAGAGGGAGAAAGGGGTCGGACAAGGGTCTGATGCCACTCGCCCCCTCGGAGCCGACGAGGGAGACTCGGCGCCCAGATCCCTCCAAGGACGGAACCAAGGAAGAGATCGGAGCCAACGAAGGAGCCGAAAGGTGTGGTATCGGCTCCGACGTCACCAAGATTCGAGCCCTAACAGGCTCCGGCTCCGAACACAAGGAGGGAGTCGGAGGAGGAACTGCTGTAGATACCAGGACAGCCACAGTCTTTTGAGATGGGCTGGTTAAAATTTTGGCTAGGGCCTGCGACTTAAGGAGTCTGCTGACCACCCTCTCTAGGTCATAATCAGATAGCCTGGAAGACAGAGATGAGTGGGACCTATGGCTTTTCTCAGAGTGGAGTAATGGTGACCTCTGAGCCGAGCGATCCAATTCTAGGGAAGGAGACCTAGAACATTTTCGGCTGGAAGATGGTTCCGAAAGTAAAGTTGGTGCCGACCGAGGTCTAGAGGTGTCGGCTCCAGCCGGAGCCGACGAGGAGGCAGGTGCTCCACCAGGCGACGGCTCCGAACTGGGAGCCGACGGCTTGGCGGGCTTAGAGGATTTACCCGACGAAGGCTTGGTCGGGGATCCTTCTGGCTTAAGTAAGCCTCTCGGGGTGAGCTTGTTCCTACGCTCCTGCAGGACTCTCGGGCTGAAGGCATGACAGACCGAGCAGGAGTCCTGCAGGTGTAGAGGGCCCAAGCAATAAACGCAAGAAGTGTGACCGTCTGTCAGAGACATCTTCTGACAGCACGAGTCACACTTCTTAAAACCTGAGACTTTGGTATCCTTAGACATGATGGATACCAAAGAAAAAAGTCACTAGTGCTTAAACACACAGAACAACACACACACACACACACACACACACACACACACACACACACACACACACACACACACACACACACACACACACACACACACACGCACTAGTTAAGCTAACAAAATTAAACAATTACACAGTTAACTATATAAATTATATATATATATATATATATATATATATGCAAGTCTACAACTGTAATAAAGTAAAAGAGCTAACACTACCCTATAACACAAGGAAAGGGAGGGGAGATTTGCCACTGAGAAAAAGGGGGGGGGGGGAACTCTCTAACTAAAATGAGTTTCTAAGAGGGAATATAAGGGAGTAAACTAACCGGGAAGTTATAAATATAAGAAATGGTTATCGAGAAAAAACTAAAGTTAACTTTTAATATGTATATATATATATATATATATATATATATATGAATGAAAAAAAATTAATACGACCTGGAGCCAAGTAAATCGCAACCTCGTAGCTGAAGCGGCAAACGAGATCTGGAGATCTGACACCTAGCATTGTGGGATATAGGGAGGGCTTCGAGCCAGTAAATAGCTCTCGAGCTTTAGTAGACTGCCGAGTCGGAGCCGAGGATCGGCTCCGAACCCATCCAGCAAGAATGAAGGCAAGATAGACAACTTAACATTAAAGGGTTCCACAGCCATCAGTGCCTGTAACTCAGACACTCTTCTAGCTGAAGTGATGGCTAAAAGCAAGGCTGTTTTCCAAGAGAAGAATTTTAACTCTGCTGAAGCAGCAGGTTCAAAAGGGGGAACCGTGAGCTTTTCCAGTACAAAGTTAAGGTACCAAGAAGGGGTGGGTGCTCTCCTTGGGGGCCTTAAGTTGTTAGCCCCTCTCAGGAACTGCTTGATGAGAGGGTGAGAAAATAGAGGTGGCTCAGTATTGTAATGAGCCGAAATGGCAGAGGCATGAATCTTAATGGAGGAGAAGGATAGGCCTCTGTGGAGTAGCTCTGCTAGGTAATCCGGGATTAGAGGTAAGGCGGGCACTGCTGTCTCCTTTCCTTTAGACTGAATCCAAGAACAATATCTTTTCCATTTTTCAGCAAAGGATTTCCTAGTACTAGGCCTTCTCGCTTCAAGAATGACATCCAGCACCTGTTTGCTTAGGGTTGCTGGTGGAGTATTCAAATAATAAGCCAGACTGCAAGGCTTAGAGTTTGCAACTGTGGATGCAAAATATGTCCCTCCTGCTGTGACAGCAGGGTAGGGGTCTGGTGTAGGTGCCAAGGTGGCACCATTGTCAGGCTGCGCAGGAGTTGGTACCAGTGCTGGTGTGGCCAGTCCGGGGCAATCAGAATTGTCCTTGACCTGTCTTGTTTTATCTTGAGTAGTACTCTTGAGAGAAGGGGCAAGGGGGAAAGGCATAGATTGTGATGTTTTCCCATTAAAAGGATAGAGCATCCACCTTCCAGGCCCTGCTGTGAGGGTTCCTGGTACAGAAATTGCTTAACTGGTGGTTGTCGGGGGAGGCAAAGAAATCCACCTCTGGATCAGAAGGTTGAAGGTGCTGGGCTCCAATTTCCACTAGTGTGGGTCTAGGAGATTTCTGATTAAGTCGTCTGCCAGTGAATTTTGTTTGCCTGGCAGGAATTGAGCTTGTAGATGGACTTGGTTGTCCAAAGCTGTGTTCCACAGGGCCATGGCTAACCTGCAGAGTGGGTAAGAATGGTTCCCCCCTGCTTGTTTATGTATCACATAACTGTGGTGTTTTGCCTTGGGCTCCAGTGGCCCTGAATGCATTTGCTAGTCATGTGAACCCCCCCCCCCCAATGCATAGTCTGACGCATCTGTGGTCAAGGTTTGGGCATCGTGGGGTTGAGTAAAATGCAGTCCCTTGTTGTGGTTGCATGCTTCTGCCCACCAAAGAAACTCTGCCCTTAGACAAGGGATGACAGGAATGACTGTTTCCAGGTCCTGAGAATGCTGGCACCAAAGACTTTTTAAGTACCATTGAAATTTCCTCATATGCAGTCTTGCATATGGAATTAGCAGGATACATGAGGCCATGAACCCTAGGGCCTGCAGTATTTTTCTTGCACATAGCTGGGTACTGGTTGCCATTTGCTTGAAGTAGTCTGTCAGACGGACTTGTTTTTCTGAAGTGAGAAATGCCATCTGGGAAGTTGTGTCCAAGCTTGCTCCCAGGAATACAATCTTTTGACTGGGTACCAGTTGTGATTTCTTTTCGTTGATGGTGTACCCCGAAGAATTGAGAAGGCTTTTTACAAATGCCAGCTGCTGAAACAGCAATTTCTGACTGTCCGACTGAATCAGGTAGTCGTCCAAGTACGGGTAAATTTGGATATTTCTCTGCCTGCAGTATGCAATGGCTGGAATAATAGTATAAAAAAGACCAAAAACTCAAAACAAACTGCCACGTAGACTAGAATCCAAATAGGTCCAGAATTTACTAAGACAAATAATCCAAAGTAAGATCTTTCGTTTGGCAGCTATCACCAAACTTCTTCAGACAAAGTAATAGAGCAAATACAATCCAAGTTATACTACAAGAACAGTATGCAATGGCTGGAGCCTGGCATTTTGTGAATACCCTGGGCACAGTAGATAAGCCAAAGGGAAGTGCAGAGAACTGATAATGCATAGATCCTGCCCGGAGACGTACATATTTCCTGCATGACTCCCTTATAGGGATGTGCAGATAACCTTCTTTTAAGTCTAGGGTGACTAACCAGGCATCCTTGGCTAGCATAGGGAGAAGCTGTTGCAGGGTAAGCATCTTGAATTTTGGGACCACCAGGAAGGTGATGAGAATTGAAAGATCCAGGATTGGGCGCCAAGAGCTCTCTTTCCTGGGCACCAGGAATAGTCTGGAGTAGAAACCCTGACCCCTTTGTTCTACTGGAACAGGCTGAATAGCTCTGATATTGCGCAGGGAAAGTAATTGGTTTGAGCCTCTGCCCACTGGTTTGGAGGAAGATCTGGAAACCTGCTTGGGGTTGGCAGTGAATAGAAATAAATCTTGTACCCCTCAGATAAAATGCTGAGGACCCATCGGTCCTGAGTGATGGACATCCAGTTTTTTGCATGAAGGGCAAGTTTTCTTCCTAGGGGCACAAGCAATTGGGCAGGGCTGGGAAGTAACAGTTGAGAAGTCATTGCAAACTTTTTCCATAGGGAGGTGTTTTACCACTCCCTGTTTTTTTTTTTTTTTTTGGGGGGGGGGGGGCACTCCACTGCTTAGATCTCTGCATACCCTGAGACTGTAGTCTGGGTGGTCTGTTTCCCCTGGGTCTTGCTTGGGAAGGCCTGGCGGGGGCTGGAAAAGACCAGTGTTTTGAAGGGCAATGCCTACTGAATCTAGGTGGTTGCACTTGTAAGAATTCTTTAAGTGTTTCCATAGATTTAGCTTTTTCTTCCATCTTTTTAAGAACAACTTCTGCTTTGGTGCCAAACAAACAGTCTTTATTTAAAGGAGAGTCTAGTAATTTGGATTTGACATGATCTGGCAAGGTCTGCTCCTTCAGCCAAGCATGTCTTCTCAGTACAGAGCCAGTGACTGCAGCCCTGCAAGATGCTTCTAGGGCATCAAAACCACACTGCAAAGTATGCTTACTAACTTGGTTTGCAGAATGCATAAGCTATTGAAATTTTTTATTTTCAGCACAGTCTGGAAATATTACCATTTTTTGTTTAATTAGTTCCATAATATGTTGCTGGTACTTCAGCACGTGAAACTGGCAATTCAATGCCATGATAGCAAGAGTTGCAGAGTTATATACCTTCTTACCCCATCTGTCTAAAGCTCTGGAATCCCTGTCCAAAGGGGAAGAATTTTTGGCTGCAGTAGCCTTAATACCTTTAGGTCCCTGGGAAATGATCTCTGGATCAGCAGTAGGATTCTTGAAAAGAAACTAGTGGGAATCAGGCACGCTGTAGTACCTGTCCGGTTTCCTAGGGACCAGAGGTAAGGTGTCTGGAGTAAGACTGGATTCCATGAGAACATCATCCACAACATCCAAGACAGTGGGTATAGCTAGCTAAAGGCCTGTGCTGAGGCAACTCTAAAAATTCTCTGAGTCTCTTTTTGGACTGAGAATAGTTTTGAAAATGCTCTTAAAGTATGCAAGGTTTCACCAAAAGAAAAACCCTCTGGGGGGGGGGGGGGGGCAGAGGGAATGGATTCCTCTGATCTGAATCCTCATAGGCTAATAAGGGCATGCCCTGATAATCAGAAAGGTCAGTCACTGGACTCCTGGTCTGTAGAACCTGAAGGCAACTGAATTCTTTGTCTCTTAGCAGGGGAAGGCTGGCTTCCCCTAATTAGTGTAATAAGGTCTTCAGCCATTCTAAGCATCTGTTTTTGTGGCATGGGTGCCTGAGCATGCGCTTTGGTTGTCTGTTTTCTAGGCGTAGTGCGTACTCTGGCCCTAAGAAACTTGGTAGTTTTGGCTAAAAATGAAGTCGTCAGTTTGATTCAAACATCAGTAGGACGAACACCACCCTCAGAAGACGGTGCCTGCACAGAGGCTCCGGACTCATCCAAGGTAGAGACATCTGCTGGTTCCACAGTCGAAGAAGCATCTCGCGGCATATCGGACTCCGAATGGGTCTCAGTAGAGGCCTGTAAATCCACAGAAGTGGGCTGCAAAGGCGCCTCACTGAGTATCGGCAGACTGGCGACTAGCTTAAAGGAAGTGTTGTCAGCAGTTTTGGACCTATGTGGTCTCTGTCTTTATCCTAATGTTTTTTTCGGAATATCGGTAGTTGGATGGCTTACCGAAGTCATTTTGGAATATGGAGAATGAGATCAAAAGAATTTAGTGACAAAGATAGCCCGATGACGAATGGTTTGGGCGTTAAACAAGGCACAAAACCGACAGCGAGGGACGTCGTGGTCTGGGCCTAAACCGGTGAAGCAGTAAGAATGAAAATCTTTGAGGTATTTGCTTTCCACAGGCAAGACAATTGTTAACTTTTTCTGACATCGGTTAGAGCAAGAAAAAAGGATCACCAATGGGGTACTTAGCTTTAGAAGACCTCAGGATGATTAACTCGAAAACGAAAATTTCAAGTAGCGGCTGACCGGCACTTGCGAACTGCTTCTGCTTTGGGCTCCTCCTCGGCAAGAAAGACTGATGTAATGGCGTCTGCTGCCTGTTTTTATACCCCTGACGACATGACGTCATGGAAGAAGCGACAGCATCCGACACAGAAATACTAAGACTCTGGTATTCGGGCCGACTGAGGGCTACCTGCAGGCAGATAACCCAAGTGTGATGACTGCAACAGTGAAACACGATGAACATCTATGGTTATGGTAGGATTATACACAACTATTCTACATCCTTCTATTCACATGTTGCAGTATTCATAACATGAGGGAGAATACCAAAGCTCCTGCAGAAAAAGAATTGGGTGGAGCAGCAGCAACATTCTCCATAAGCCCTGCAAAATAGTCCTGGCAAAACCAGCTATGGACTTGGAAATGCCACCTAACTTATAATGTTTTGTGAAGGTATGAAGAGAAGCCCAGGTAGCTGACTTGCAAATATGTATACTAAGTAGCATTTCTGCAGCTGCTCTTCATGCCTCCATCAAGACAATCTGATTAAGAGAAACTTGCGACAGTCTGGTGGAAGGGGGTCGGCTGAGGGAAAAGAGAATATAACCGAGAAATTGACTAGGACAATGTTCTGTGAAAGCAATCGGGTTTTCCCAGGTGTGACACCTTTAAAGATAATACAAAACCTGTTAGACTTGAAGTAAAGTTGTTTTTTTTTTTTGTTTTTTTTAAAGCAATGGGGATACTAATATAAACATGTGCTTTTGTTTTTCTTGTTCACCCTTCTTCTCTTTCTTTGTCCAGTTTTGAGAAATGTATGCATTCCAATGAAAAAAGAATGAGGAGGGGAGGAGGTGGGGGGAGAGCGGAAGGGTGTGGTTAACAGAGTATGACAAAAGAAAAATCAGTGTGCTTTTTCCCATGTTTGCATAGGGAAATGACTGGGTAAAAACCCTAGGCGTTATCCGGTAACAAGTTTATTACAAAGCATGTAAATGAAAAAAAACATTGAATAATATAAGGCTTTTTTTCTGATAAACAAGCTAGCTGTTTTGTGTCTGGTTTGCATGTCACCAGAAGACAATTTGATAAAGAAAAATGGCTTGGAGAAAGTGTTTACTGAAAGCATTCAAGTGTTTTCTTAACTGGGAGAATTATATAGATATATAAAAAAAATCAAATAGCACTTACTAATAGCACAGGCTGTACCATGCGTCTTACTATGACCAACCTTTCTTTTTGGTTAACTTTAGCCTGTCTGTGTAGCTATCAACTTAGAACTGATGTTCTTATTAGGAAGCAAAAACTACAGTGTTTAAAGATGTAGTTTTGTGTGTTATTATAAAGTTCATAGGTTTTGCAGGTTTTTTTGGGAGGGGTTGTTTGTTCTGTTTGAGAGTTTTCAAAAAAAAAAAAAGGTTATGTAAGATGTGACATAGTGGCAAATGGATATGACATGAAGAAACTGTATAAAAGACCAACTTGCTGAACAGTATATACATGTAACACAAAAGTTGGAACTAGACATTTAGCAAAAGAGCAGTTACATATAAAAGGTGGTAATAATAACTATATAAAAAAGAAAGAGTAGTGAACTATTTTAAAAAACGTAGAGTGCAAATAGCTATGCTACAGGAGGCATCTGGAAAGAACTGTACATGTGAATTTGATAAATAAAAGTTTTCAAGATGGTTATTCAGCAGAATATTTGGGGCAAAGGAAAAAAGGAGTACTTATATTAATTGCAAGAGGAGCTCCAATAGTGATAGACGAGGAAAAAAGATAATAATGGAAGATGCATAGTACTAAGGGGCTACTGGCTAGGGAGGAGGATTACACTGAAATGCATTTACATCCCCCTTAAAACTGCTATAATGGAGCTTAAGAAAATTCTGGGAGAAATCAGCTTTTAGCAAGGATTACTACTTATAGGTGGAGACTGGAATTTGGTTTGCAAAAGTGAAGATGTGTCTGGGGGGCCTAGAAAGGAAAATATAACAAGAAAGGGTAGATTTTTGAAGAAATTTATGAAAATGCTTGGCATGGAAGATGTGAATTCAGTACTAGGAGTTCAGGGTGTACTTACATATTACTTACTGAGATACAAAAACTGGGCTAGGCTAGATGGATTTTATATCTCACAGGAACATGTGCATTTAATTGAAGGTCTTGAAAGGCACCCAATAACTATTTCAGATCATGCACCAATAATAACTAAAATAAAAACCCAGGGTAATGAAATGAAAATGAGACACTGGTGTTTTCCCACGTATCAACTGAAAAGAGAGGAATTTAAGGAATGGGTTGTGGAATGAATTCAGGAGCTACTAGGGAAGATAGATTTATCTTCTGAAAACACAGCTAAGGAGTGGAATAAAATTAAAGTGGAGTTAAAAACTAGGTTGGAAATAAAAGAAAGGGAGATATGGCTAAACAGTAACAAGAATTATTTAGGATTGACAAATGTTAAAGTATTGCAAAATAGGGTAAATCTCTCAGAACAAGAAAAGGAGCAACTGCAGAATGCTAAATAGAAAATAAGGAATTACCTCGATAATATGCATGAGTTTAGAAAGACTGCTATTAAGCAACTGTTTTTTGATAATTCTAGAGCACAAAAACTTCTAGCACAACTCAGGCAACAAAAAGTGGAAAGGGCAGTCACCAAGTTTAGGGAGCCTATAACAAGAAAGATAACAAGAGACCCTGTAGAAGTATTAGAAATATTTTGGAAATTTTATGAAAATTTGTATAAAACAAAAAATTATGGAAATCAAAAAAAGGTACAAATGGAGAGGTACATGAGGCTCAATTACTAACAGTTAGGATAGGAAGGGTGAGATAAAAATGGCTATGTATAATCAATCTACAGGAAAGTCCCAAGAATAGATGGTATTCCTGTGGAAGTTTGGAAGTTAGGAGGGAGAAAAGTGATAAAGATCTGGAAGGTTGTGTTTGACAGTACTTTAAGAGGAGGAGAAGTACTAACATCCTGGAAGAAGGTAGTGGCAACGGTAATACCCGAAGAGGGTAAAGATTCATCGGATCCAGCTTCATACAGACCCATTTCAATACTAAACCACGATTATAAAGTGTTTATGTCTATAATGGCTAAAAGAATGGCAGAAGTGATATCAAAATTGATAGATATGGATCAGTGGTTTTGTGGAGGGAAGGAAGCATGGGGATAGTGGATGCCATGAACCCCAACAGGTGAAGAAACTCCCTGGCAGTCATGGATTGCAGAAGCAAGAGGGTCTGGAAGTACGTTGTGAAGGACAGGACCTTTTCTGGAGGTAAGAAAGCCAGCATCTTGAGTGGAGGGAGAAGAGAGAAGGGAGAAAGAGAGCTGAGGGTTGTCTCAGGGCCATAATGGCATTGAACAGGCCTTAGGAAAAGGTATACCAATCTGCTGGTTGTTCCAGGCAGGAGAAATATGTTTAGTTTTAATTTTCTTCTTTTTAGGAACTTTCATATGGTGGAAGGACCTGACGTCAGCCTACACGCCACAATATTGGCAGGGACATCTTCTTGCAAAATGATCTCTGAAATGCCACGCAGGCCATCAGTCACAATGACCAAAGGTTCTCCCCTACGTCTGGAATGGATACCTATGTTTCCCGTGAGGATGTGCTGGTAAGGTCCTTCACGGCCTCCACACCAGTACCCATCAAAGGAGTGCCTACCGACTCTGGAATAGTCTCCAGGCCAGCAATGGCCTCGGAAGAGAAGTCCAGACCAGAGGAAGCAGCGGGTAAATCAGGCCTAGATTTCTTGGCCTTCTTAGTTTGCGGCTCATCTGAAGGGCCTGATGTACCCTCCATATCACAAACGAGACGTTTAAGACATTGATTTTTCCAGGTATACATTTAGGGAAGAAAACCAACACAGACCAAACGAAACTTCAAAAAAAGACAAATCCCAGGTGTCTGTCCATAAACCACAAGAAATCAGTCAACTTTTTAGAGCATTCATTCACACATTTATTACGTGAACTTCCTCAGAAAAAACTAACACTCTTGTCCATACTTCCTTATAAACTAAAATCACAGGAAATTACTTCAATAATGAAAAATTAAATAATTAAATAATTAATTTCCCATGTAAAATTTCTTAAATATATATGCTCTTAACATTCAAATTTTCTCTTATTAAATTCAAATACTTAAATATATAAAACATATTTAAACATATGAATGTATATCTACTTACATAATACATTCACTTAAGTAAAAAACATTTTAAATTAATAGACTCATTTAATCCTGGTAACTTAGCCCCTAGGCTTAACTGCCATAATGTTTCCTTACATTCCAAAATATTATTTAAATCCCCTCCAAACATTACTTCATTAACCTTTTCCACCACAGAAAATTCAAACTTCTTAAAATCTAAACAAGATGCAGCATGTTTTGCCAAAGAATTTGTTATGTCTTTATTTTTAATTGCCAAATTATGCTCGTATATTCTACGTTTTAAAGCCTTTTTGGTTTTCCCTATATAATAATGGGTACATGACACACAACAAGCTATGTAGACTACAAATTCAGTATTACAATTAAAATACTCTAGCCCATATAGTGTAGTTTAAATGCTTTAAAGTCACAAAGGAGCTGTTACTAATATATCTACACTGTTTACAGTTTTTACAAGCATACAAGCATATGTACCCTTTTTATTACTAACTGTTCTACTACTAGCAATAATCCTCCTATTTTCAGATTCTAATAAAGACTTCATATTCATCACCTTTTTATACGTAAATTTAGGTGCATTGCCTATTGCATCAATCAGTTCTTTGTTACCCAATAGAACTTTCCAATTATTTTCTATAATACTCTTTACAAACTACATCTCTAACTATAGGTAATGGAAATGCAATGTGATAATTCTCATTTGCATTCGGAGTAGAAACCTTAAGTACAGAACTTATACAGATATCTTTAGACAGGAGGATAGGTTTGACTACACCTTGTCTCAACTTAACATCCTGTTCTATCCTTTTTATCCAATCTACATTATATCCTCTGTGAAGAAATAATGATCTCAAAAACAAAATTTCTTTTAAAAATATATCATTGTCTGTAGTCAATCTACTCAAACGTATTATTTGACCTTTGACAACTCCCTTTTTCATATGTTGCGGATGCAGGATATCCTTATGTAAATATTGGTTTGCAAACACTTCTTTCCTATGCACTTTACTAATGAATGTGTTGTTTTCCCTATTTATGTTCAAATCTACATCCAAGTATGAAATACAATCTCCAAATCCACTTATTTTAAATTCTAGAAAATTTGTAGTGTTGTTCAAATCTTCCACCATGTTAGCAAACTCCTCATAAGTACCTGTCCACAAGAATAAAAGGTAGTCAATGAATCTGTAGTAAGTTTGCACTTTACAATAGTTATGATGTTTTAAAAGAAATTTCAACTCCCAATTTGCCATTACTAGGTTTGCAAAGGCTGGGGCTACTCTTGCCCCCACTGCTACACCTGAAATCTGTTGATAAATATTTTTATCAAACCTGAAAAAATTATTTTCTAAAATTAATTCCATTAAACTGCAAATGGTGTTTGTTTAGTATTACCCAGTTCTGTATTTTCAGTCAAATATTCTCTAAGATATTCTAGTCCTTCTTCTTGATTGACAGAAGTATATAAAGGCCTGACATCTAAGGTACCAAAACTGGTGGATTCTAATGTTACATCTAAACTACATAACTGCTCCAATAAGTGCCAAGAGTCCCTTAGATAGAATTTAGATTTCTGGACTATTGGATTTAAAGCATAATCCAACCAAACAGAAATATTTTCAGTTTTAGAATGTTTAGCTGAAATAATGGGCCTAAAAGGAGGATTTGTCTGATTTAACTGTATTTTCGGAATCCCCAAAAAAGTTGCCAATTTAGGATGTTTAACCAAAAGATAATCATAACTGTCGTAGTCTAACTCACCTTGGCTAAACATATCAAATAATGCTACATCTATTCTTTGAAAACTTTGTTTCACATCCCTTACTTGAACTTTTCTATAAGTTGTGGTATCGTCCAACATTTCCAACAAAGAACTATTATATTGTTTAGTATTCATTACCACAATCTTACCACCCTTATCTGCCTTCATTGTTCTAAGGTCAGAATTTTTACACAAAGGATCCAAAGCCACCTTTTCTTTATCACTCAAATTGTCTGTGTGCCCATTTGAACAAATATTCCTAAAGTCATTTTCACATAAATTCTGGAACACCTGAAGTGTGTTAAGTAGTGGAGGATTAAATGTACTTGGCTTTCTAGGTTTAGTATCCAATGATCTATTATTTGATGCTTCCATAACATCCTGTATGATGCAACTCAAATTTAATTTTCTTAAATACAACCTAAAGTCAATCAAAAGTAGATTTGAACATAAATAGGGAAACAACACATTCATTAGTAAAGTGCATAGGAAAGACGTGTTTGCAAACCAATATTTACATAAGGATAGCCTGCATCCACAACATATGAAAAAGGGAGTTGCCAAAGGTCAAATAATACGATCGAGTAGATTGACTACAGACGATGATATATTTTTAAAAGAAATTTTGTTTTTGAGATCATTATTTCTTCACAGAGGATATAATGTAGATTGGATAAAAAGGATAGAACAGGAGGTTATTAAGTTGAGACAAGGTGTAGCCAAACCTATCCTCCTGTCTAAAGATATCTGTGTAAGTTCTGTACTTAAGGTTTCTACTCCGAATGCTAATGAGAATTATCACATTGCATTTCCATTACCTATAGTTAATGAGATGTGGTTTGTAAAGGGTATTATAGAAAATAATTGGAAAGTTCTATTGGGCAACAAAGAACTGATCGGTGCAATAGGCAATACACCTAAATTTACGTACAAAAAGGTGATGAATATGAAGTCTTTATTAGAATCTGAAAATAGGAGGATTATTACTAGTAGTAGAACAGTTAGTAAGAAAAAGGGTACATATGCTTGTAAAAACTGTAAACAGTGTAGATATATTAGTAACAGCTCCTTTGTGACTTTAAAGCATTTAAACTACACTATATGGGCTAAAGCATATTTTAAGTGTAATATTGAATTTGTAGTCTACATAGTTTGTTGTGTCATGTACCCATTATTATATAGGGAAAACCAAAAGGGCTTTAAAATGTAGAATATACGAGCATAATTTGGCAATTAAAAATAAAGACACAACAAATTCTTTGGCAAAACATGCTGCATCTTGTTTAGATTTTAAGAAGTTTGAATTTTCTGTGGTGGAAAAGGTTAATGAAGTAATGTTTGGAGGGGATTTAAATATTTTGGAATGTAAGGAAACATTATGGCAGTTAAGCCTAGGGGCTGATAAGTTACCAGGATTAAATGAGTCTATTAATTTGAAATGTTTTTTACTTAATAAGTGAATGTATTATGTAAGTAGATATACATTAATATGTTTAAATATGTTTTATATATTTAAGTATTTGAATTTAATGAGAGAAATTTTGAATGTTAAGAGCAGATATATTTAAGAAATTTTACATGGGAAATTAATTATTTAATTTTTCATTATTGATGTCATTTCCTGTGATTTTAGTTTATAAATGAAGTATGGACAAGAGTGTTAGTTTTTTCTGAGGAAGTTCATGTAATAAATGTGTGAATGAAAGCTCTAAAAAGTTGACTGATTTCTTGTGGTTTATGGACAGACACCTGGGATTTGTCTTTTTTTGAAGTTTGTTTGGTCTGTGTTGGTTTTATTCATCAGTTACTTTTCCGGTGGCATCCATGGCCGCTGAGGGATCTAGTCAAGAAAGTTTGCTCAATTTGTCCGTTTATCCAGTCCCTGGGAGTACAGAAGGTACCAATGTACCGTCAAAACTATATCACCAGGAAGAACTAATTTCAACGATTGTGGAGATTGTTAAACAAAGTATGTTCAATTACGTTCCGCCTGAACACTAACGTAAAAGGGTCAGAACTAGAATTGAGAACACTTCCACGTCACCACGACATGCAGGAAATGATGTAGTAGTTGGCGGTATTTCAGTTAATGGTAATACCGAAGGTGAAAACACGGCAACAAGTGAACGGATTCCCGTTAAAGAAAACGTTCGGGACTATGTTTGCAAGTCTAAAGAGAACCCATTTTCAGCCATTCAAGTCACTGAAGCCGAAGCAAGCAAGTCAAATAACGATGACCAGTACTTAGACAGTGCGAATTGTAGAAAGACAATATATGAGTTAGAAAAAATGGTATTCAAGTATGTGACTTTAGAATTGGAGATATTATATTTTGAAGAGAGCATTAGTAGAAAACTAGTGCCACAAGGTTTATGCACAGCTAAGTTTCCTAAATGTGCAACACCCGGGGATGAACTTTGTGAACAGTTAATAGAACTTTACAACAACACTGGTGTTAGTATGATGCGCTTACTAATAGCACATTACCAAAAAGAAATAGTCACAATTAAGGATACCATAAAGAATTTAGATGAAAAAATTAAAAGTTATAATTGTTTTAGAGACTATGTAGTGTTGTACAATGGTGTAGAGGCGAAGGCCGATAGACATCGGGCTACAATAGTCTCTAGAAAACAATCAAAATTAAAGAGAGACATTTTGGCGTACCAATTGAAGCAAGCATATAGTGTCCAAAATAGTGTTTCTGAGGTGCAGAGACTTAGTGACAATCAAAATAATGTCAATTCTTTTGGACAAACATCTGGTACTAGTTTAAATATGCAAGAGAAATTTGCTTTGACAGACAAGAAATCTAGTGGCGAAAATTGTGGTTCCACTAAAGAAAGTGACAAAGAAAGTACATTTTTAGTTTATGGTGAGTCTGTTGGGGGTGAACAAGAAAATGAAAACCGAACCAGCTATGCACAGGTTGCTTCTCAACCTACACAAGGACATAATCAAGGCCCTTTTTCCCATGGACAATGTACAAACCAAACAGATTCGCAGATGGTACAATACATCCCAGTACAAGGGGAAGGGCAAAGGGAAAGGGAAAAATTACAACCACCACAAGAAATTGAAGTGGTAAACAATGCGAGTATAATAAATGAGGTAGAAGATTTTTCAATTAACATTATTAATTTATCTGATGTTGCATTATCTAGTGATGTTGAAAATGTTTTGAAAAAAGGTTTTACCTTTATACCTACAAACAGTATGAATATAGGGAGACTTTTGATTGACATTAGGTTGTATTTAAGAAAATTAAACAAAGTTTTCAAAGAATAGATGTAGCATTATTTGATATGTTTAGCCAAGGTGAGTTAGACTACGACAGTTATGATTATCTTTTGGTTAAACATCCTAAACTGGCAACTTTTTTTGGAATTCCGAAAATACAGTTAAATCAGACAAATCCTCCTTTTAGGCCCATTATTTCAGCTAAACATTCTAAAACTGCTTTAAATCCAATAGTCCAGAAATCTAAATTCTATCCAAGGGACTCTTGGCACTTATTGGAGCAGTTACGTAGCTTAGATGTAACATTAGAATCCACCAGTTTTGGTACCTTAGATGTCAGGTCCTTATATACTTCTATCAATCAAGAAGAAGGACTAGAATATCTTAGAGAGTATTTGACTGAAAATACAGAACTGAGTAATACTAAAACAAACACCATTTGCAGTTTAATGGAATTAATTTTAGAAAATAATTTTTTCAGGTTTGATAAAAATATTTATCAACAAATTTCAGGTGTAGCCATGGGGGCAAGAGTAGCCCCAGCCTTTGCAAACCTAGTAATGGCAAATTGGGAGTTGAAATTTCTTTTAAAACATCATAACTATTTTAAAGTACAAACTTACTACAGATTCATTGACAACCTTTTTTTTCTTGTGGACAGGTACTTATGAGGAGTTTGCTAACATGGTGGAAGATTTGAACACTACTACAAATTTTCTAGAATTTAAAATAAGTGGATTTGGAGATTGTATTTCATACTTGGATGTAGATTTAAACATAAATAGGGAAAACAACACATTCATTAGTAAAGTGCATAGGAAAGAAGTGTTTGCAAACCAATATTTACATAAGGATAGCCTGCATCCACAACATATGAAAAAGGGAGTTGTCAAAGGTCAAATAATACGTTTGAGTAGAGTGACTACAGACGATATATTTTTAAAAGAAATTTTGTTTTTGAGATTATTACTTCTTCACAGAAGATATAATGTAGATTGGATAAAAAGGATAGAACAGGAGGTTATTAAGTTGAGACAAGGTGTAGTCAAACCTATCCTCCTGTCTAAAGATATCTGTGCAAGTTCTGTACTTAAGGTTTCTACTCCAAATGCAAATGAGAATTATCACATTGCATTTCCATTACCTACAGTTAATGAGATGTGGTTTGTAAAGGGTATTATAGAAAATAATTGGAAAGTTCTATTGGGTAACAAAGAACTGATTGGTGCAATAGGCAATACACGTACAAAAAGGTGATGAATATGAAGTCTTTATTAGAATCTGAAAATAGGAGGGTTATTACTAGTAGTAGAACAGTTAGTAATAAAAAGGGTACATATGCTTGTAAAAACTGCAAACAGTGTAGATATATTAGTAACAGCTCCTTTGTGACTTTAAAGCATTTAAACTACACTATATGGGCTAAAGAGTATTTTAATTGTAATACTGAATTTGTAGTCTACATAGCTTGTTGTGTGTCATGTACCCATTATTATATAGGGATAACAAAAAGGGCTTTAAAACGTAGAATATACGAGCATAATTTGGCAATTAAAAATAAAGACACAACAAATTCTTTGGCAAAACATGCTGCATCTTGTTTAGATTTTAAGAAGTTTGAATTTTCTGTGGTGGAAAAGGTTAATGAAGTAATGTTTGGAGGGGATTTAAATAATATTTTGGAATGTAAGGAAACATTATGGCAGTTAAGCCTAGGGGCTGATAAGTTACCAGGATTAAATGAGTCTATTAATTTAAAATGTTTTTTTACTTAATAAGTGAATGCATTATGTAAGTAGATATACATTAATATGTTTAAATATGTTTTATATATTTAAGTATTTGAATTTAATGAGAGAAATTTTGAATGTTAAGAACATATATATTTAAGAAATTTTACATGGGAAATTATTTAATTATTAAATTTTTCATTATTGATGTAATTTCCTGTGATTTTAGCTTATAAGGAAGTATGGACAAGAGTGTTAGCTTTTTCTGAGGAAGTTGACGTAATAAATGTGTGAATGAAAGTGCTAAAAAGTTGACTGATTTCTTGTGGTTTATGGACAGACACCTGGGCTTTGTCTTATACATTTAGGGAAGTTAACTGGCTATGCAGGGTCTTGGAAACAAATAGACAAAGGTTGTTAATGTCCTTACGTGGAATCTGCCTTCCACACTGATACTTGCCCTTCCAGACACGTAACCTCAAAAAAAAAGTAGCCAAAAGGTAATAAAGAAAAAAACTCAACGGGGCACTTATCTGAACAAGATTCGCAACTTGTCAAACAAGCGAAGACCGGAGCAGACAATCTCACAGGAGGCAGAAAAGTTCTGAGGTCTAGTACGGGGCAACATCCGCTTTACATCCCATGTCATTTTATGTCCAACACAGGATTTGCTCTCTGTGCGGGGTTGCACGTACCTTACAGTAGCACAACACTTTGTATACTGGCTGGACATAAGAGTCAGCCGGCAGCAGACTTCCCCCATGTTATGAACAATGTAACATATGAACAGAAGGACATCTAGAGGGACTTGGCAACATGTCAGACTCTGAACAGGTACCCTAAGTTTTGGACTTTGTCCTTGTGCCAAGGAAGATCAACCTCTGCCCGATCAGCAGACGGCATTGTACACAAAGGCCCTAGTGACAAACTAAAGTGCTTAGTTAAAATCTCAGCCCTATGTTTGATTGTTCTACTGTAAAAGTGAGCACAGAGCTGACAGGTATATTGTGTTCTGGGCCTAAACAAGTTACGTAAAAGGAACGAAAACCCTGGTGTGGTACTTGCTTACCACAGCGGAGACAGTTATTAACTTTCTCTGACATTAACCAAGAAACATATGAAAAGCTTACCAATGGGATACTTAGCTTTAGACATCTTCTTTCGCTGGTGCAGACTGACACACTGACTAGCACTCTGCTTCGGGCTACGACAGCAAGAACGAACTGAGGTTATGGTGTCAGCTGACCTAGACATTTTGACATTGGTCAGGGTTTCCACAGGCTTGAGGAGGAGAAAATTCTCTGGTGGTCGGGCCAGCCAAGGGCTTCCACTACAGGAAATCCCAACAGTTAGGACTGCGACAGTGAAACAAGAAGAACATCCATTACATCCACTGGGGACTCTTGCTCCAGTGTGTCCTAGTTCAAGGGGTTACCAAAATCTTATCCAACTTGCAAGGTATTGGCTCCTCCACATCGGGTTCCTTCCACGCCTGCTGTGAAACTATATTTATAAGGTCATTAATGGGCAGTACTACCTAAGAGGTAGAAAAGCCAGCCCCAACAGCCTCGAGGAACAGACACCTCATGACAAGGAACTTAGGCGGACCAACCCCTCACTGTTTTATTAATTGAAGAATGTTACAGAACGTGACATCTTCTAAAGACGACTGTGGGGACCCTTCTCCCTCATCAAAGTCTGTGTCTTCAGTGACGGATTCTGGACAAGGGTCTAAATGGCTCTTACTACAAGTCTGCTTCCCTGGAACCTGCCTCATTTGGGCTTTTCAGAAAGGTTCAAAATTAGACTGGGAACTAGCGTGGTGAGCATGCCAAAGCTGAAGGAGACCGACTTTCCCTGTCAACCAGAATGTACAGATTTGGATACAGGATCCAATGGAGGTGAGAATGGAGCCAAGCATGGCGGAGACTCTTATCCTCTTGGTCTGAAGAGAACCCTTTCAAATGTCTCAAATGCTGAAGACAAAAGCGGAGCTGAAGATGCACTCATCTGAAACGAAAAAGGGATAGGAGGGACATCCTTGGCTCTGATCCCTCTAACTCTGAGGCTGACAGTGGTGCCGAGCTATAAAGCACCAAGGCACTGAAGGGAAGGGACAGATCTGAAGACTTCTGAGTTGAACTCGTCTCTGAGCTCTGGCTCAAAGGCTTCAGTTCCAAGACTCATTCTGATCTGATAACACTGGAGTAGAAACAGTAATACAGATTGTTGGAGTCAAAGCTAAAAGGACTGTGAGCCCTGATGGGAAGGCTCAGATCTGTGGGATTTGCATCTGAAGATTGGCCTGGGATAGAAGAAACCAATGGAAAAGGCAGATGTGACCACACTTGGGGTCTTCAAGGAGGTTATCACTGGGAAGACCCCCAGCTGAATCCGAAGGAGCCTCTGCATCACCCTCTTGACATCCACTTCTGTAAGACTCCTTGACAAACAGAAGGACCTTACAGGTGAAGCCACTGAGGGTAGTCAAGAGGTATTCCTCTCCTGCAGGAAAATGAATGAAGTCCTAGGACTCACTGGTTTCAGTGAGAAATGTGGAGAAGGTGTTAGGAGATCGAGGGTTTAGGCATTTTCAGTGCCAGATCGAGGAGATCTGTAGTCTGGAGACTTGTTTCCTGGGGTTTTCTACCCTCTCTTCTGATTCCTTCTCTCTCTTTCTAGGTTTGTCTTTCTCCTTTACCTTTGACTTGGGATTTATCCATTTTATTTTGGGGAGAAGAGCCATCTTAAGAGGACAGAGTCAAAGTTCCTGCTTCAGCTGGAAGAAGGCACTTTAGGATTAACTTGTCCCTTCATTCCTGAAGACCTCTGGGACTAAGAGAGACAAACTCTTCACAACTGATGCCAAAGCGTGCTACTCCCATGTAATATACAGAATGAATGAGAGTCCTACCATGGTATTTTATGGGTGTAGGCCAAACACTTTTTAAATCCAGCAGCCTTGTCTGACATATTGGAAAACAATTAAACTAGACAAAACACAAGCACTGTTACAATACACAATAGTTGAAATCCCAACAAACTAACCTAGAAGATAAAAAAAATTAGAGATACAAAGACTTGGAAAGATTTGGAAATCTTTAGAAATATTTTAGTAACATTAGAAAGAGTAGAAAAAGCAAAAGGGGTTTAGTTTTTTTTTTTTTTTTTAATATGGGGAGAAATATAAAAATATAGGAAGAAGCTACTAAAAGTATTAGCTACAACAAATATCACGTTTGACCAAAAACCACATCTGCCTAACAAATGACAACCCTCAAAGACAACGTCCTTCAGTATCAAGCAGCAAATGAGATCTGAGGTACTTGGGGAGAGGGGGGACAGTGAATTATGGGTAGTGGAGGAGTTAGAACCCTAGCTCCAAATCTTCTGAAAAATGTTGATGTCGGATCCAATTGTATCAGATAACCAAAAGGTTGAATCAGATGAAAACAAACATTGGCTACATTACTGGGTAGGGATGGGGGGTTAAGAGTATGACATCCACCTTCTCTACAACAAAGGCGAGAATAAGAAGCAGACAGAAACCGTGTTCCGTAGTAGTATGAGCAACCGAGATGAGTACTTAGTTATCAAGAAAGAAAAGCATACAAGGAGAAACAGCAACATCTATTGAATAAATATGCAGCACAGTGATTGCTGAATACAGAAACTATGTTCACGATGCCTCCACTTGTCTGAACTATTCATAGATGTGTCCACACAGAGATCCACAGGGTTATCTCAAGGAGGCACATCACCCAAGAACTGAGGAGATTACAGTCCATCCTTTTCCACAACTAGACAGATTTTTTTTTACTCCCTTACTATTTGAAGTATTATTAAATCAGCACCAGAAATACAGACCACAGAAATCTTAAGTGTTTAAGGTTTGGAATACTGCTCAAAAAAAACAGAAGTGCACTTGGTTCAAAAGACTGGGAAGTACTGCACAAAAGTGAACAGTACTGAATTAAAGACGCTACTGTAATAGTAAAATGTTTCAGCATTGTTCATAAGAACAATAAATGTTCCTCTCTCTCTCTCTCTCTCTCGATATCTATATATATATATATATATATATATATATATATATATCTATATATCTATATATATATCTATATATATATCTATATATATATCTATATATATATATATATATATATATATATATATCCATAAATATATATATCCATAAATATACTAACATACATACATGTGCACATATATGGTTGCATGTATACTTTGCCGAATGTGCTGCTTGTCGACAGATAATCTACAGTGTTAGAAGTTATCAAGAGTACTGAATGACAACTGCCAAGAGCTAACAAGAGAACACCGAATGTTGCTTTTACTGAAGGTATGTACTTACAGTCATGGTGAAAGGGTGTGTGTATTAATGCCAAAACTTTTAGATGTCAACAACATTCTAGTGGAGGGAACAGATTTATACATTGCGCTTATATAAAGTGTTAAGAGCGTGTCTGTCCGTCTCTTATTTATTGGCACTATTAGGGAAAGTTTTTTTTTTATTACGGTAATGTGGAAGGTTGGCCCATTCCTGTACTGGGATAATTTCCTGCAGTGCCATGGATGTGCAGTCCTGAAGCCACATCATTCCCTGTCACCATGGGGAATGAGAATGACTTTTTTCTTCTTCTCTGAATTTTGAGAGGAGGCCATAATCAGATGTAATGATGGAAAAGGCTTGCTGCAATGATCTCTATTGTATAAAACAAAACACATTCAGTATTAACCTTACCTTACACTGCTGGATTGAGTGACATTACTCAAACAACCTTCAAAAGCAAAGCATGATCATCCAAAAGGGAATGTACCTGATGCACTGACTGAAGTCACTAACATCCACAATAGGACAAAATTTAACCATCCAATTAAGGGCCAAGAAGACAAGGGAACCCCCCTCTATGTTCCTTGTGAGTATCAAAGGCTGGGTCTCTCCCAAGAACCCCACTAAAATGGACTGAACTGACAGTGAAGTTGCTCTTTGGAGAGGACCAATAAGTTCCAAGATGTGGCCAAAAGCAAACGCATCTAGAATCCACTGTTCCATTGCAGTGTTTTTTTTAAATTAGACTGAATGTGAAGACCCTCCCCCCCTCCATGGACCATGTCAGGACTGAAATGGGTGCAAGAAGTTAGAAGAGTGACTCCCCTGAAAGCAGGCATTAAATATCTGGTCTCTAAGGTTCTCCTACAAGGAAGACAATCTCACACCATCTGGAGGAGGCACATGCCTCAGCCTTCTGTCCTCATATTCTGTAGTGTCAGAAGTTATTCAGAAGGTGTTCAGTGCAATGCATACTGCAACTGGATACACTGCATCTTCCCACCATGGACAGAGCTTCATGCAGGTCTTCTTTAATCCTAAATTAAGGGAGCTCATTTAACTTTTTCTCCACCTTCACAACGAGGTGGACTTATTATCGGCATAGGTAAATGAAAAGCTAAGTGACCACAGTTCTACTGCAGCACACACATAAACCTGCTTGCCGCATCTGTCCAGAGTTCTAAACTTCTTGTTTGGTTGTAAAACACTGATGACTGAACGGACAATGGACCCAACAGCTTATTTAAGAACCAGAAATGGGATGTTCAGTGAGCAGTCTGCCCATTAAATTGGGAGCACGTAAGTGGTATACTGGCCTTTCTCAGAACTGACGGTATACAGTCACAGTATCTCAAAGCTGCACTGACAATGTTCTCGATGACAGGCTCCCCAGGTGGGATAATGCAAGGCTCCTCACAGGAGCTTCTGAGGGGAAGGAGCCAGAAGAGAGTTCAAACTGTTCCTCCCAAATCTGAAACTTTCTACAACCAAGGGTCAACAGGTATGTGGACTCATTATCCTTGTCTGAGACAGTGGCTTGATATCCTCCACATCCATCAAGGACTCCAAAAGTGTAAGGAAGTAAAATGACCTCCACTATTTATGTTAGACAGTATGTGATGGACCTGCATGAAGTAGCAAGTAACTGACAAGTGTGCTGGACTGACTGCTATTCCTGGTTAGCATGAAGTGTGAAGAGACCTCTGCTGGGCGTGGCACAAATGTCAGCCTCGGATCCCTAATGCTGTGCTCCAGTAACTCAAGCTTTCACCATGCATCACATACAAGCTTGAAGTCCAAGCAATGAAATGTGAGCCCTGGCAAGATAAATGAAATCAGATGTATTCTCTCTGACAAGGACTGGTTGATCCACATAGGCCCAGGTAAAGTCCTAAATGCAGGGCTTCCTGTCTTGAGTAACTCTAACCTATGGCAGGATGACTGAAAAGAACGATCCCTGGATTAAGTTGGTGAACAAACGAGCTTCTGCAATCAGAAAGACAGGGTGCAGCAATAACTTTAATATGCAGCTTCTCAGATGGAAGGTAAGGGTGCAAGGTCTTCAATCAAACCTTAGGGCTGGTTAGAGTTAAAGTCCTTTCTAGTCAAGGGTGAGCGCATAAACTGCAAAGTCTAATGGCTAGATGGAAAGATGACTTACCTTATGGAGGTCCACATCCAAATCTGGCCTCAATGCTTCCTTGAGGCAAATCTGTCATTATGCCTGGAGCTACAAGGGGGACCATACCACCATTCACCATGTGAAGAGCTACTGACAATCACTGCTGCCCTGAATTGCTCCTAAAACTCTAGCCAAGGTTGAAACTCTGGCACCTGCGGCAGCTGTCAATGTTTTGTCCTGCACTGAGACAGTCCAGACAATGCCAACATGTCTGGCAGATGGCTTACAGGATTAAGGAGCTGCTAATGAGCTGTTTCCTGTGGTCCTAAGGTGCAAGGCTTGATTCCTTCAGTCTCCATCACTTACCTGTGCGATTCTGACCAAGTAGCTAAACTAGATACTGCTACTGGGCTGAGTGTGAAAAAAGTCTAGGGAGATCACTGCTCTACCCCAGAAAAAATCATTCATACATAAATAAATAAATATGGATCTTGACTGGTAATCGGATGGTCACATGGATGTTTGAAGTGCAGGCAAGGAACATTGCAATCCAAACTCAGCAGGTAGCAAAATAAATAAAATCAAATAAAAATATCTTTCTAATGAAAACAAGGGCATGCAAACGTGTCTTATGAACCTGTGTGCACTGGTGCAGGTATGCAAACATTCCCAAGCATATTTTGCATTAAAAGAAAAAAAAAAGTCTAGTGGAAAACACTCAACCTATAACCCATTGAGGAATGTCTTACAGGTACAGGGGCTACAACAAAAAATTAAAGTCAGTGGCCACAATATACAAAGACTTTTCTTGTAAGTAATGTCTTTCGGCTTTTCCCGGTTAGGGGTTGCCACAGTGGAACGCCGGTCTGCTTATGATTGGCAGTAGATTTTTATGGTGCCGAGGTGCCAGCCCAACGCCCAACCTTCAACGAAGGCACACCCATTCACGCACACTCCTACCTGCATGTCTAAGATAATAAAATAATTGAAAATTCTATGAGCACATATAGCTCAGACAACTGATGAGTTTGAGTAAGGATTAAAATGCAGTAGGACAATTAGAAAGGGAGTGCTACAACTCATCTTTTTATAGACAGTGGAGAATGGTAAGGAGTGTCTCTAGAAAAATACTGAGAGCAAAAACATTAGAAAATAAGCTCAATAAAAAAAAATTAAGATTGCTGATCTTGCTAACCAAACATTTCTTTTATCTCCTAAATATTGCTCTTTCTCACTTCCACAGAATCACAACTCTGACTAATATTTTACTCTAACTTGTTTTTATGGGTCTATGTTTACTCATCGAATGGCAGGTGCCTCGACCGGCTATTCAACATAAACATAATGTGACATCTCTCCTCTGGGCCAGTAATCAAGGAGCCTGAATCCTCACCACTGACACGGTTGAGGGATGTTCACTTGGAACAAAAGTAAATGCACACAGTATTTCCAAAAGCAGCTCTCTGCACCAAGCACAATTTCCCTTAAGACCACACAGGGAACAACACAGTCTGGGGGCTGGATTTCCCCTCTTTCCAGGCCCCCAATAAGATTCCCGCTGACACAGCTGTAGAGTTGAGCCCTCTGCCGAGTGTTCCAAGCCAAGTCTTCCACCACCCTCTCTGTAAAACCAGTGTTCTGTGTCCCTGCTCCAAGAAACTGACACACACGCAATACGAGATTTGACATGGTTTTCTCACACACATACACACACACCCCTACCTGGGAAAGGTTGGCACAGATTTACTACCTCTACCACCTCCGCCCAGGCTACAGGTAGTTCCACTGCCACCAAGCCAGCTACTCTAAGGCTCTTAAGAGGGAACCCAATTATACAGAGTAAAATTAATACCAATATAAATGGTAGTGTTTGACCAATACATCAAGGCTTTCAGGAGCAGCCACAGTACCACTGACTAAATACAAGTACTCTCAAAGGTAAAAATATTCTCTAAAGGATCAGCCACAAAAAGAAGCTATGTACCTACCATAACGTTCCATGTGAGTTGTTCATCTCACCTTCATTCTTTACTGATGGGTTCGGAGCCGATCCCTCAGCTCCGAGTCGGCACCTACTGCAAAGCTCGAGGATTTCACTTAGCTGGAGGCCAAGTCCCTACCCCATGATGCACCCTGAGTTACCTCAGATCTTGTTTGCTGCATAAAATAATATCATATGTCATTCTATAACTCCACAAGAGAGAGAGTATCGAAGGGGTTGAGTGACCAGGAAGGATCTAGCATCTCGGTCTTCTGAAAGCCCAGGAGGGGGTAGGAGGGAGGGACGTAAGAACGAAGGCGAGATGAACAACTCGCATGGAATGTTATGGTAAGTACATAACTTCTTTATGTGAAGTTGTTCTATCTCCGCCGTTCATTCTTTACTAATGGGTAGTGTCCCAAGCACCATCAATCTCGGGTGGCTCACGGGAGTATATTTCCCAGGACCGTGGATCCAAAGGAGGCCCTGTCCCTAGAGGCCCTATCAACTTTGTAATGAGTGATAAAGGCATGAGGTTTTGAGACCAAGTGGCTGCTGCACAAATGTTACCAATAGGAAGTCTGGCAGAAAAAGCTCTGGTTGAGTGAGCTTTAATTTTATGCTGCAAGGGCATATTGGCAGCTGAATAAGCAAAGGTGATACAATCAGACAACCATTTAGACAGAGTTGTTTTAGCCACTGGCGTACCCTTCCTGGAATCTGAGAACGAAACAAAAAGCTGGTCTGATTTCCTGAAATCTTTTGTTCTATCCAAATAAAATCTGAGCTGTCTGTGAACATCAATTTTGTGCAGCATGTGCTCTAAATTTTTGGAATGGTTGGGGAAGAAAACTGGCAAATCAATAATTTGGTTGAGATTAGTTTCAGTGCAAACTTTGGGCAAGAAAGAGGGGTTTGTTTGGAGTGAGATTCTGTCAGCATGGAAAATCACACAAGAAGGCTTGATGGATAAGGCCTGAAGCTCTGATACTCTGCTGGCAGAAGTAATAGCCAATAACAAGATGGTTTTCCATGACAAAAATCTGAGGTCACATGAGGAAGATGGTTTAAATGGCAGAAGTAGTATGCGGGAAAGCATAAAATTTAGATTCCATGGAAAATAGGGAGATTTCACAGGTGGTCTGATATGAAAGGTCCCTTTGAGAACGGCTTTGGATAATTTGTGTGACATAATATTCAATCCTTCAAATCCCAGATGAAAGTTAGAAATGGAAGCAAGCTGAACACGGACTGTTGCTGCTGCAGCTCCTTTATTAAATATCATAGTTAAGAATTCTAGAATAGAGGCCATAGAGGCTTGGGTAAGGATCAATATTGTTTTTAGAGGCCCATCTTGAAAATGTTTTCCATTTGCTGAGGTACAGCTTCCTCGTAGAGGATTTGTGAGAGGATAGGAGAATTTGCTTTGTCTCGCTGGAAAGGTTATTGAACCTGGCTATGATGGGAATTGGAGCAGCCAAGCTGTCAACTTCAGGGACTGCAGAGCGGGATGAAGTTCCCCCGAGTACGTCAGAAGGTCTGGAACTAGGTCCAGAATCCAGGGGTCCTCCAAAAGATGAAGTCAAAGGAAGGGGGACAAATTCTGATGAGGCCAACAGGGAGCTATTAGAATGATGGTCCTTTCCAGGACTTTTGGCTTTCTGTAATACCTTGGGTATCAACGGGATTGGTGGGAATGCATACAGGAGACCTGGGGGCCAATCGTGAACGAGTGCGTCTCTTGGAGCTTCTCCCGGAGGGGGAAATCAGGGCGAAGTAGCTTCTGCATTTGGTGTTCATGTGACTGGCAAAAAGGTTGCAGCATGGCTGGCACCACCTGTGGAATATCCTGTCTGCTATTTCCGTCTTGAGGGACCACTCGAGGGGCAACAAAACTGCTCTGCTCAACTTGTCTGCTATCACATTAGATTTCCCCGGGATGTGCATTGCTGACAGAAAGCGCTGGGTGGAAATAGCCCACTGCCATATTCCGAGGGCCTTGCGACAAAGGGGGTATGATCTGGTTCCTCCTTGTTTGTTCAAATACCAGACCACTGACATGTTGTCCGTCTGAATTGCAATCGTACCTAGAGGAAGAGAGTCCTGGAAGTACTGCAACGCCGAAAGTACTGCTCTCATCTCTAGGACATTGATATGCAGATGTGTCTCTTGATCGGTTCATGTGCCTTGGGGCTGTCTTTCCCTGAAAATGCCCCCCACCACCCGATCAGGGAAGCGTCCGTGGTCACTGTGGCCGCTGGAGGGGGTAGCACAAATGGGTGTCCTATCTTAACATGAAGTGAGGTCAACCACTACTGAAGATCCTTTTTGCAGGAATTTGTGATCATTATCATGTGAGACATGGGGAGCTCTTGGTAAGACCACTGAGTGAACAACAGCCATTGTAGTATCCACATGTGTATACAACCCAGTAGTATGGCTAGAATTGCTGCTGCCATCACACCTAACAATTTCAGAACTTCTGATGCTTTGTTTTTGGATATTATAATGCGGACATGCTGGCGGAGAAGTAAGACTCCTTCTGCTGGAAGTCTTAGCGTGGTGGTGGTGGTGGTGTCCAGATCTGCTCCAATAAAAACGATATGCTGCGATGGCGACGAAGCAGATTTTCCTAAGATTATTGTAATGTCCAGCTGATTGCAGAGTGACAGAGTGGACTCCCTGGCCTGAATGAGTTTATGCCTGGTGGTGGCGGTAAGGAACCTATCGTCTAGGTACGGAAACACCTGGAATCCTAAACGTCTCAAGTGAGCCGTGACCACTGCCATGCATTTGGTGAACACTATGGGGGCTGTAGTGAGACCAAAGGGGAGGGCTCAAAACTGGTAATGATTGGCTCCTAGCCAGAAGCGCAGATGATCCGTGGATGGCCTGGCCATTTTTATGTGGTAGTATGCATCCTGGAGATCTATTGAGCACATCCAATTGTCTTTCCCTAAGACAGGAAGTATTGACTGAACCGTGATCATTCAGAACTTCTCTTTCTTTACAGATTTGTTTAGTCTGCTGAGATCCAATATAGGTCTCCAGTCCCCTGTCTTTTTTGAAACTAAAAAGAATCTTGAGTAAGTTCCGGACCCTGTGTGGTCTGCTGGGACTGGTTGGATGACTCTTTCTTAGTAACATCTGGACCTCTACCTTGTCAGTGGAAGGATTGTGGCAAATGGGATGAAGTATCCTCTGGAAAGGATACTTTGTACCCAGTTGTTGTTTGTTATTTTGAGCCAGGCGTCTGGGTACAAAGATAAGCGACCCCCAACTACCGCCAGAGCAGGACAGTCGGGACTCCTTTCAGGAGCACTGGTAGGGCTTCCTAAAGAAGTGATCTCTGTCGCCCTGGTGTTGTGGACCCACTCTGCCGTGAGGATGGCATCTTCCATTATTGCCCCCTCCTCTGCCACTGGAGGGGGGGGTTCACCATGTATGTCCTGAAAGGCTCTTTGGACTTTTCAGAACATTTTCCCTCCCCTTTTGACCCTTGGGGTAGGGTCTGGTAGGGGTGGAAAAACGGACCCAGACGGCAGAGAGTCTATCTGTCCTGCTCATACCTGGTTAAAGTTTCCTTGACTTTGGGCCTGAAAAGGGGCGAGCCATCAAAGGGGGTATTCACGAAGGATGACTTGAAGGGCTCCACGAAGGAACACAAGCGCATCCAGGAGTGTCTCCTAAGAGCACCTCCTGTACCCGCTGCCCTACTCGTTCCATCAGCTGCATAAGAAATGAGGCGCATGGAAGAGTTCACTATGGAATTGAGGGTAGCAAGCTGGGCGGCAACTTTGTTTGTAGCTACCGCAGCTACTGTACCCTGAAGAGCATCTCCCAGCTCTTTAAGGAGATCTCTTTGTAGTCTTGTAAAATGGGTTAAATAGTTAAGCGAACGAAGTGTGAAAGTCGCTGAACTAAACATGTGCTTCCCATATCTATCCATGATCCTGGAGTCTCTGTTAGGCGGATGGACAGACGAGGAAGTTTCAGACATTTCCTTTTTGGTGGTTGCCGCCGCCACCACCATGGCATCAAGTGGCACACCTTTGGTCAAGAAGGATTTATCTAGAGGGGCAGATATGAACTTATTAGGCCTTTTAGGGACAGGCTCCATAGTATCCAGAGACTCCCACGCCCTACGTGAGACCAGCTGCATAAGCTCATCGAAGGGCAGTGACACCCAAGCGGTGGAGGGCTGAGACCCGAAATCCTTAAGGAGGACTGACTCATCCTCAGTACAGTTGGTGGACTGCTAGTCACTCCTCTGCCCAAGGATTCTCAGTATCTCAGCAAATGAGATATCCTCAGATTCATCCAAGTCAGTGTCAGATGTTAATGACTCCTGAGGGGAGTCCAAATGTTTCCTCTTACACACACTTCCTGGGAACCTCATCAGTGGGAGCTTCTGGGGAGGTCTCGGAAGAGCATGGGCTGCCCAATGGGGCTTCCTGAGGCTCTGGGTCTCTGCTCTTAGCAAGGATCTGTGAGGCAGAAGCAAACGCAGGCTCTTTAGGGGATGAAGAAGCCGGACCCGAAGTTGAGGATGTCTTGGGAGACATAACTCTCCTCATGGCTTTGAAGGCCCCTCTGTTCCGATGCGAAGGGACTGACGGATCGAAGGAAACCGTCGATACCCTTAGCACCAGGACAGTGGGCTCTGAGGCTGAGGTAGGAGCCGAGCTCATCTGAGCCGAAGTCCCGAGAGGCAAAGTTGGAACCGACAAGTCATTTAGACTGTCCTCCCCGGACCCCATCAGAGTGTGTCGGCTCCTAGAGTCCTCGATCGGCACAGAGGTCGCCAGAGTGAAAGGAGCCGAAGACACTGGAGCAGGCCGTCTGCTCCAAAGGCTCCACAATCAGCAAGTCTGATTCCTCCAGCTCTGAAGGACCGTTATGGCTTGGAGGAGGAAGAGATTTATCTGTTATATGGGTCTTCGGCTCTGAAGCCACCTGGGTCGGAGCCGATAATTTTGCAAAGGCTGGTGCCTGTAGAAGCTTCTGCACCACTCGATCCACATCCAAATACGCTAGGCTAACAGAAGACCGGGATGAACGGACTGATGGTACCAACTAGAGTAGCGGTGATTTAGGCATTTTGGATGACTGTTCCAAAACCGGGAACTGGCTCCGAAAAGTAAAGACAGTCTGCTCCGAGACCTGTGGAGCCAATGTCACAGACTCTCGATTTTTTTTTAATCTCCAGTATTCTTGGACTTTAAGGACTTACTAGATCCATCCTGGTCACTCAAAGCCTCCTGGAAAGAAGGTTTCAACAAACTCCTGTCAATTAGCTTTCTTTTTCTCTCTTGGAGGACTCTAGAGGAAAAAGAATGGCAAATGGAACATGTTTCCTGCAAGTGCAAGACACCCAAGCAGTACACACAATTCACATGGCAGTCAGTAACTGACATCTTTTGCCCACATTTAAAGCATTTTTTAAACCCTGACTTAGGGTGTCTGTCCTTGTCATCAGCCATGACAGAAATGGACACATCCAACAACAGCAAATATAGATTATCCTTCTAACAAAAAACAGGCTAACTATAATCACAGACACACACAAGCCTTTTTAAACTAAGGCTAACTATAGCTACTGATAAGCCTTCTAATAAAAAACAGGCTAACTGTAACCACAGAAACACACATACAAGCCTTTTAAACTTAGGCTAACTATAACAACTAACAAGTCTTCTAAATAAAACACAAGCTTAATATATGCACGCACATAAGTCTAATAATTATGAAATACTCTCGTAGGAAAAAAGTGACAAAAGGTCACTGAAAAAGCACAAAGAAAACAAACAATATAATGCTAATAACAAATGTGACCAAAAGGGTCACAGAATAACAACTTTTTTAGTCAGAAATTTAAATAGAACTTTAAATAGGCCTATGAAGAAACAAGGTCAATTATATAATAAAGCACACAGGGAAGGGAACACTACCAATAAAGCTTTAAGAACTTATCTAATCTAAATATCTAAGTATTATAACAATAAACTAGCAATAATTTTAGTAAATATAATATTAAAGTTTTTACTGGCCCGAGCTAGCAAGAACCTCTGATCAGTTGCAGCGGCAAACTAGATCTGAGGTAACGCAGGATGCATCATGGATAGGGACTTGGCCTCGAGCTACTTGAAATCCTCGAGCTTTGCAGTAGGTGCCGACTCAGAGCCGCGGGATCTGCTCCGAACCCATCAGTAAAGAATGAACGGCGAGATAGAACAACTTCACATTGAAAAGTTTAAATATATTCAATAATAAATAATAAAAGAACATGAAAATATTAAGTATCCATTTACAATAAATACTAGAATTTCAATCACAGTAGTTGGTATACATAATTAGCAGGGGTGTGGGTGCGCAGCACCACACATAAGGAGGATTCGGTGAACACCGGACCCTCCTTATGTGAAGGGCTGTGTCCCCACACACCCCCAATTATAAAAAAACTACTCCAAGATCGCACTACAGTGGGGAAAGGGCAAATTTCCTTATCCTTACGTTACCGATAAGTACGTACTTCGAGCAGTTTTCTTTATGTTGGCCAACTATGATCGTTTGATGTAATTATTTAAGATCATACGGCCTTTCACTGAAAGGCACATTCAATTTTGTGTGTGTGATGAATGGTTATTTGGGGAACATGCCATTCGATCATTAAACACAGACCTTGTTTTTATAATTAGTGAAATGCATATCTTTGTACTCTTTCAATACATCTTAGCTGTCAATTTGGAGATACTGATACTTTCATAAAAGACTGTTGAAGGTTTACTTCCTTGACTGCCAAACAATGGAAACAGATTATCAGATGAGCTAAGCAAAAGAGATAAAAAACACTCTAGTTCATACAAAGATGACCGTGACATAATAGGGAGGTGATCTCTAGTTTAAAGCAAGTAATAAGAACCTGAACAAAGAATGGATTCACTGGTACACTCTTATAGTAATTACCCTATTTCAGCAGTGTGGGTTCTCTGTGACCAGTCAAAACAGGGGCACACGCAGTTTAAGATCTGGTGGTTCTAAAAGTTTCATGTCAAAATACTTTAAATGTGCTCCTTTACAATGGCAACCTGCAAAGAGAAGCAATGAAGTTGGGCTTATAACAGGAGCTACCAAAGAAATGAAAACAGTCACCTATAGATTCTACAGACACTTTACTCATGCTCTTACTTCATCGTGAATGATCCACCTGTTAGTTTCCCTGTATCTGGATCAAGGAATGCAAGCTTGAGACAACAGAGCGTAGGAAGTCCCACTTCATATTTAATGCCCACAATTTTCATCAGCTCTTGTTCCTAAAATACAAGAAAATGCACTGTTCATAAAATTCTTTTATTTCTTGTAAAACCCAGTGAAAGGAGAGAGAAGTACATAAAATTTCACATTTACACTTCAACCCAAAATACATTTATATTGCTAAATAGACCCTAATGTAATTCCCGATTTTCAAGGGCATCTCAGCCAACAGGTCATTCTCAGTTTAGAGCATTCCACCAGAAAAAGATGCAACTATGGCAAAGGACTATAGCTCTGCTGAAGTGCTCAGTCATTTAATTCACCGTCACAGAATTCCACAAGGGAAAGATTTTCATTTTCTTCAAATCAATTCTTGCTTATTAATATCCAGTGTTAAGTAGGGAGAGAGCCGAAAACATCAATAAAATCCTCGGAGAAGGTAAAAAGGCTGAGGACCTGCATGATCATGGTATGCTCTTCAACATGAGGAATTACAGTAGGTTTCGACCTAAACAAACCAAGAAGAAACTCTGCAGTGTGGAGAGTGTGATATTGATGTCCTAAAATATTTTATGCACATAGTTCACTTAATAAAAATCGAACTGTAAAATATGTGCTAGAAAATAAATCAAATAGAAAATCGTAGATTGTTGAGTTAAAAATGGAATATTTCTACCCAACAAGATACTTTTTTCAAGGTAATCTCAGTCAACATGAACATCTCTATTTAGAATGAGTTCGAAGCAGTAAAACTTATGAGGAAAAACACCAAAGTAGCAGCTCTTGTAAAACACCAAATCAGAAGCCCTTGCAGAAGTGTGTCATTTTAAAATCTTCACTGGACTGACTATTCAAGCTATCTGATTAAGTGACTGCATCACAGAGCCAACAGACACCCCTGCAAATGGCTGATTCAGCCATCTCTCTAGCAGAATAAGGTCTGAACAAGCATACTCTCAGATGCAGTGGTATACAACAATACAATGCAAAAGCAACACAGAAATGGTCAGCAGACCTCCCTTAAACAAGGCTATTATTTTGCTTGCCAAACGCCTAGGCAGTGAATGCTGTTATCACTGAGTTCACTTGATATCAAGAGTAGCAAAAGTCTTTGTCGTTGGTGACCTCACCAAGAAACACTGACAAATTGTGTTACTAATTAAATGTGAATTTCCATGCCACTGAACACGCACAAAAAATGGGGTTTGAATACAATAAAGTCCCTGTCGTGATAGACTTTCATTAAAGGACAGCTACACTAGTGTCTTCTTCTTTCGGCTTTTCCCGGTTAGGGATTGCCACAGCGGATCACCTGCCCGCTCATGACTTCAAAAATCCTGTAAGCTGATGTGCTTACTTAAGAAAATATTTTACATCAAAATGAGTAGCAAGAACAGTAAGACACTTGGTAAATTTACATGTAGCAGAAGCAAACCCGAAGTCAGGAACGTGAAATGAAATTCTGATGCTGTACTTGAAACCTAAGTAATCTACTATGGGAGAATAGGATTATACAAGTAAGCATCTTTTACCTGTAACATGCAGAATCAATCTCCAAGGTCTGCAAGTGAGAAGAATAATCTGAACCATCAACATCATGATTTTCTTAGAACCTTTGATAATCAATGAAGGTGAAAGCCAAACAAAATACTATGTATCTGAAAGTAGGACACTGTCACCTGATGGACAAGGCACCGAACAACTATAAGACAGGGATTATGGATTTAAATCCACTCTGGGGTGGCTTCTGCTTAGTTTGACAGTTAGTGCAGAAGATTAAAGATATAATCGGTTAACAAGCTGCTTCCCCATAGTCCAGGGTTTGAGTCTCTTGGCCTCCATCTACCTACTGCATGGGTATGAGCAAGTCACTTAACCAGAGAGTGCTCTGGACCAGTTGGGAATATGCACTAGGTTCATCAATGGACAACATACAAAGTAATTTCCTATAATCGTAAGAGGGATACTGCTGTTTTTTTTTTTTTTTTTTTTTTTTTGGGGGGAGGGGGTGGTAAACGCAACTGATTACAATTAAATCACAGGTTGCTGCACAACAGGGCAAAGTGCAAAACCTCAGTGGGGTGACTGCCTTCAATGAATGGTTTGACCCCAAATTTCAGAGTGAATGCTCCCCAAGCCAGGCCTAAACATCTATTTTTAAAAGTCTGGTTGCAAGGGTCCTGAATTAAGGGAACCCCCCCCCTCATATTCTGTGTGACTAGTTTGGACCACCACTATAGCTCCAGGGAAATGCAGGGTAACATGGGAAAAGTACAGTTGTGTAAAATCTTACTATAATGGTAGATGTCCTTTTCACTGTTGCAGTATTCACTACATTAGGAATCCCCTGCCAAGGGCGGCCCAAAGTCTGGCCAGTATACCAAAGCCATAGGTTCTTTCCAGGTATGCCCGTACATCACACGTATGTTCCTTGCATAACGTAGGGCATAAAGGTGACATCCAGACGTACCATCCTCAGAACTGAGAGCCCCAGTAGGAACACAAGTCTATGGAAAAAAAGAGGTTACCAGTACATCCAAAAGACCAAGGACCAGGGGAAAGCAGGAGGGAGTGAATACTGTAACAGGGAAGAGAAAGACATCTACCATTATGGTAAGATTTTAGACAACTGTACTATGTCCTTCTATTTCACTATTGCAGTATTAACTACATTAGGGAGTATGCCAAAGCTCAGGATGAAACTTGGGATGAGGAAGGACCAGCAGAGCCCTCTAGGAAGCCACAAAGGATGGCCCTAGCAAAACCAGCTCTAGCTCTGGAGATTCCATCCAACCTCTAGTGCTTGGTAAATGTATGTAGAGAAGTCCACATAGCTTCCTCAAAAACAGAATTTGTATTCAAACCCTTGAAAAAAAGCACAAGAAGAAGCCACAGCTCTAGTAAAATGAGCCTTAACAAAAAAGGAAGGCTCACACCATGGAAAGAATAACAAAAAGAAATAGCTTTTGAGATCCAAGAACTATTTGCTTGTATACAGTTATCCTAAGGATCTAGGATGAAAGGAATCAAAGAGCTGATCAGATTTCCTAATGGTCTTAGTCTTAACCAAATAACATCTGAGTTGTTTATGCAGATCCACCATGTGCAACACCTTCTCACAACTGGCAGACCGCGGAGAAGGGAAAAATGTGCGCAAGTGAACAGACTGATTAAGGGGCAACTCATTCACCACCTTGGGCATAAAAGGATTAGTACACAAGGACCCCCTGTCCTTAAGAAATACCAAAAAAGGAGGGCAAGCCATAAGCGCTTGAAGCTCGGATACCCGTCTAGCAGAAGTAAGGGCCAGCAAAAGTACAGTCTTCCAAAAGCAATGTTGCAAAGAAGCTGAAGCTGTAGGCTCAAAAAGAGCCCGAGTCAAGTTTTCCAAAACAAAATTAGGATCCAAGGGAAAAGGAACAGGCTTCCTGGGAGGCCTAATATGAAGGACGCCTTTAAGGAATTGTTTAGCTTCAAATCTAGAAGCAAAAGGAGGTGATAAAGGCAGACAAGCAGAGACAGCTGATAAGTGGGTCTTAACAGAAGAATAAGCCAACCCAGATTGAGCAATTCACACAGATAAGAGAGATCCAAAAGAACATCCACAGAAAGTGGATCCAGGTTACAAGAAAGACATCAAACAGAAAGCCTCTTCCATTTGGATAAGTAAGATTTCCTAGTAATGGATTTCCTGGCTTCCTGCAGGACCCTAAGTACGTCCTCAGAAAAAAAGGTGTCTGTGGATTCAAAATCCTACCACCTACAGTGTCAGTTGAAGAGTGGACAGGTGGGGATGGATGAAAGATCCTTTGTCTTATGCGAGTAGGTCCACCTTGTGAGGTAACTTGTGATGACTGCCCTTGGTTAAATGCAGAAGAGGGAAGCAATGCTGTCTCAGCCAAAAGGGAGTCACCAACAAGATTTTGGAAGCATCCTGTTGAATTCTGAACAAGACTTGGGAATGAGGGGAAGGGGGAGGGAAAGTATAAAGAAACATCCCCTTCCAAGAAAAAGAGAGGTCATCCACCTTTCAAACCACAGGACCTGGGACTGACAAAATAGAGGATATTATCTATTCAGAGGATAGATAAAAAGATTTATTTGAGGAGTACAACACTGGTGGACAATATCCAGAAACACATCCCTGTGAAGCATTCATTCATGGGATTGAGTTACAAACCTGCTCAGAGTGTCTGCCACAAAGTTTTGACCTGAGGGAATGTAAACTGAAGAGTCACTCAATGCTGGAGAGCAAGATCCCACACTAGGAATGCCAACTGGCAAAGAAGGTAAGATCTTGCTCCCCCCCCCCCATTTGTTTACATACCACATCACTGTGGTATAGTCGGTAAATACCTTGAGAGGACCTGGGCAGATAAGAGAATGAAAAGCCTGAAGCACCAGCAGAAGAGCTCTCATCTCTTGGACACTGATGCAGTCTTTCTGTTGAAGAGGTGACCACACTCCCTGCACCTTTAGGGAGCCAAAAGCTCCTCCGCATCCCATGTCTGAAGCGTCTGTGAACAGTTCCGGAGAGGGAACAGGGGGATGAAAAGGGAGCCCTGAATTCAGAGACAACTGTTGGATCCACCACTGAAGTTCCTTCTTGAGACAAGTTAGTAGAAGAACTACAAAGTTTAGGGGATGTGCATGATGAAGCCAAACTGACTTTAGAAACCACTAAAACTTTCACATATGGAGTTTGGCCAGAGGGAGCATAGGGATGGCGGATGCCATGAATCCCAGGGCTCTCAGAAATTTGCTGGCTGTTATAGAGGCCAGAAGAAGAGTTTGAAAGAAGGAAATGACAGTTAAGGTCTCGGGAGGAGGCAGGGATGCAAGCACAGGCAGTGTCTGTATCATCCATCACAGAAAAACGTGGTCTTAAGAAGAAGTCAGAAAATACTTTTTTCAAGTTTATTGTAAACCCCAGGCTTTGCCGTAGCTAAATGGCAAAATAAAGATTTTGTAACAGGATCTCTGGACAGGATGCCTGAAAAAGGACGTCGTCCAAGTAAGGAAACACTTGGACACCCTGAATCCTGCAAAAAGCAATCACAGGAGTGAGGCATTTAGTGAATACCTTTGGGGCAGTAGAAAGGCCAAAGGGCAAAACAGAGAACTGAAAATGCCAGGAAGCAACAGAGAAATGTAAAAACTTCCTGAAAAGGGAAAGAATTGGAATATGGAGATATGCATCCTTGAGATTCAGAGACATCATGTAAGCCTGAGGAAGCAGAAGAGGGAACAGTCTGAAAAGACATCCAAACAGAGGACACCTTCAGAAAAGTGTTTAGATGAGACAGATCTAGAATCGGTTTCCAAATACCCTCTTTCCTGGGCACTAGAACCATCCTGGAATAATACTCCCTCTCCCCCTCTGAGATACAGGCACCTCTTGAATAGTACCCTGAATCAAAATGTCTCATAGCACCTCTGGAAACAAAGACAGTTGTTCCTCAGGGGACTAAGGAATACCCATAAAAGGGGAAGGGACTTCCAGACTGTGAAATACCTCTGGCAGATAATGGGCAAGACCCAGGAATCCTGAGTAATCTGTAGCCAAGCAGGAAGATCGAGAGAGAGGTGAAGAGAAAGAGGAAAATGGCCGGGAAGACTAGAAGAGTCAGACAGCAACTGGTTTATCAGTAAAAGGAGACTTCTGAGGCACAGAATTCTGAGTAGCTTTTCAGTACGAGCCCGCTTGCCTTTTTACCCTTAGGAGGAGGGCAAGATTGCCTATGAACAAAAGCGGACTTACTGGGGTAATTTCTTTGAAATTTAGGCACAGGAGAAAAAAAATGCATGCTTTAAGTTGCTGTAAAACCTTGCCCTTGTCCTAAAGAGACTTAAACAGAGCAGCAGCAGCTTCACCAAACAAGTGTTTACTAACAAGAGGGGCACCCATCAACTTAGTTTTAATATCAAGCAAAATTTGGAGCTGAAGCCAACACCACCTCTTCATCACTGACTCAAAAGCAGCAGCCCTAAAAGAAGCATCTGCTGCATCACAACTACTCTTGATGGAATGATGAGCCACTGGGAGGAAGTCCCTAACAGAGAAAGGGCATACGTTTTACCTTCAGAGTCTGGAAGATCAGAAACAACCTGACACACATGGGTCTGACAGTTAACAGCCCTAATGGCCAAGGTAGCAGAGTTATAAACTTTCTTGCCTAGCCTTTCCATGGCCCTGCTATCTTTATCAGAGGGCAGTAACTTGGGAGAAGAAAGCAACTGAGAGGGCTTGTCAGGCGCTACAGACACCACCAAGGGGTCAGCAGAAGGAGAGACAGCCCCTCAGGCACCCTATAGAATTTATCAGTTTTCCTGGCAGCAGGGGGCTGAGAGTCTGGAGCTTTAGAAGCATTAGAAAGTGCATCCAACAAGGCAGCCAGAAGAGGAGGAACAGCTGAAGGCCTGGGAAAGTCCATCTGCAGCAACTCACTGTGCCTTTTTTGTACCTCAGAAACCTGAGCACAACTCCATCAGCCTTGGGATCGTGTCCCCAAAAGACATCTCTTCAAAGGTTGTATCAGAACTGGTAGATTCCTCTTCCTTTGATCATAATCCAAAGCAGAGGGAATCTCAGAAAAATAAGCAAGGGATTCCTCATCCGAATCTGGCCCCTCCTCAGAATAATCTTGTCCTGTTCCCTGGGTCTTTTTATCGCAGTAGAGGTCCAAGAAGGCGTTGTAACAGAAACTCCCTGAAGAGGTTTCAATGCCATCAAAGCACTAAGCAAGCCCTGAGTGAAGAACTGCCATTCACTCTGTGGATTTTTAGGAACAGGAGTAATATATTTAGTCTTTTCCTTTTTCTTCAATTGGATGACTGCCTTATAAAATCTGGAAGGCTCTGGTGGAGGACAGCATACAATGATGGTAATAGGAACTTCTCTGACTAATATCTTAGGAACACCCCTAGGCCCATGGGAGGTAATTAGCCATGGTTCCCCCCTGAATGTCCGAAACAGATGTCTGCAGTGCCTCCTTAGATGGGTGTAAAGTCGGATCCCTGCTGGCCTCCAACCCGGTCATAGTAGAAGAATCTAATGATAAAGCCGAGCGAACCTACGGGCATTCACTTGCCTTGGGAGAGATGTCCATCAGAGGCTGAACAGGTGAAGATTCCAGCCTAGGCTTCTTAGCCTTCTTCACTGATGGCTGCCCCTTGGAGCTGGAAGTTCCATCCATAGTGTCCGTCACAAGAAGCTTAAGACGCTGGTGTAACGATGTGAGGCATTGCCAGCTATGCCAGGAGAAGTAGGGCAGTGGATGTGTAACTTATGCCAGAACAGCTAGCTGGAATTTTGTAAAGAATTATATGTCATTTGTATATCAAACTGATTTGTACAGATACTTGTGTTGAAAAATGTATTTATAAAGCTGCTTGTGTTAAAAAAATGTACCGACAGTGTGCCCTGCTGGACAGAAAAAGAAATATACACATGCATTATTGTAACTGTTTAAATGTATATGTTTTAACAGAGGATACTGAAAGAGAAGAGGTTAATCTCAATCCACCCAACTTTGAAAATAGTTTGAAATTAAATTAACTGGTTTAGGCCATAAAGACTGTATTTTACATTTCTCAATGCAGCCAGAGACAAAGAATATATAGGAAGTTTTCTGTATTGTCTTTGGGGTGGCCCAATTGCTACTCTGGAAGGCTGTAAGTTTGACATTGTTTTATGACTTCCAGAAGGTGCAAAAGATCTGAGTGAAACTGTGTGTATTATCGACACATATGTGCTAAATCCTGGCAGTTTCTAGCAATGGGGGTAGCATGGGAACCAGAAGTCATTTAATTGATTTAATTGGTGAACAGGGGACAATCTAATTATTAAGGGTGTGGGCTGTAATATAAATGATGAGTTCTTGTAGGGTAGTTTGTCTGATGAAGTTTGGTCATTGTACCTTACGAAAGCACTTACTTCAACTTGTTTTTGCTGTGCTGTTGCAGTAAAAAATTTTTGTGTCCGTACTTTACAGCTGTGTGGCTCAATATTTGTTCTTACTAGTTGGTGTTTCCTTTTTGGTGCAAGTGTTTTATTTTGAGCTACAATGGCTGAAGGGAATACTACAGTGTCGGTGGAGGATTTCCAGAAGCTCAAGCATTCGGTGTACACCCTTACTATTCTTGTTCAACAGCTGCTACCTAAGACCCCTGGAGGTAATGAACGTGTGACTCAGGGGGAACTGCATTCTGAGCATGACTTTGTGGACACTCCTCGTATTTTACGAGTTAAGGTGGTGGCTGAGGAGGATCCCGATTTTCCAGCATCAAACCCGGTGCACGGACAAGTCTATAACCGCAATAATGGTGTTCGTTTTAGTAAGGTAACAGGTACATCAACGGACACATTAGATCGGTGGTTTAAGGGGAATGTACTATCTACAAGTGAGCAGCAGGGGGGGGGGCTGTCGAGTATGGATTCACTTTTGGTTGAATTTAAAAATAAGCTGCTTGAAGTTAGAAAAATACAGCAGGAGAACTTGTATTTTCATGATTGTTTAAAAGGTGCAACAAAAACCCAAATGTCTCTGTATGTGGAAGTTCCCTAATGGGATTGTTCCACACTCCCTTTATCATCAAGAACTTCTGGTCCTCTTCGACCGCCATGGTTGTGAGTGCCTTGAGCTTATGTGCAAGCATAACAACAAGGCTTTGGGCAAGCTGTAGGAGGACATTCGTGTCTTAGATGGTAGGATTCAACAAGCAGACATTTGTGAGCAGAATAAATTACAGTACGACCATGTGTTTCAGCAAGTGGATGGTATCACAGCAGTCATTGCTAACTGCAAATCCAAGAAGTTGGAAAGGGACAGATGTGCTTATCAGGGCTTTTATGCATACCCTTCGCCTCCATTGGTGCAGGGTAAACCGCATGGTCATTTCAAACCACCGAACAGCGAAGCAGATGTTTCCAACAACAGGAGCGAGGATGCCCCTTTAGAAGAGCATGGGCTGAGACGTTCGGAGAGAATCAGGAACCGGGCTTGACAACAGTGGAGTCCTTACCTGCAGGGCAACAATTGGAAGCAACAGGGGCAGAGCTTCAAAAAGAACAGTTTTGTACCTACCATAAATGTAGATGTTCGCGTGGTTATACTGCTGCAGTCATCACACTTGCACTATCCTGTCGTCAGGCGGTCCCGCAGTCGGCCGAATCCCAAAGTTCTGGTCCGGCGTCGGTTGTCGTCGCTTCTTCCCTGACGTCAGTGTGACAGGGGTATAAAAGAGACAGCCGATGCCATTTTCTTCAGTTTTTCTTGCCCCAGATATCAGGTGCCCCCAACTAGGAAGGCAATACAATAGCTATGCAACAATACCTTAGCAGATAAACAATAGTACTAGCTGTTAGCAAATACACCATATAGACATGCATCCAATTGATTGATGTACATGGAGTTGTAACTAACACCCTGGTATGTAGAGGGGATGGAGGGAGGGTAACCTGGACTGCAGCAGTATAACCACTCGAACATCTACATTTATGGTAGGTACAAAACTGTACTATGTTCTTCGTGCTATACTGCTGCAGTCATCACACTTGGGTAGAATCCCAAAGCTATGTAAGGGTGGCTGGTACTAAACTGGGTTAGGTGATGCTAGGATGCCCTGCAGAACTGCAGTGGCAAAACCAGCTCTGGTTTTTGAGTATAATGGAAGGTGGTAGTGCTTGGTAAAGGTGTGCACTGAACTCCAAGTAGCTGCCTCCAGAATGTCTTTGGTTGGAACCCCTCTGAGAAAGGCTGCTGAGGTTGCAGTAGCCCTGGTAGAATGGGATCTAATGTTAACCGGCACTGCCTTCCCATGGTGCAAGTAGCAAAAGCGGATACAATGTGCTATCAATTTGGAGATGGTCTGTTTTGAAATAGCCTTTCCCTGTGAACCTGCAGCATATGATACAAAGAGTTGGTCAGTTTTTCTGAAGATCTTTGTCTTATCTAAATAGTAACGTAGCTGTCTGTGAATGTCCAAAGAGTGAAGGAGCCTTTCTCCTTTATTCTGTGGGTTAGGATAAAAGGTGGGTAAATTAATGGACTGATTCAAGGCCACACTGGATACTACCTTGGGCATGAAGGTAGGGTTAGTTCGTAAAGAGACTCTGTCCTGATGGAAAATAATGAAAGGTTCCACTGCCATAAGTGCCTGTAGTTCTGAGACCCTGCATGCTGAGGTAATAGCCAGTAACAAGGCTGTTTTCCAAGACAAGTGTTGTAGTTCTGCTGAGAAGGCTGGTTCGAAAGGAGGCAGTGTTAACTTTTCTAAAACGAAGTTCAGGTCCCAAGTTGGTGTTGGTGGTTTTCTGGGGGGTCTTATATTCTTAGCCCCTCTGAGAAACTGCCTAAGTAAAGGGTGTGAGAAAATTGGAGGATCCGTATTGTATTGAGCTGAAATGGCTGAAGCATGGATCTTAATGGAGGAGAAGGAAAGGCCTTTGTGTAGCATCTCAGTTAGGTATTGCAGTAAGTGAGGAATGTTTGGTATCCAGGGATTTTGACCTTTAGCCTGGTGCCATGCACAAAATCTTTTCCATGCACAAAATCTTTTCCATTTGTCTGAGTAAGTCTTCCTGGTGCTGGGCCTCCTGGCCTCCAAAATGACATTCAGGACGTTCTTTGAGAGAAGTGTTGATTGATAATTTAAGGAATTCTCCATGCAGCTAAATTTAAAGTTCTGAGCTGGCTGTGACGGGTTTGCGAGTTTTTCTGAGTCAACAGTAGTGGGAATTGAGGCAAGATCCATGGAAGGCTGTGAATGAAGTTCCTTAGTAATGGGTACCAGTGCTGGCGTGGCCAGTCCGGAGCAATGAAGATCATTTGTGGTCTCTCTGATCTGACCTTCAATAATAACTTGGTCAATAGAGGTAGTGGAGCGACAGCATAGACTGTCAGTGTTGTCCAACTGAATGATAGAGCGTCCACTTTCCAGGCTAGGGAGTGATGCGTCCTTGTGCAGAAATTTTGTAATTGGCAATTGTTGGGGGAGGCAAAAAGATCTATGTTTGGACATCCCCATCTTTGAGTTATCCTTGAAAATACTTGTGGGTGTAGTCTCCACTCGTGAGGGTCTACCATATTTCTGCTTAATTCGTCTGCCAATATGTTTTCCTATCCTGGCAGGAATTGTGCTTGTAGTTGTACTTGATAGGTCAATGATGTGTTCCATAAGGTCATAGCCTGTCTGCATAAAGGGTAGGAGTGTGTTCCTCCCTGTTTGTTTATGTACCACATAACTGTGGTGTTGTCTGTCCTTATTAGAAGTTGTCCTGGATGCAAGAGGTTATTGAAGGCTGTCAGTGCATTTTGCACAGCTAGCATCTCCTTTTGGTTGATGTGAAGATGCATTTGTTTTGCAGACCATTTGCCCTGAATGCACTGTCCTGCCATGTGTGCTCCCCAGGCGTAGTCTGAGGAGTCTGTAGTCATGGTTTGGTTTGCTGGAGGTAAGACGAAAGGAAGACCCTTGTTTATTTGACATGCTTGAGCCCACCATAGGAACTCTTTTTGATGGCAGGGAATGATAGGTATACTTGTTTCGAGGCTGTGCCTGTGCTGAGACCATACACTTTTCAGGTACCATTGTAATTTTCTCATATGCAGCTTTGCATATGGGATTAGTTGAATGCATGATGCCATGAACCCCAATGCCTGCAGGATTTTCCTTGCAGTGAGCTGGGTAAGAGTTGCTATCTTTTTGAAGTATTGAGTTAATTGTTTTTGTTTGTCTGGCGTGAGGTAAGCCATCTGGGCCGTTGTATTTAAGCTGGCACCCAGGAATATTGTCTGTTGCGAGGGTGTTAGTTTTGACTTCTTTTTGTTTACTGTGTACCCTAGGCAACTGAGCAGCTGTGTTACAAAAGCCAGAAGCTGTAATAGAATGTCCTTGCTGTCCACTTGGATCAAGCAGTCGTCCAGATATGGATACATTTGTATTCCTCGTTGTCTGCAATATGCAATTACTGATGCCAGGCATTTCATAAATACTCTGGGCGCAGTAGATAAGCCAAAGGGCAATGCAGGGAATTGATGATGCGTTGTACCTGCCAAAAATCGGAGGTATCTTCTGCAATCTTGTCTGATAGGGACATGCAGGTATGCCTCTTTGAGGTCCAACGTTACCAGCCAAGACTCCTTGCCCAGCATGGGAAGGAGCTGCTGTAGTGTGAGCATTTTGAATTTGGGTACCTCCAGGTATGTGTTTAGAATTGAGAGGTGTAAGATGGGCCTCCAGGCTTTGTCCTTTTTTGGGACTAGAAACAGTCTTGAGTAAAAACCTTGACCTTGTTCCTTTGTAGGTACCTTTTGAATTGCTTTCATATCCATGAGAGCTGAAATTTGCATTTTTGCCTCTGCCCATTGGTTTGGGGGCAGATTTGGCATGCCTCTCATCCTTGGTAAAGTGTGGAAATGAAATCTGTAGCCTCGGATAATAATGTCCAGAATCCATTTGTCCTTTGTTATGATGCGCCAATTTTGTGGAAATAGAGCCAATTTTCCTCCTAAAGGTGTTGCCAGGGCAATATTGCTTGGCAGATGAAGAGGGAAGTCATTGTGTTTGTTTCCTGAAGGGTTGAGATCTTTCATCTCCACCTCTTTGAGTTGTTGTATGCCATTGTCTAGGCCTGAAAGAACCTTGTGGCTGGCCTCTGCCCCTTGGGCGCCTGTACCGACCTCTTTGGGGTCTGTCTGATGCAGGAAAGGACCAGTTTTTTGATGGCCAGTTTCTGCTGAAACGAGGAGGCTGTACCTGTAAAAAATCTTTAACTGTTTGCATAGATTTTGCCTTTTCTTCCATTTTCTTTAAAACTTCCTCTGCTTTGACACCAAATAACACATCTTTCTGCAATGGAGCATCCAATAACTTTGCTATGTTCTGGTAAGGCTTGTTCTTTAGGCCAAGCATGCCTATGTATTACAGACCCTGTGACAGCTGCTCTACATGAGGCTTCCAAGGAATCAAAACCACAATGTAAGGTATGCTTTCCCACCTGTTCTGCTGCATGCAGCAAATCATGCATCTCTTTAAAGTCAAGTTGATCTGTCTGAGGGATTAGTTTCTGCTTTAACTGTGTAATCAAATACTGTTGGTATTTTAGCATGTGGAATTGGCAGTTTAAGGCCCTCATGGCCAAAGTGGCAGACGTATACACTTTCTTTCCCCATCTTTCTAATGCTCTGGAATCTCTTTCAGAAGGAAGTGGATTCTTAGCAGTAGAGGCCTTAACCCCTTTGGGACCCTGGGAAATGGTCTCGGGGTCTGCAGTAGGGCTTTTGTATAAAAACTTATGAGTATCAGGCACTCGGTAGTATCTGTCTGGTTTAGCTGGTGCTGGAGGTAAGGAGTCTGGGTTTAAACTGGATCCTGAGAAAACATCATCCAAAATGTCTAAAACTGGAGGAATTGCTAGGGGTCTATGCTGTGGAAGAAGAAGAAACTCACTGAGTCTTTTCTTGGAGTCAGAGTAATCTTGGCCTTCCCAGTGGAAGTGTTCCCTCATGGTGTGTAAAGTTTCCCCAAAAGAGTAGTCTTTAAGGGGGGGGGGGACAGAGGAAATGGACTCTTCAGCATCTGAGTCTTCATAAGGAGGGAAGGAGTAATCCTGGTCGTCAAGAGTTTCCTGAGGAAATGGATGCCTGGTCAGAAGAAGGATAATCTTCCTCCAGTCTAGGCCTTTTGTCAAGTGGGGGTTGGGATCCCCTGATAAGGGTAATTAAATCCTCAGCCATCTTAAGCATCTGTTTTTTAGGCATAGAGGCCTGTGGGGGAGGTTGTGGCCCCGGTTTTCTAAATTTCAAGGGGGCTTTGAGTTTAGCATAAGGCTTGGCAGAGATAGTTGTCGGTTTGAAAACACCTTCAGAGACTGAAGGCCTATCCAAAATTTCCGGATCCCTGTCTGGGCTGGCGTCCGAGGGGTGGGGTGGAACCGGTTCCTGAGGCCAGACTGCTTCGGTTTGGGAGGCAGTCAGAATTTCTGAATCAGCGGTAGTCAGGGGCTGGGCTGTGAAGGCGCCTCGCAGAATACCGGAGAACCGGCGTCAGGCCTAGCTGAGGCCTCGGTATCTGGTCTAGGCCTTGGCTGCCGGTCCTTATCTTTGCGTTTTTTAATCATTGCTGATGTCGGTTGTTCCGACGGCATGCTATAGTTAAATTTTCTGCCTAAATAATGCTGGGCGAATTCTGCCCGACGCTTAATTGTACGTTTGTTGAACCTAGCACAAAACCGACAACCAGAGAAGTCATGGTCTGGGCCTAGGCAAGGAATACAATAAGAATGAAAATCCTTATGAGGTATTTGCTTCCCACAAGAAATACAATTATTAACTTTGTCTGACATCGGTCTGAGACAAGAAAAGTTTCCCCAACGGGGTACTTAGCTTTAGAGAAGACTTCGGGCTGAAACTCGATTCGAAAATTTCAGGAGCTGGCCGACCGGCACTTGCGAGCTGCTTCTGCTTCGGGCACCAGACGGCAAGAAAGACTGAAGAAAATGGTGTCGGCTGTCTCTTTTATACCCCTGTCGCACTGACGTCAGGGAAGAAGCGACGACAACCGACGCCGGACCAGAACTTTGGGATTCGGCCGAATGCGGGACCGCCTGACGACAGGATAACCCAAGTGTGATGACTGCAGCAGTATACCACGATGAACATCGAGGAGATGACTGAGGTGACTGTTGACAAACTGAGTGTTGTTACTAATTCTAAAAAAGATTTCAAAGTGTATAATTACACTGATGAATGTATAACAACGCAACATGCTGATTTGCTCTGTAAAGGTTTTAATTATGCACCAAACAACAAATGTGATATTGGTGAACATGTGTGTGATCTTAAATTGTATGTGCGTAGACTTAATTTGAAATTTATGCACAGGAATGATGGTGATGTTTTTAATATTAGTAGCAAATGTTTGAGAATGCCTAGTACTTTTAACCCTGTCTCTCATTATATTATTAAAGCTTTTGAAAAAATGTGTGAAACGGATTTCTGTCATTTTTTAGGAAAAAAATATTGTTGATGGGAATTTGACTGAAGAGGAAAGAGAATTTTTGAATTAATTAAGAAGTAAGAACCTGAGAGTCATGCAACCAGACAAGGGGGGAGGGGTGGTTGTAATGTTAAAGGATGACTATATACAAAAGATGTTTGATTTATTATATAGTAACACTTATACTGAAGCATCCTTGAATCAGGTCAATATTGCCTATCGTAAAATAGATGGTGACCTTATGGACATGTTGACACAAGACCAGATAGATATTGAAAAATATAATTACATGTCTACAGATGTTCCTAAAATTCCTGGGATCTTTGGGATCCCTAAGATCCATAAGGATTTGGTCAACCCCCCATTTAGACCCATTGTTGATTCTTGTTGGTCCAAAACTAGCTATGTTGCTAAGTATTTGGACCACAAGTTGAAAGAAAGGGTCATGGCTATTCCACATCTTTGCCGTGACTCTTGGCACTTTTTGGAGAAGTGTAATGGCTTAGACATGGCTAACGAGGATATTATTTTCTTAACTATAGATGCTAAGGAACTTTACAGTTGCATCCCGCAAGATGTTGATTTAAATTGGTTTTCTGATTTTTTTGTATGAGGAATTTGGGTTACCTCAAGATAATAACACTTATACGCAATTGATGGATTTAGTGCTCACAAATAATTACATCTATTTTGAGGGGCACTATTTTAAGCAGTTGTTACGGGTGGCCATGGGTTCTGCCTGTGGCCCCCTTTTTGCAAACATAGTTATGGCTTGGTGGGAAAAACACCATCTTTTTTCCTCTCCATTTTATGATAATATTACATTATATTTAAGATACTTGGATGATTTATTTACTGCCTGGAAGGGAACTGAGGAAGGCATATCGGAATTTATGAGTTTTATCAATGGGAGTACTACTTTTTTGAAATTTATATACACGTTTGATTTAACCAAGGTATCTTATTTGGATGTGTTACTGGCTAAAACTGGGGATGGTTCTTTAAAATCAACAATATACAGGAAACCAACGTATTCCAACAGCATATTGCATTTTTACAGTAACCACCCTATGCATGTTAAACGTGGTATTATCAAGGAACAGTTGGTGAGAGCAGCTCGGATGGTGTCCAGTTATTCTTACTTCTTAGAGGAATGTGACTTTATGTGTCAAATGTTTACGGATAGGGCTTATCCAAAGTATTTAATTGATAATATCAGGAAGGAAGTGGTTGATAAATGCACCAAGGGGTTTTACAAACCCATTTTGAATATTCCTGGGGAAAGATCTTTGAGGTCCATTGGATTAACACCTGTAACTGGCACAGAAGGGAACCCGGATGATCATGGGGGGACCCCTATGCGAAGGGTGAGTGTTACAATGGGTGACAAGCCCTCCTGCCCCTTTGTGTCTATTTTCTTTGGTGACAGTTATGTTATGCAGGACATAGTTAATAAAAATTGGGGTATTTTTAGAAGTGAAACAGTTATGGGGGCTTTGCTTGGCGAATACCCCGAACTTATGTTTAGGAAGGGTAGAAATATTAAAAATATTTTGGAGCATGCTAAGGATATCAATATGCAAGGAAAAATGGCTGCTTCTGGAATGTTCAGTCAGTGTAAACATATTTTGAACACATCTAAGGTTAGGATATGTAATAAGGAAATTAATATTAAGGGTAAATTTAGTGGTCACACACAAGGTGTTGTTTATGCCGCTTTGTGTTCCCAATGTTCCAGTTTTTATGTTGGGAAGACCCAACATAAGTTGGCCTACGGGATATACGAACACCTGTATGATGTTCGTCGGTGTGACAATAACAATGCATTATATAGTTATATTAATACATTTCCAGACCATGTTTTTAAGTTTGTGGTTGTGCAACAGGTCAAACATGAGGACAGAGGTAGCCCTTGGAGACTGGTATTGGAAGACAAGGAAGTTTGGTGGCAGGTCTTCCTTAATGCCCATGTACCCCCAAGTTTGAATGACGCAATTTCTATTAGCAGCAAACTGAAGCTCAGGGTTTTGGATAGGTAATGTTTATATGTGTAGATATATGTGTATACATATGGATTTTTTATGTATTTTGTATAAATGGTGCAGTATGTATTTGGCAGTAGTATCTATATTCTTATATTTATATATATATTTTTTTCCTATTCATAAAGATGTATATTCATGCTTTTTTGAAGGATGATTTAATGCTCATTTGTAAATGATTTAATTGGTGAACTGGGGTTAATCTAATTATTAAGGGTGTGGGCTGTAATATAAATGATGAGTTCTTGTAGGGCAGTTTGTCTGATGAAGTTTGGTCATTGTACCTTACGAAAGCGCTTACTTCAACTTGTTTTTACTGTGTTGTTGCAGTAAAATTATTTTTTTGTGTTCGTACTTTACAGCTGTGTGGCTCATTTTTTGTTCAAACCAGAAGTCAGATGACCAGATGGATGTGATGTCATTCTGTAATCTAGGACAAAAATGATGTTTAAAAATAGACAAGACTGAAGTCTCATTGTAGTCTGTTTTTGAAACCTGACAGAGATGGACCCCTCACCTACTTCATCTTGCCTTGCTATAGTAAGTGAGCCACAGAATAGTAATTCTTTAGATCAGTCAGGAAAATGTAGAGAGATTAGTTAAGTACTGTTTTTCTGTATCTGTGTGAATCTATTTGTCTGTGTTATTTTAATATTTCCTGTGGCTGAAACTCTGGTGTTTACTGTAACTATTTATTTAGTATTTTCATGTTATTTTAGTATTTTCATGTTATTTTATTATTTACTATGAAATATATGTAAAGTTTTCATTGTGGCCTGTCCCTTAGAGACCATTTTAACCTTTGAGAATAATTATATCTATTTGGTGACAACTCTGGCCACTTCTGAAAGGCTTGCCTTTGGTCAAACTACCATTTGAATTAATATTATTTTCATTCAGTATAATTGGGTACTCTTGCAAGAGCCTTAGAGTAGCTGGCTATGGAGTATCTGGTGGTGGTGCAACTACCTTATAGTCTAGACAGAAGGGGGCATAGCCAGTAAGTCTGTGTCAGCATTTCCCAGGGGTGTGTGTGTGTGTGTGTGTGTGTGTGTGTGTGTGTGTGTGTGTGTGTGTGCGCGCACACGAGAGCGCATGTTAAAACCAAATCTCAAAGAACACGCATGTCAGCTGCTGGGAGCAGGGACACGAAGCACTGGTTTCACAGAGAGGGTGCTGGAGAACTTGGCTTGGACACTTGGCTGAAGTCTCAACTCTATAGCTGTGCCAATGGGGAATCTTACTAGGGACCTGGATGGAGACAGATAGAGAAATTCAGACCCCAGACTGAGTGTGTTGCCTGTGTACTCATAAGGGAAACTGTGCTTGATGCAGACAGCTGCATTTAGAAATACTGTGTGTATTTATTTTTGTTCCAAGTGAACATCCCTCTCCAGTGCCAGAGTTGAGGATTCAGGCTCCGTGATTACTGGCCCAGAGTGGGAACATCTGACTTTCAAGATAAAGAACCAATGAAGAGAATCTACTACGAAAAGTTTTAGGTACAAAGGTCTGACAGACAGAACAGGGCGTACAGTCGTGCAAGGCGCCAAGGCAAAACAGACATTATTCATAGCAGTCTTTATGGGAACTCTGTCTCCTACACTGGCATTTACCCTTCTTGGATGACATGGAACCCCACAAGCAACAAAAAAGAAAGACAAGTAAAAAAGAACCTCAATGGGGAATAGCTCTGTGAACCACCAATGGAATGGGTGTTCAGACTATCAAAAGATGGCATTCAGACTAGTGGCAAAGAAGTTCTGAGGATGGTATGTCCAGACCTTACATTATGCACCATGTATGTGTGGAGCATACATGTGGTGTATGGCATACCTTAAAGCGACCTAAGGCTTGGATACTGGCCGGACGTTGGGCTGCCCTTGGCAGGGGATCTCTAATGTAATGAATACTGCAATAGTGAAATGAAAGGGCATCACCTATTCTAGGGATTAGGAATGTTGGCTCCAACTAGACTGGAGGTACCACAACAGCTTCCTTATGCAATCTGACAGCAGGTACCACATTAGGATGGTAGAGACCAAGTATCCCAAAGTCCCGAGGCATCCATTGCCAGACAACTTTCCCCAGCTAGACTGTGGAAGTATTTCTCTAGCTGTTTTACTTCTCTGATGAAAAATTCCTTCTGGAAACTGAAATCTAATAGTCAGCCCAGAAAGAATAGCCTCTCAAAAGGACTGAACTTGAATATCTGGATACTGAGAGAAAAATCTTAGATTTGGAAGCATTCGATGGTGGAATTAAGGCCCCTACCGGGGAGAATGCCTGAATGAGGCTATCATCAAAATATGGGTATATGCAAACCTCCCTGGTCCCACTGAAAAAAATTACGGACTCCAGAAACTTTGTAAAAACCCCAGTAGCCAAACCACAGCACAATGATGCAAACTGACAGGGAAGCCCCATGTTTTGAAACAGAGAAAGCATCGGTTCTCCCTGTGTACAGGAATGTAAAGGTAAACAGTCTTGAAATCTGGGGTAACCATCAAGGCTTGGGGATACAGGAGTGCTACAAGAGACTGAAAATTTAACACCATGAATTTTAGAACATACATGAATAAACTAAGTTGTAACAGATACAGACAGGGTCTTCCAAAATCCATCCTCCTGGTGACTAAGAAAAGTCTTGGAATAAAACTCTCTGTTTAGTTCTTTTGTAGGGACTGGTTCTATGACACCTAGTGTCAGAAGGTCTTGCAGAATGGTGGAATTAAGTGTATTTGATCTTTTGGGAGGGGGTATTCCTGCTATCTTTTGGAATATTTGCAAATTGTAACTTGTAACCTTCAGAAAATCATATGTAGGAACCACATGCTGTGTGTGAATTTTTTTTTTACTTTAGCAGGCAGTCTTGTCAGTCTTCCAGTAATCTTGCTTGGTGTAGAAAAGTAGGGCTGGACGTTGGGAGAGGAAAGGAAAAATAAGAAGCTCACACACTCATGGCCACTCCCTGGTGATAGAAACACATGGGATCCCCACAAGCTTTACCCTTCGGCCCTGGCACTTTTGCTGTACTGGCCTTTTTACTTGTTGCTGTTTTACCACTGCTCTGTCTGTGAAAGCATGGATCTGGTTTAGATGGGTAACTTCGTTCATATCTTGAATGGGAGGGCTTATAAAGTTATTAAACACACATGCATGACGACCTCCCTAATCTCCATTTTTCTTAAAACCACTGCAGTAGGGTTCCCAAAAAGCAGCTCCTTGTCTAAGGGTATATTTAAAAAGATGTGCTTTGATATCCTCTGTCATGCATCAAAGCCTCAACTAGGCATGCCTTCAGATTGCTGAACCCATGACTGCTGCATCCCTCACATCATATCCACACAACTTGCTGTCTGGGTAAGCTTAATTAGTTTTTGCTCTCACATGCCATCAGACAGATTTCCCTTAGTCCCTCTTCCTCTTTCTTCCCTGCAGGATCGTGGCTGACTCCTGTAGCAGCACCCAATCGGCCCATTCGTATCAAGGATGGCAGCAAGGCATTCGCAGACTAGGCAAGAGACCTATGACCCATTATTTCCTGCCCAAGAATCCAAACTGGACGTCAGTTATCCAGCTAGAGTTGGGGAACAGGGAGCAGGTCCAGCTTGCTGGTCTTGCAGGGCAGCCTACCATATTCCCTGTTGGGAGCAGAAGAGCTTTACTCTCTCATCTCAGCAGCTCTTCTGAGCTGTGTTACTGGTGTCTCCCAAGAGGAAGCATGCCTCTGCACTTTTGAGTTCCCCTCAGCTTATGAGTCTGAATGCATTCAGACAGTTTGAGTTTGGTAGGCTCAGACACATCAGGGTAACAACTTAGTGCTACGGCTAGTTATAACATGTGTGACTAGCTAGAACCATTTCAAGCTTCATACGATGGGAAGACTGGAAGTGGTCACTTACTCTTATCCTTCTTGGTCATCTCCTACAAGCACAAGAACTGTTAACCTAACTTGGATTGCCTGTGCCATAGTCAGGACTTTATCTCATTATGTCAAGGCACTGACTCCACTTGCTCTTCTCTTACCTGGTGTAGGACAGCCATCTTAAACTTGGTCATTTGAATTTGACAATTAACAGCCCTGAAGACAGTGTCTCAGCTGTATAAACTTTCTTCCATGATCTATCCAACACTCTGTTTTCTTTATCATTTGGCAGAGCACCGGGGACATGAATAAATCTGAACACCTTTTCTGCATCTGTGGATTCCCTAGCTAGTTCAGTTACAGGACTCGCATAAAGGAATTCATGAAAATCTTGTGGAGGAGGCTGTCTTTCTGTCTCCTGATAAGTACCCCAATGGGCAACATCTTTTTCTGTAGTATTACTGATTTATGCAAGCCAAAGCATTTCATCTAAGTGTCTTAAGCTTTCCTTTCTTACCACACGAACTGCTCTATTTTTATAACAATTTCTCCAAATGAGATTTCCCCTGTAGGGAACTAAAGCAAACAGTAACTTCTGTGTCAGTATCCTGTCCAAGGAAAAGGACAACCAGGAAGAGCTGTCCGAGTCGTTGCCTTACTCTCTGCAGTTCTCAGCATTACCAGGAGCATTCACGCTTTCTTTTAACACAGGAGAATCCACACAGAGAAAGTTGTAGTTGTCTCTCTAGCAGCAGGTACTGTAGAGTTTGTAAAAAAAAATCCCTCTACCAGGTCAATCTACTGTTTAGAAAGGGGCAAAGGTGGTGTAGAGGTGACTCACACAGCATCTAGGGAACAGACACTTGCTGGACATTTGAGCCAGGTGATCTGTGCTTCAATTTTTGGGACATTCACAGTGGATGGCCTTAGATTCTGAATGGGGTGCTAGACTTCTACTTCACAGCCCATAATACCCCCCCCTTCATGAGTACTACGAAATTCCTGTTTTCCCCTTCTGATACCATAAGGTGTAGTTTGGTGACCATTTCCAGTGGTTGGAGGTTTGTGTAAGTTGGTCTCTGATTCTTCAGTCCAGTAGGACATGCAATGGTCACTAAACATGGCCACCACCAATGGAAGTTTGATAAGGACCTCATAGCAAACAGTTGAATGATCCAGCAGCTACAAAACTGCATCACCAGTACCAACACCCTTGGAATGACCCAGAATGTTGGAGGTCTGAATCACGACTTCCTTGTTTATAGGTTCATAGGTGTTTACTAGGCTAACAACCACAAGGGTCTTTTTAAGTCTAGCCATGCATCCCAAATCTCTGACACGTTCTGGTACCCTTGACAAGTGTAAGCAGAGGCTTGGGAGATGAAACATGTCTTTTAATCATTGTTTCTAACTGAGGACATGGCTGCTAAGATGACCCTGTGGACACCACCTCGAACCACGTTAAGGGCTTGAGCCTCATCTTGTCCAGGAAGTGTTGCAGGGAATATTGTCTACTGACTACTTTAGGTGGGAAACCCTAACAGATATTATACTCTTTAGTGCTATGTTCAGTCCCAAAGCAAAAAAAAAAAAAAACAACTGCTATAAAAGTTTAGTGGGGATTTGCCAACCACAAATATACCTTCCCTTCTTGGGTCCTGAGATATGGCTGGTATTGCCACAAAATGAAAATACCGACTAAGAAAACATCATAAATAAGCAATACTGGAGACAAAGGATGTGCCTCATTGGGATACTTGTATTCTGAGTTCCGAAGTTGGCCAAATTAGGTAGGACACAGGACTCCAGCACTGCGAGGCATACTTAATGAAATGCAGCAAGAAAGATCTCAAATGTAAGTAGATGCCACTTTTTTCCTGGAAGCTTCTTGATGTCCTACATGGAAGGATGTCCTCCACTTCTAACAGGGAAGGGTTCTGAGTTATACAAGTCAGGTTGGACATCCGGGTCTCAGTGGCAAGATGTCCATGTAGTTAGAAATGCTGCAACAGTGATCTAAATTAAGAACATCAAGCAGTTATCTGATGTGGAAATCAGTCTTTGTACAGCATGTACCTTACACAAAAGAAGAAACACAATAACTTTCTTTTTGCATCCAGAAGTTTAACACTTTCAGAGTAAGAATTAATTGCAAGCAACCTAGTTACTGTCCAAACTTTATCTCAGTTTCCTCCACAGTGTTCTGTGAAGTTAGGGAATCACCTTTTTTCTAGTTATTGAGAAAACCCTCTCTTCCCTCCCAACAGTGTTCAGCATACAAATCCAACTAGCAGCCTTTTTCAGGGTCCATTTCCAAACTGAGACAGGTACATAAAAAAGCAATGCAATCTTATCCATCAGCTGTAATCATTGGTTTCTCTTTTTCAATACACAGAAAAGTCACACACTCAGTGGGAAATTTGCTCTCATTCTAGGCCCCAGGCCACAGGTACTCACTTCGTACTGTCTCTTTCTCCCTTTTGCCTTGTCAGTACGGGTGGAGCAGCCACATACTCTTGCACATTCATATTCATTACTTCAGTAATGCTGTCTTTCCATCTCTTCTGCCATCCCATTCTTTTTCCCTTTTATATTTCCCAGCAGCAGTGTCTTCTCTAGTAAATTATTTCTGTTATGTGGCCAAATTAATTATTTCCATAAGTACCGATGGACTCAATCATCTTGTGGTACATGGAATTTTCAAAAGTTTTCTTGAACACCACAGTTCAAAAGCATTCATTTTCATGTGTAAAATCTTACAATTCTACTTTCAAAGCCACATGTAAAAGCTGTGATTTCCCAACAGGGGCTATGTAGACTTTGCTGACAATATAATGTATTTGTTCTTAAACAAAAGGCATACTTTAATTTATTGGCTGCAAATATCTACAGAGATCTCTGAACCTAGGAAAAAGAAGCATGTCAAGTTCACTTCTTCCTCATTTATTTGCAAATGGCTATTAATTGAATGCATTTTTATATTTTGCAGTGTTTTTTTATATAGAGAGCAACAATCCAGCTTTTGCACTTTCTGCTTTCACATTCGTCAACATTCTTTTCAACTTTTCCTCACTTTCAGCCATCTATGTGGTATCAGCAGCATACCTGAGGTTATTTCATCCAATAGTTTTGATTTTGATTCCAGCATCTGATTCATTTAACCCAGTTTTCATGTAATATATTCAGCATGTAAGCTGAATAAAAAAGGTGACAAAATAATGCTTTATCAGACACTGTTCCCACTCTTGAGCCAGTCAATTTATTCCACATTTGGTTCCAACTGTTGCTTCTTGTTCTGCATACAGATTCCTCAGGAAGCAAACAAGGTGACGCAGTACACCAATTTCTCTAAAACCCTGTCACAGTTGTCCATGGTCCACATAGTAAAAGGATTTAGGAAAGTCAACAAATCTGGAGTAAATACAAATGAAGCATTTGGACTCCATTTTGCATCCAGGAAAGTATAAACTACTGCACTTATCTTACCATTTAAATCAGTTTTGTGCTGGTTCTAAATCTGAAGTTAAAACTTTTAACTGAAGGCATTTGTATACTCTGCAGTATGTTATAGTTTGTAGTGCTTTTCAAGTTGTTTCTGTGCTGTGCGCCTAGGTATTTAAACCAGTTATGAGTGGGCTCTCATTTTTCTGCATTTTTAATATCTTTTCGCCTGAACCGTAAGCTGCAGCTATAACATGATTTGGGTTTTACAGTATCCATTGATATTTTTCTGAGCTCTTAAGTGGCTTAATCAGTATTACTTACCTAATTCTGTTTAGACCCTTTTCAAACTTAAAACAAAAAGCCAGCTGTGTGTTATAAATACAACTTGTGGTAAGTAAACCCAGTAGAAATAGAAATTTTCTGAAGTTCTGGGAAGAAACACTAATTGCTAGAACTTTAAGCTATTTCCTGCCTCCTGGTATTTTACAGTACATGAACAGTGAACCATCTTTGTCTTTGGAGTCTTCATGCTCTCCTCAAGCTAACAACAAAAAAGCATTTGGACTCCATTTTCCGTCCGGGGAAGTACATGTAAATAGTAAGATAAGCACAGTTTAAATCAGTTTTGTGTTTGTTCTGAGTTTAAAGTTAAAGCTATTAAATTCCAGGCATTTTTATAGCTTGTGGTGATTTTCAAGTTGTTTCTGTGCTGTACTCAAGTACTTAAATCAGTTGAGTGGGCTCCCCTCACTTTTCTGTATTTCTCCTCTCTCCTCTGAATCTGAAGCTACAACTATAAATTGATTTGGGTTTTACAGCAACCATTGTTACTTTTTCTGAACTCTTAAGTGATTAAGCAGCAATGCTCATCTAATTCTAAGTTTTTGTCACTTTTCAAACTTAAAACAAAAAGCCAACTTTTACCAGCTGGGTGAGTTGTAACTAGAGCTTGTGGTAATTAAACCTAGTGGCAGTGGGAATTTCTGCAATTCTGGTAAGACAAGCACTACTGACTAGCACATTAAGCTATTTGCAGCTTTCCGGTACTTTATATTACACAGGCAATCAGCCATATTTCTCTTTGGACTCCTGGAAGCTGAAAAATTCACCTCAAGCTAAAGCCAAACAAAGCATTAGGAAAGTATTTTGCATCCAGAGGTGCAGGCTGGAGAAGTTGTTTGACCGCAACTGAGCTACAAAATATAAGTATTTTTTGATTATTTTAACAGATTACTGTTTTTATAATTTAATATATATAAAGCACTTTGTCTATTCAGAATCTTCAGAAATCTTTTTCTGTTTAAAAACTTTCATAGCTTGTTGTCTTAGGCTATTGTATAAACTGAAACATTTACTCTGTGTAATTATCTCTTGGCTAGTGGGGCTGGTTCTTTTGTGTTCTTGTAAAAAAGTTGTGTTTCTGGTCTTTGGTGCAGGCTGGAGAAGTTGTTTGACCAACTGAGCTACAAAATATAAGTATTTTTGATTATTTTAACAGATTACTGTTTTTATAATTTAATATATATAAAGCACTTTGTCTATTCAGAATCTTCAGAAATCTTTTTCTGTTTAAAAACTTTCATAGCTTGTTGTCTTAGGCTATTGTATAAACTGAAACATTTACTCTGTGTAATTATCTCTTGGCTAGTGGGGCTGGTTCTTTTGTGTTCTTGTAAAAAGTTGTGTTTCTGGTCTTTGGTGCAGGCTGGAGAAGTTGTTTGACCGCAACTGAGCTACAAAATATAAGTATTTTTGATTATTTTAACAGATTACTGTTTTATAATTTAATATATATAAAGCACTTTGTCTATTCAGAATCTTCAGAAATCTTTTCTGTTTAAAACTTTCATAGCTTGTTGTCTTAGGCTATTGTATAAACTGAAACATTTACTCTGTGTAATTATCTCTTGGCTAGTGGGGGCTGGTTCTTTTGTGTTCTTGTAAAAAAGTTGTGTTTCTGGTCTTTGGTGCAGGCTGGAGAAGTTGTTTGACCGCAACTGAGCTACAAAATATAAGTATTTTTGATTATTTTAACAGATTACTGTTTTATAATTTAATATATATAAAGCACTTTGTCTATTCAGAATCTTCAGAAATCTTTTTCTGTTTAAAACTTTCATAGCTTGTTGTCTTAGGCTATTGTATAAACTGAAACATTTACTCTGTGTAATTATCTCTTGGCTAGTGGGGGCTGGTTCTTTTGTGTTCTTGTAAAAAAGTTGTGTTTCTGGTCTTTGGTGCAGGCTGGAGAAGTTGTTTGACCAACTGAGCTACAAAATATAAGTATTTTTGATTATTTTAACAGATTACTGTTTTATAATTTAATATATGTAAAGCACTTTGTCTATTCAGAATCTTCAGAAATCTTTTTCTGTTTAAAACTTTCATAGCTTGTTGTCTTAGGCTATTGTATAAACTGAAACATTTACTCTGTGTAATTATCTCTTGGCTAGTGGGGGCTGGTTCTTTTGTGTTCTTGTAAAAAAAGTTGTGTTTCTGGTCTTTGGTGCAGGCTGGAGAAGTTGTTTGACCGCAACTGAGCTACAAAATATAAGTATTTTTTGATTATTTTAACAGATTACTGTTTTTATAATTTAATATATATAAAGCACTTTGTCTATTCAGAATCTTCAGAAATCTTTTTCTGTTTAAAAACTTTCATAGCTTGTTGTCTTAGGCTATTGTATAAACTGAAACATTTACTCTGTGTAATTATCTCTTGGCTAGTGGGGGCTGGTTCTTTTGTGTTCTTGTAAAAAATAAGTTGTGTTTCTGGTCTTTGGTGCAGGCTGGAGAAGTTGTTTGACCGCAACTGAGCTACAAAATATAAGTATTTTTGATTATTTTAACAGATTACTGTTTTTATAATTTAATATATATAAAGCACTTTGTCTATTCAGAATCTTCAGAAATCTTTTTCTGTTTAAAAACTTTCATAGCTTGTTGTCTTAGGCTATTGTATAAACTGAAACATTTACTCTGTGTAATTATCTCTTGGCTAGTGGGGGCTGGTTCTTTTGTGTTCTTGTAAAAAGTTGTGTTTCTGGTCTTTGGTGCAGGCTGGAGAAGTAGTTTGACCGCAACTGAGCTACAAAATATAAGTATTTTCTGATTATTTTAACAGATTACTGTTTTTATAATTTAATATATATAAAGCACTTTGTCTATTCAGAATCTTCAGAAATCTTTTTCTGTTTAAAACTTTCATAGCTTGTTGTCTTAGGCTATTGTATAAACTGAAACATTTACTCTGTGTAATTATCTCTTGGCTAGTGGGGGCTGGTTCTTTTGTGTTCTTGTAAAAAAGTTGTGTTTCTGGTCTTTGGTGCAGGCTGGAGAAGTTGTTTGACATAACTGAGCTACAAAATATAAGTATTTTTGATTATTTTAACAGATTACTGTTTTATAATTTAATATATAAAAAGCACTTTGTTCATTCAGAATCTTCAGAAATCTTTTCTGTTTAAAAACTTTCATAGCTTGTTGTCTTAGGCTATTGTATAAACTGAAACATTTACTCTGTGTAATTATCTCTTGGCTAGTGGGGGCTGGTTCTTTTGTGTTCTTGTAAAAAAGTTGTGTTTCTGGTCTTTGGTGCAGGCTGGAGAAGTTGTTTGACCGAACTGAGCTACAAAATATAAGTATTTTTGATTATTTTAACAGATTACTGTTTTTATAATTTAATATATATAAAGCACTTTGTCTATTCAGAATCTTCAGAAATCTTTTTCTGTTTAAAGCTTTCATAGCTTGTTGTCTTAGGCTATTTTGTCCCACCCTCCCTCCCTGTTGGTGTCTTGCTCTTATACTTGGTGGCTTTGCAGTTGCCGCCCCTACTGTGACACACCTCCCAGTCTAGTGTCATTAGCTCAGTCTTCTTAATACAGAGAGAACATTTGATAAGGCCTTCTGTTCCTCCTTTTACCTTTTCAAAAGTAAAACAAAACTTTTTTTTCTTCTTCGCCTGAACCTTCTTGTGTTCTGACTGTCCTTCTCAAACATATTGGAAATATACAGTATATTTCAGAGCATTTGTTATAACTGTATTTGCTATAACTGATTTAAGTATTTTTTCTGGCTTTTTGAATATTTACTGCTTAGCGACTGCATCTTAGCCTGTTTATACAGCTCTGCATTCTATTTAAACTGTTTTTGTGTTGATTAACTGTTTTGCACTCTTAAAGTTATTTGTTGCTTAATTTTACCTGTAGGCTAACACACTCAAGTGTGCTAGCCACTTAAAAGCATTTATAGCATTTACTGTCTGTTTTTTTTCCTTGTCTCTGTAAAAAAAAAAAAAAAAAAAAATCTCTTGTTTTCCCACCTTACTGAACTAGAGTAGTCCAGTTTCAGAGTTGCTGATCCCTGGGCTTTGTTTTTAGTTCCTGTTACTGATCCATTGCCTTATTAGGAAGGAGGGAAGTTTCTTTGCTTACCAGTGGGAGTGGGAAGCACTGAGCAGCCTTTTTGTCCGAATTGGTGAAGTTTCAGCCAGAAACTAGTAGTCTATTGGTCGTTTTGGGCCAATTCCTAGCTCCTTTCAGCCCCCTGCTATAAAACACGCTAAACACGTGTTTTCCAGCTTGTACCAACTCTGCACAGATCCTCGTGGTGGCCTGCAGAGTGATCCAAGCAGCAGAGAGCTAAAGAGTGACTTTCTACCAGATATAAGTATTTTTTGTGGCTTTCCCACTGTTATTAAGCTAGCGACTGCATTTCGCCTGTTTTACTGCTACTTTAAGTGATTTCTGCATTTTACACTGTTTATTGCACTTTAAGTTACTAATTGTTGCAAATTGTTTCTGTAGGCTACACACTAAAGTGCGCTAGCCGATTTACAGCATTTATAGCATTTACTGTCTGTTTTTTTCCTTATCTCTGTAATAAAACAAAAAATCTCTTGTTTTCCCACTTTACTGAACTAGAGTAGTCCAGTTTCAGAGTTGCTGATCCCTGGGCTTTGTTTTTAGTTCCTGTTACTGATCCATTGCCTTATTAGGAAGGAGGAAAGTTTCTTTGCTTACCAGTGGGAGTGGGAAGCACTGAGCGGCCTTTTTGTCCGATTTGGTGAAGTTTCAGCCAGAAACTAGTAGTCCATTGGTCGTTTTGGGCCAATTCCTAGCGCCCTCCAGCCCCTGCTATAAAACACGCTAAACTGTACTGCTGATCTAACCAGCATATCCTATAACTGAAAAGTTCATCTCTACTTGATTCCCAAGTAGACTATTCTCTATCTGTAAAGCCTAGCACTTACTCCTACAGTACTTGCACCTTGATAAAGCACTCTTATTATAGATAGTACCCCACCAGCCCAAAACCCACTTCCCGGAGTCCTTTGAAAGTTCTTTATCTACTACTTCTAGTATGTCGAGGGATCAGTTGCTAGTGTCCTCTCCAGCTCAACTGGTGAACCTGGGAATATTGAGGCAATGTTACAATTGCCTCATGTACCTGAACAATCCTCTCCTTCTCCCACAAAACACAAATACATGCGAGAGATGCAACTATACGGCCAAACTGGAGGTTGAGCTCTCTCAACATAGGACTGGCAAGACCAGACAGGAGGAGAAGGCAACCACACACAATACATACCCAGTCACACATGGTACCATCACAACTTCAAATCATACACATACTCACACAAAGACATACTCGGAGGCTCTGGTCAAAATTTACCAAAACAGCAGAGGCCACCAAAGCAGACACCCAAACAACTACCACCTCACGACCCAACACATGCAACACATAGACCACACAGTCAGAGTGTCAAACAGTCACAGCCCTTAAGGCCAAACAAAATGCCAGACACACTTGTCATTGGTGATTCCATAGTCAGGCACACTGACGTCCCGCTCACCAGACTGAGTAAGGAGAAGGTCACAGTAAGCTGCCTGTCGGGCGCTAGAATCCGCCACATAACGCAAGCACTCAGGTCTCTCAACAGCAGGTACAAGTGCGACTCAGTCATTGTCCACGCTGGTGTCAGCGACCTGAGACGCACCTCCTTGGACTACATGAAAAGGGACGCCGAGGAGCTCTCTGATTATGTAGCCCAGGCAGGTATGACCCTGACCTTGAGCAGTATCCTACCTTCACCTAGAATGATGCCACAATACAGTGATAAGATGATCAGCTTTAATAATTGGCTTAAATTCTGGTGTCATTCAAAGAGGATCCAATGTCTGTCTGCCTGGGATGACATGCTGGACAAGCCACGCTGCTTCAAGGGACGGCTTGCACCTGTCACCCTGGGCTTCGGATATTGGCAAAGGCTCTTGCCACCCCATAGTGCCTTTTTAAGCAAGGCTCAAATTCTAAACCTACCACCCTAGAACACCAAAAGGAAAAAACTAAGGGTAATGCTGCTCAATGCCAGAAGTCTCAATCTCAAGATGCACGCACTCGAGGCCCTTCTCAATATGGAGAACATCGATGTCTGTGCTGTGACAGAAACCTGGTTCAAGGCTCCTGAGAGCACCCCAGCACTAACAGGTTTCACCTCATATCATACGTTCCGGCCCCAAAATCCGGACAACACCAAGAAAGGAGGGTGTCCATATTCATAAAGGACACCCACACCTCAAGGTTGGTGGCAACGCACGATGCATCGGAGACCATCCAGGTGCAATTAACCATAGGCAAGACTGCTCTGCAATTTGTAGCATGTTACAGGCCACCCTCTCAAACTCAGGAACCTCACATGGCCTTCCTGAAAACATTGGAGGGGATAAATTTATCTCCAAACACCATCATACTAGGTGACTTCAACTACCCTAATATAGACTGGGAACACTACTCAAGCCCGAACACTCTAACCCAAAGATTCCTGGAGTTCATAAACTCAAATGCCATGGAACAACTAGTCACCATCCCCACAAGAGGTGAAAACATACTTGATCTCATCATCACGAACATGGGATCAAAATGTTCAACACCGCAAGTATACCCCTCACTGGTGAGATCAGATCATAAACTAATCTCGGTGCAGGTCCTCATCCCGCCCCCACCTGAAACAAAAAAGACCACAGTGAAAAACTTCTCAAAAGCCGATTTCACACTTCTAAAAACTAGTGTGGTCTCCTTTAAGGCCTCTGAGCCAGTGGTAAACATTACTCAAACCGCTGAATCAGTTACAAATGCCTTCTACCAGCACCTACAGGACTGCATGGATCAGGCAATCCCAAACAAAACTAAGACTCTCTGTACCAAAGGCAAGCGTCCAGTCTGGTGGACCCCAGCCATAAACAAGCTCTACAACAAAAGGAGGAAGCTACTACAAGATAGAGCAAAATCCTTGAAAGGTAAGACACCTTTGATCATTATAAGTAAAAAACTAAGAGCTCTCATAAAATCATCCAAGGCAAATTTTGAGAGAAAAATCGCCAAGGACTCTAAAGACAATCATAAGGCCTTCTTTAGCTATGTTAGAAACCTAGGAGGAAACTCCCAGATATGCTCAGAATTAGTTCAAAATGATGTGAAAATTACTGAACCTACACACATTGCTAACATACTGGCTGACAGGTTCAGTGCAAACTTCTCCCCCTCCCCAAAAGGAGAGATATCTATTCCAGAGGATTGTAGCCCCCAAACATCTCCAACGCCCAGGTGAGAACTGCCCTCACTAAGGCAAAAACACAGCATCCATGGGACCGGATGGTGTCCCCGGCTGTGTGCTTCATGAACTCAACGAGGAATTAAACCCACAGTTAGGACAGCTGTTTAATCTTAGCCTCACCTCAGGATACGTACCCAAGGAGTGGCGCGGCGACTGTGGTCCCACTTTATAAGGCGGTGCCTCCACAGACCCTGGAAATTACCGCCCCATTAGCTTGACAAGCCTTATCTGCAAAGCCATGGAGAGGATCATAATGGAACTCATAAATAAAGACATAGGGAACTTGCAGACTTTGGATCCAACCCAGTTTGGCTTTGTCAAAGGCAGATCCTGCCTCTTAAACTTGGTTGACTTTTGAGACAGTCACCAAGGCCATTGATGAGGAAAGGCAGTCCATACAGCCTACCTCGACCTGGCAAAGGCCTTGACACAATACCCCACTCAGGTATCATCGAAAAACTCATCAGCTTGAATGTAAACCCATACATCACAAGATGGGTTGCAAACTGGCTAGCGACAGAACCCACAGGGTCAGAGTTGCTGGAGCCATGTCAGACTCAAAGCCTGTCACAAGTGGTGTCCCACAGGGCTCAGTCCTGGGTCCACTCTTGTTCGGCATCTACTTTTCTGAAGTACAAGCAAACACAGGAGGGTTATGGCTGACAAAGTTTGCAGATGACTGCAAACTGGGCCATAGTCGAAAACACATCTGACACAGATATCCTCCAGAAGGGCCTCACAGAAGCGGATAACTGGTGCCAGAGCCATGGCCTGAAGTTAAACGCCAAAAATGCATAGTCATACCCTTCGGGAAAAACAAGGTTACCCCTAGCTACCATATAGGTGACAATCCACTGAGCACAGAAAAGTCATCAGGGATCTGGGGACCCAAGTTGACAGTAGTCTTCGTTTGACACTCATGTTGCTAAAGTAGTTAGGAAAACCTTCTATATCGCCCACCTGATCATGAAGGGATTCACATCTAGATCAAGGGAGGTCATCGTCCCCTGTACTCATCACTCATTAGACCTATGATTGAGTACAATGCCCGTTCGAATGTATCTGACCAGACACCTGATGCAGCTTGAAAGGCCCCAAAAGTTCCTCACCAAAAGGATAAAGGGTCTCAAAAATATGTCTTATGCTGCCCGACTGAAAGAACTCCAGCTTTATTCAGTCTCATACCGCTTGCTCAGAGGTGACCTGTGCCTGACATATAAGGTCATGTCAAACCCAGATTTGATGAATATGCTTCACCTCAAAAAATCTAGATCCCTCAGAACCACAAGGGCGGGAGACTTAAACCTTGACACGGTTATAAATAGAATGTGCTGGAGGGACAGATTCATCACCCAGAGACTCCCTATGCTGTGGAACAAAATCCCGGTACATGTGAGGCAGAGCACCTCGCTGGCCTTGTTCAAGAGGAATCTTGACCAATGGATGGGAGATCGCAGATATACCCCAGGGATTACTTCAGTGTCACTGCTTGACAGAGGCACAGAAAAATGATAGGCATAGTTTTTATTCAAACTAAAGGGGTGGCGAAAGCCACATAACTATGGGCTAGGCTTATAAATGCCCTTGGGCAGATAGCCTAGTATGAACCTATGAACCTATGAACCTACATTTAAACTACTGCACTTACCTTAACCTTTAAATGAGCTTTATTCTCTAACGACCTATCCTATCCCTGCTGTGCTTTTAAACTTGGAGGCTTTTGAGCTGCCTGTCCTTACTGTACATCTGGTCTTGGAAGCTCCTCCCAGCCTCATCTCCTGTATACCTGGCCTTGGAAGCTCCTCCCATCTCATCTGCTTATCTTACTGGTCACTGAGAGATGAAACTGGGAAGGCCCTTCCCTTACACTTTTAAAGCTTAGGTTAACCTCTATCCCACACATTATTTGGCTCCATTTCATACTTAAGCTGTTCTCACAGTTACCTTCATTTTCATACTGTTCTACAATTTCTGCTTCTAGTTTCTTTTTGCATCAAATGTAACGTTCTAACAACTTGGTCTTCTAACTTCTTTAACAATTGCGGGAGAATTGTGAATTCCTGCAAGATCTAACCACCCTTCATTTACAACACTGAACTATCCTTAAGTACATTTACTTGTAAAAGTTAGCCATTTGTATTTTAAATGAGTCTGGGACTGTAGTCTTATAGTTTCATCCACAATTGTGAGGGAATTTTGAACTACTGCAGGATCTGAGACTCATTCAAGGGACATTTTTAGATGCTTATTGAGAGAATGATGATGATGATTGAGAGAATCAGGCAAGGAGAACAGTAGGATTGTAGCTTGGGATACAAAATCCAGGGCATATTTTACCATATGGGTTTGGTAATTAATAGCCCTAAAAGCTAGGGTGGAAGTGTATATCTTCTTGCCTAGCCCGTCCATTACCCTGCTATCCTTGTCCAAAGGTAAGAGTGATGAGGAAGGAATAAGTCTAGACTGCTTGTCTGGGGCTACAGCTATCACTGCGGGGTCTGCCAAGGGGGCATTCAGTAGAAATTTGTGGTCATTGGGGACCTTGTAGAAATGATCAGGTCTCTTGGGAGCAGGTGGTTAAGAGGCAGAGTTTTTAGAGACCGATGTAAATGCATCTAAGTATGCAGGAATCACCGGTGAGATGGCTGATGGAAAGGGTGATTCAACCTGCAGCAGCTCAAAATACCTTTTTTGAGTTTCTGTCATCTGGGTAGTATCCCATTTAAAATACTCCCTCATTTTTGTTATAGTCTCTCCAAATGTAATATCCTCTGGAGGGGAGTCTCCCTCTATGGAATCCTCATCAGGGGAGTAGTATTCCAAGGAGGAGGCAATTTGGGATGAGCATGTGACAGACTCATCAGAGAAGAGGATAAGGCTTTTTCTTCCTGAGTAAAGGAAGGAAGGAAGGAAGGCTAGAAGTAGCTGAGGCAGGTCTTGGACTAAGTACAGGTATAGCGGGAGCAGAGGAGGCTGAGAGCCCAAGGACCATTAAGGCCTGCATCAAGGTCTAAGTGAAGGACTGCCAGTCTAGTTGTGCCTCTGAGGAAGAAGACAAATGTTTGGTCTTTTGTCTCTTTTTTAAGGGAGTTGCCTTAGTTGAAGCTGTGGGCCTAGCTTCAGGGGGATGCCCTAAGGTTGAAGGATCGGAGTCCTGCGTCAAAGACGGTCATCCGGTGGATCCTGGTTCCCCCTCGACTTCAGAAGTAACCGATGTTGGAATGCCCTCCGTGGACGTGCCAGTCAGTACTTTGGAAGCGGCTTTCTCGAAGACCCTAGTGGATGTCCCTCAATCCCTATATCAGTGGTTGGCGGGCCGTCCGATGACGGAGGGGCAGAGGTGGTAGGCCTTTGAACTTTGGCCTTTTTTTGTGACGGTTCCACCTGGGTGGCTGACTCCAGATCCATTCTTAATTCTAGCTTTTTTAATCTCTGATTCTCCAAATACAAATTGAGAGTGGCCAGACGGCTTCTGAGCGTTTTAGGTACAAAAGACCGTCAGATGCCACAGGAGGTATGATCGTGTTCCCAGCCTAAACAGAATACACAACAGTTACGAGAGTCTTTATGCGGGATTTGATGTCGGCATTTGCATTTACCTTTCTTAGCAGACATCAGCTAAGAACAGACTCAGAAACCAAGCTCAAGAAAAAATTAGAAAGAATTCCCTAATGGGGTACTTAACTTTAGACGTCTTGAAGGAGAGGAGAGAAGAGTTTGATCCTATGTTCGACTGCAGCAGAAAAGTTCTGAGGTCTGTGCTTGCAAACGTCACATTTAAGGCCCCCGGTTTATGGCCCTACGTGTGACGTCCCACGCACTAGCAACAACCAGACTTGAGCTTTTGTATAGGAGCCAATGTTCGGGTCGCCTAAGGTGGCGGATCCCACAGTAGGACTCCTGCAACATGAGAATTGAAGGACATCTGTGCTTTACTGCATGCACAGAAATAAGAGAACTGTGCTCTGCTGCACGTTCTGAAGTCACACAGCTTCACTACTGGCTTAATATGGTTGGGGTCCCTCTCTCGTCTGCTATGACCTGCACAGAGATGCATCCATCCAGTGTCTTTTATTCAGGATAAATGTGGAAAGCCCTGAACTGTGAGAAACAAGATTTTCATCAAAAAGTGAAGAATAAATGCACTGAACGGCACTCAGTGCACTATCACCATTGGACTCGCTCTATAGTGGGTTATCTGTACAAGAGCTACTTTCCCAACAAGCAACCTGCAAAATCTTTACAACCTTAGAAAGCCAGGACTGAGGCTTAAACAACACCATGCCAAGTGCAAATGAAAACACCTTGAGAGGCAGTATACCCCTGACCAGATTAAAGCATTTCTTTATTTTCACCTCCTTAGTAGTAATGTCCACCCAAACATTATTCTAAACAAACCAAACTCCAAGCAGTAAAATTCATCCCTGCCTCCACCCCCCCCCCCCCAAGTCATTCCTATAGAAACCATGGACCAGCATTTCCCTACAACTGCTGTAGCCAGTCTGACTGAGATGGTTATCTTGACAAGTGTAATAACTTTCTTATGCTGTCTGATGATCATCTATTATTCAAACACCATAACACAGTGAGTGACAGATGTACATATATAATGTCCATGGAGGCAAAAATCTCACATACACTAATCTCAGACACCAAAATCATCAGCATTACATCACACACCATGCCTCACCATAGCAATCACAATACACATAATCCATCATATGTTGATGTTCTAAAGTTTATCTTGCCTAAACCTCCAAAACACAACACAAGTGAAAATCACACTAAGCAAGTTAAGCCCATCTAAAAGCATACTAAAGACATGGATGTAGAGCCTGTAAGGCAGGCATCTACTTAACTAAATACTTTTGTTATAGGTGACGCCATTGTAAGATATACAGATGTGCCATTTACCAGGTTGAGCAAGGAAACGGAGCCTGTTAATTGCATATCACGTGCCAGCCGCTGTCAGATCACTCATTCACAACAGTACGTGGGTGTCAATGAATTGATATGTACCTTGTTGGACTATATGAGAAGACAGGATGGAGCTCTAAGACTGTGTGTGTGGCCAGGCAGGTATGAGCATAGCACTGAGTAGCATTCTACCTTCTCCAAGGATAATGCCACAATGCAAGTCAAAACAGTTGACTTCAACATCTGGCTTAGTTTCAGGTGGCATTCGAGAGGGGTCCAATATCTGTCAGCCTAGGAAGATATGATTGACAGACCACGTCACTTCGAAGAGATGACCTGCATCTGTCCCCTCTTGGGTTTTAAGTTATTGGCAAAGACACTGTCCATTCCCCACAGTACCGTTTTTAAGCAACGCCAACCTGATAAACCTATCATAAAAAGCAAAGGAAAATATGAAAATGCTACAGATCAATGCTAGCAGCCTAAACAAGAAACTTCACTCCCTACAAGCCCTACTCACCATAGAGTCATAGATGTCTGTGTGACTGACACACGGTTTAAGATGGTGGAGAGCAGTCTAGGTGAGCAGGATTATAACACCTTCCAGACATTTACAACAGATGCTGCGCCAGGGGTTGAGGGGAGGACCGGATGATGTGGGTGTCTCAATCTTCACTGCAAAGAGACTCGCGTCAAGGATGGCAGAGCAGCATGTTGCACTAGAGCTTCTTCATATCCAAATAACCATCCGAAAGGTCTTGTACCGTATATTACCTAGCTATACAACTCCCTTTATGACTCAGGAAAGCTGCTATGCCTATCCATATTAACTGGAATCCTTAGTATTAAACCCAATACTATTCTCCTGAGAGATATAAACTATCCAACGATAAACAGGGAAAAGTACAGTTGTGTACACTTACCATAAATGTAGATGTTCGAGTGTATTCACTGTTGCAGTCATCACATTTGGATTATCTGCCTGCAGGTAGCCCTCAGCCGGCCTGAATACCAGAGTCTTCGGATTTCTGCGTTGGATGCTGTCGCTTCTTCCATGACGTCAGGTTGTCAGGGGTATAAAACATGCAGCCGCCATTACATCAGTTTTTCTTGCCCCAAATGTCAGGTGCCCCCACAAAAGGAAGCAATTATATGGTATGGAACACCCCCCCAGGAAAAAGCAAATACACATGATATAATATATTCCAAATAAAAAGGAAAGGTAGAACCAAGAGAAGTCAGGGGGCTGGAGGGAGGTTAACCAAGACTGCAACAGTGAATACACTCAAATATCTATATTTATGGTAAGTGCACACAACTGTACTGTATTCTGTGTTTCACTGTTGCAGTCATCACATTTGGGTTGATTCCCAAAGCTAAGGAAGGGTGGAGGCAGTCAAAGAGCATTGAGGCTAGCAATCAGGCCCTGTAAGACTGCTGTGGCAAATCCAACTCTGGATTTAGAAAAGATAAGCAGGTGGTAATGCTTGGTGAAAGTATGTACAGAGCTCCAGGTAGCAGCTTCCAGGATGTCCCTGGTAGGGACTCCTCTGAGAAATGGTATAGAGGTAGAGGCAAGCCTTGGTGGAATATGATCTTATTCCCTGTGGAGTAGGTTTTCCATGGTGTTTGTAGCAGAAATGGATGCAATCAGCTATCCATTTGGAAATGGTTTGCTTTGAAATGGCCTTCCCCTCTGCCTCTGCAGCAAAACTAGCTAGTAACTGGTCAGATTTTCTGAGAGGCTTAGTTCTGTTCAAATAGAATCTAAGCTGTCTGTGCACGTCCAGAGAATGCAGTATCCTTTCCCCCTTATTTTGAGGATTAGGGAAAAAAGTAGGCAAATGAATGGACTACACTAGACACCACCTTGGGCATAAATGATGGATTAGTCTTGAGGGAAACCCTGTCCGCATGGAAGATAATGAAGGGTTCCACTGCTATGAGGGCCTGCAGTTCAGACACTCTTCTTGCTGAAGTGATGGCTAGAAGTAAGGCTGTTTTCCAAGAAAGGAATTTCAACTCTGCTGTAGCAGCTGGTTCAAAGGGGAAGGGGGGGGGGGTTAGCTTTTCCAATACAAAGTTAAGGTCTCAGGCTGGAGTGGGAGCTCTCCTGAGGGGCCTTAAATTTTTGGCCCCTCTAAGGAGTTGTTTCAGCAGGTGATGAGAGAAGAGGGGTGACTCAGTATTATAATGTGTTGAAATGGCAGATGCATGAATCTTAACTGAAGAGAAAGATAAGCCCTTGTGGAGCATTTCTGTTAAATAATCTAAAATATGGTGTAAGCTGGGCAGCATTGTGCCCCTCCCCTGAGCCTGGCTCCAGGAACAGTATCTTTTCCACTTTTCTGAATAGGATTTTCTAGTGCTACGCCTCCTTGCCTCAAGAATGACATCCAGCACCTGCTTACTGAGGGCTACTAGGGGTGAGCTCAGGGAATTAACCAGGCTGTCAGGGTTTGAAGTTGAGGGTGCAGAATCTGACCCGCTTGCTGGGACAGCAGGGAAGGGGTCTGAGGCAGGTGCCATGGTTGTAGCACTGTCAGATTGTACAAAAGGGGATACCAGTGCTGCCGTGGCCAGTCTGGGGCAATCAGTACTGTCTTTGGCTTGTTTTGTTTGATCTTTAGTAGAACCTTCGAGAAGACAGGCAGAGGAGGAAAGGCATAAATTGAGAGGCTTTCCTAGGTAAAGGAGAGGGCATCCACTTTCCAAGCTTGACTGTGGGGAGTTCTGGTGCAGAATGTTTTCAATTGGTAGTTCTGAGGAGAAGCAAACAGGTCTACCTCTGGTATCCCCTATTTGTTCCTCAAGAGCTTGAATATTTTGGGTTCCAGTTTCCATTCGTGTGGGTCTATGAGATTTCTGCTTAAGTCGTCTGCCAGTGAATTTTGTTTGCCTGGCAGGAATTGAGCTTGCAGGTGCACTTGATAGTTCAATGCTGTGTTCCACAGAGCCATGGCTAGTCTGCAGAGTGGGTAGGAATGGGTTCCCCCCTGCTTGTTTATGTACCACATAACTGTGGTGTTGTCTGTCTTTACCAATAGTTGTCCTGGAACAATAAGGTCTTTGAAGGCTGTCAGAGCATTCTGTACAGCTAACATTTCTTTTTGATTGATATGCAGGCGCAACTGTTTTGGGTTCCATTTGCTCGGAATGCACTGCCCTGCCATGTGAGCCTCCCATGTGTAGTCTGATGTGTCAGTTGTTAGGGTTTGGGCGGTAGGGGGTAGAGTGAAAGGGAGTCCCTTGTGGTAGCAGGCCTCTGCCCACCAAAGGAACTCTGCCCTTAGACAAAGACGGATAGGAATCATTGTTTCCAGGTCCTGAGAATGTTGACACCATAGACTTTTTAGATACCACTGAAGTTTCCACATATGCAGTCTTGTATATGGAATTAACAGAATGCAAGTGGCCATGAACCCCAGGGGCTTGCAGGATTTTCCTTGCAGATAGCTGGGTTTTTGTGGCAAGTAGGTTGTCAAATAAACTTGTTTCTCCGGAGTGAGGAATGCCACCTGGAAAGTTGTGTTCAAGCTTGCTCCCAGGAATACAATCTGTTGGCAGGGTACTAGGTGTGATTTCTTCTCGTTGATGGTGTACCCCAGTGAGATTAGAAGTCTCTTTATAAATGCCAGGTGTTGTAATAGCAAGTCCTGACTTTCTGCCTGAATCAGGCAATCGTCCAAGTATGGGTAAATCTGAATATTTCTCTGCCTGCAAAATGCAATGGCTGGAGCTAGGCACTTTGTGAATACCCTGGGCGCAGTAGATAAGCCAAAGGGAAGTGAAGAGAACTGATAGTGCATGTAGCCCACCCTGAAACGTAGGTATTGTCTGCAGGATTCCCTTACTGTGTGCAGGTAAGCTTCTTTCAAGTCTAGGGTTGCCAGCCAGGCATCCTTGGCTAGCATAGGAAGAAGCAGTTGAAGAGTTAGCATTTTGAATTTTGGAACCACAAGAAAGGTGTTGAGAGTAGACCGGTCCAGGATAGGACGCCAGGAGTTTTCTTTTCTGGGAACCAGGAACAGTCTTGAATAAAAAACTTGTCCCCTTTGTTCTGCTGGGACAGGTTGAATAGCCCTGATACTGAGGAGAGAGAGCACTTGTTTTTGGGCTTCTGCCCACTGACTTGGGGGGAGGTCTTGCCATCCACTTGGGGTTGGAAGTGAGTGGAAGTGGAATCTGTATCCTAGGGAAACTATGTTTAAAACCCATTTGTCCTGGGTAATGAGTTCCCAGTTTTTTGCATGCAGGGCAAGCTTTCCTCATAAGGGAGCAAGTAGTTGAGCAGGGCTTGGAAGAGTTAAGGATAAGTCATTGTACAACTGTTCCATGGGGAGGGGGGTGGCTTACTACTCCCTGCTTTGGAAGTGGGAGCCCCCCACTGCTTAGATCTGTGCATAGCCTGAGACTGAAGTCTTGGTGTTCTGCTGTTCCTGGGTTTGGACTGAGGAGGCCTGGAAGGGACTGGAAAGGACCAGTTCTTTGAAGGCCAATGTCTACTGAATCTGGGAGGCTGTACATGTAGGAAATCTTTAACAGTTTGCATAGATTTAGCCTTTTCCTCCATCCTTTTGAGGACGTCTGCTTTGTTGCCAAAAAGGCGGTCTTGGTTTAAGGGTGCATCCAGTAATTTAGCTTTGACATGATCTGGCAAATTTTGTTCCTTAAGCCAAGCATGCCTTCTAAGTACAGATCCAGTGACAGCAGCCCTGCAAGATGCTTCTAAAGCATCAAAACCACATTGCAAAGTATGTTTACCAACTTGTTCAGCAGAATGCATTAACTCTTGCAAATCTTTGTGTTCAGCACGGTCAGGAATCAACATAATTTTCTGTTTAAGTAGTCCCATAATATGCTGCTGATACTTTAACATATAAAACTGGCAATTTAAAGCCCTAATGGCCAAAGTAGCAGAAGTGTATACCTTCTTACCCCATCTGTCTAAAGCTCTAGAGTCCCCATCAGAAGGGTTAGGATTTTTGGCAGTAATAGCCTTAATGCCTTTTGGTCCTTGGGAAATGGTCTCTGGATCCGCAGTAGGATTCCTGAAGAGGAATTTGTGAGAGTCAGGTACTCTGTAGTACCTGTCAGGTTTCCTGGGAGCTGGAGGCAAAGTGTCTGGGGTAAGGCTGGATTCCAAGAAAACAACATCTACAATCTCCAGAACAGGAGGGATAGCTAGAGGCCTGTGTTGAGGCAGGAGCAAAAATTTCCTACTCTTTTTGGACTCAGAATAGTCCTGGCTTTCCCAGCGGAAATGCTCCCTAAGGGTATGCAAAGTTTCACCAAAAGAAAAATCTTCTGGAGGGGAAGCAGAGGGGATAGAATCCTCTGCATCAGAATCCTCATATGAAGATGAGGGTAAATCCTGGTAGTCAGAAGGAGCAGAGATATCAGATTCCTGAATCAGAAAGAAAATCAGTTCTAGGTCTCGTACGGGAAGGCTGGCTTCCCCTACTTAAGGTAAAAGGTCTTCAGCCATTCTAATCATTTATTTTTGAGGCATATGGGCCCGAGTATGCAGCTTGGTCGTCGGTTTTCTAGGCGTAGTGCAAGCTTTAGACCTGAGGAATTCGGTACTTCTAGCTTGAAACAACGTCATCGGTTTAATATGAAAGTCGGTAGGCCTGAATACACCCTCAGAAGCCAGTGCCTGCATAGCGGCTCCGGACCCATCCAAGGTAGAGACATCCGCAGGTTCTATAGTTGAAGAAGCATCTCGCGGCATACATCTCTATGGGTTATTTGCTTTCCACAGGCAAGACAATTGTTCATTTTTTCGGTTAGAACAAGAAAAAAGGATCCCCAATGGGGTACTTATCTTTTGAAGACTACAGGTCTGAAACTCGAAAACGAAAATTTCAGGAGTTGGCCGACCGGCACTTGCAAACTGCTTCTGCTTCAAGCACCACACAGCAAGAAAGACTGATGTAATGGCATCGGCTGCATGTTTTATACCCCTGACGACTTGACGTCATGGAAGTAGTACAGCATCAGACGCAGAAATCCAAAGACTCTGGTATTCAGGCTGGCTGAGGGCTACCTGAAGGCAGATAACCCAAATATGAGGACTGCAACAGTGAAACACGAAGAACATCCTACAACACCACTAGTGCAAAAGGGCATAAATTATTGGACAGTGTCAATGCAAATGCCCTGGAACAATTACTCTGAGTACTCAGTAGGAAGATCATCATCTTGGGTCTTATTACCAATATGGAGGCATCTTGCATCATCCCTTGTGTATCTTCATCATTTAAGTCTGAACATAAAGCTGCCTCCTTCAAAATAAAACTGAATCTATGCACCCCTTCCAGCCAAGGTACCATTAGAAACTTTTTTTTTTAAGACAAACTACCTACTCCTAAGTGATACACTGACAAGCATCAACTCACAAACACAGTTAACTCCACTGAATACATGGAAACGTACACAGACTATACCAGCATGTAAACAGCTGCATAGATGCAGCTGTACCCTGTAAAAATAAGTGCAGAGCAAACCCCAGAAGCAAACCCACATGGTGGAACCATAATATTAACAAGTTTTTTCAATAAGTGGAAGAAAGTTTTGACCAAAAAAAGAAGCGCAACTCCCAGAATTATAGAGACCTCATCACTGAAATAAACAACCAACTCGGGAGCTTAATATATTCCTCCAAAGCCAGGTTTGAGGCTAAAATAGCCACCCAAGGCAAAGACAATGACAAGGCTCTTTTTAGTTATGTTCATAATCTCATAAGCACAATACCGCAATGTGCTGAGATTATTGTACACAATTGTTGCCTACATTGTGGCTAAAGGTTGATGCGCTCTTCTTTGGGGTTGGGCTACCAACAAACCTTGGCATTATACATTCCTGCCATGCCTCCCAAACTTCATCTGAGGAGTCTGTGTACAGCTCTTGACTTGAGTCTGTACCTTGAAAGACAAGCATGGACTGAAGTTCACCTGTGTCAACTACCACAGGATCTCCTTCTTGGGACAAGGTATGATGGAGATCTGGGAGTCCAGGTGGTGAATGTGTTTTAAGACCATACCTTTTTCAGGTACCACTGACTTTTCCTTACATGCAACCTAGTTAAATGAAGCATTGGCATGGTTGCTGCCATACAGCCAAGTGCTCTGAGACTCTCCCTGGCTGAACAAGCGTCAACAGCTGTTAGGGACTGGAAGTACATTGTGAGGCTCTGCGCCTTTTCTTGGGGCAAGAAGGCCTGCATGTTTTTTATTTCTAATCGGTAACCCAAGAAAACTAGGTCTGAAGTAGACTAAAAGGAAGATTTTTTTCAAACTGACAGAGAACCCCAGTTGCAGGAGGAGGATGAGAGTGAAGCTGAGATGATGCAGTCAGACCCAAGGTGAACAGACCAGAATTAGCAGATTGTTTAGGAGAGGAGAATTTCTGCATTCCTAGAGTCCTGCAAAAGGCTATAACTGGAGCTAGGCACTTTGTGAAAATTCTGGGGACTGTATAAAACCCAAAAGGGCAAACAGTAAAAGCGTGATGAGTCAGTAGAGAATTTCTAGAATTTCATGCAAGATAAGCATATGGGGATATGCAGGTATGAAGCCTTCAAATTAAAGGATACTAGAAAGCCCAGAGGAAGGGACAAGTGGGAGAAGGGTTTGAGGAGACAACATTCTGAAAGTGGGTACCTTGAGGACGATATTGAAACTGGGAGACATACAGTATGGGTCTCCAATGTCCTTTTCTTAGTACCAGAAACTGTACGGAGTAAAATCTTCATTTCACAAATTGAAGAGGAACTGGATTTATGACGCCTTTGGACAGCAGGTCCTTAGGATGGAAGAGATTTAACTAGTTGTTGGGTGAAGGCAGAATGCCTTTGAAGGGAAAGTTCCAGGACATACTTTAAGCTTTCTTATTGATGGTGAGTACCCATTTGTCTGTGGTAATCTTTTCCTAATTTGCACTGGAAAGAGCAAGTCTTTTTGAAAATGGAAGAGCAGGACCAAGGGACAGGGAGGATGGATAAGTGACAAAACTATCACAGTGATTTATCTGTGAAGGGAGGCCTCCCAAATCAGGGGTCCCTTTCAGTTTTTTCTGGAAATTATTTTCTACGTGCCTTCCTGTGTTCTATCAATGAAAGTGGGCTTGGCTGGGTAATTTCCCTGGCACCTGGGCACAGAGGTAAGAAAAATTTGCCTGCAGTACTTCATAGTTTTATCTTGCTCGTGCAAGATTTTGGAAAAGCTACCAGTCTGTGGTCCAAACAAAGGGTCACTGTTGGGGGATTCTAGGAGTTCAGACTTTAAATCATCTGACAAGGGCTTGTTATGTAACCAGGTGCATCTCCAAAAGGCTGAACCAATATCAACTGCTCTGGAAGCATCTCCAAAAGACTGAACCAGTACCAACTGCTCTGGAAGAGGCCTTAACAGTATTACAGCTACATTTTATACAATGCCGAGCTGCTCGAGTGGCCTGATTTATCAATAACGAGATTTGATGCTTGGAGTCTATGGCTGACATGTCAGCAACAGTCTTTTTCAGATAGATAAGGACAGATAGCAGGTATTTGGTTACTTGGGTCTAATAATTAATGGCCCTGAAGGCCAAGGTAGAAGTATAGACCATTTTTCTCCACTTATCCATAGTCCTGCTGTGACTGTCCTTGTCCGATGGTAGGGCAGTAGCATTTGGCAATAGTCTGGAAGGTTTGTCTAAAGCTAAGGAAACAGCCGAAGGGTCAGCTACAGGATTCCTTAAAGGAAACTTAAAATAATCTAGAACTTTGCAGAATCTGTCTGACCTTTTGGGAGCTGGGGGCTGAGAGTTTGGAGCAGCGAAAAAGGAAGCAAAAATGTCCAGAAAGACCTCCAGCACTGGAGAGACGGGGAAGTGGCTGGAGTACCCGGCTGCAATATCTCTTTTGGACATCAGAAATCTGCTTAGACTTTCATTCAAAATGTTTCATTATGTTTATAACAGGCTCACTAAGGGCTGTCTCTTCCACAAGGGAATAGGGAGAGAGAGAGAATCTTCATCAAATGAGGGCACCTGACCAGGATAATGAATTTGACAGGAGTAAGCTAAGGAATGGTCATCAAAATCTGAGGCCTCCTCAGAAGTAGAAGATTCCAAAGAAACCTTCTGTGTAGTGGGTGTAAGAGCTGAAAAGGAAGGAGGTTTAAGTGCCGTAATGATCTTGGACAGGCCCCGAGAAAAGTCCATACACTACTTCTCCCCAGGAGGAGGAGGAGGAGGACAGGAAACATACTTAGTCTTTTGTTGTTTTGGGAGTGATGTCCTCATGAATCAAGCACAGAGGCTCTGAATGCTGACATACTTCAATCAGTTCATCAAGGACCTCTTCCCATACTAAAATCTGCAGGAAGCCTTCTGATCGCTCTGAGATAATGATCTGCAGTCCTCTCAGGTGCAGCACCAGTCTCTTCAGATGACATACTAGCCTCCAACGGCATGCCAGCAGAGGGTGATGGAGGCAGAGTCAGACATAATGCAGGTTCTACAAGCACTGCAGTACATCGAAATCAGACTGGGCAGGCTTTAGAGTTTAGACTCTCAAGCCTCTGGAGTGGAAGGTATGTCAGGTGTGGACAGATCTGCCATCTTAGACTGAGCCAAACATTTCAGTCTTTGGCTCCTTTAAAAAAAAAAAAAAAAAAAAAAAAAAACTTCAACAAAGACAAATGAGAGAACAATGTTTTGGGTAGAAATGACTGACAAATGGAAAGTACAGTTGTGTACCTACCATAAATGTAGATGTTCGAGTGTATTCACTGTTGCAGTCATTGCAATTGGGTTATCCTGCTGGCAGGCTACCCGCAGTCGGCCTGAATTCCAAAGTCCAGGTCCGGCGTCGGTTGCTGTCGCCTCCTCCCTGACGTCAGTGTGCCAGGGGTATAAAAGATGCAGCCGACACCATTTTTTTCAGTTTTTCTTGCCCCAGATGTCAGGTGCCCCCAAAAGGGTAGGCCAAAAATATGTCAATAAAGCATGCATGCACTAAATAACAAGTTTCCTTAATCTACAAGCAAATACACCACATAGGTTGTATAGAATACAGAAGTACAGATAAGGTCCAGCAAAGATAAGGGGGATGGTGGTTTGGTAACCTGGACTGCAACAGTGAATACACTCGAACATCTACATTTATGGCAGGTACACAACTGTACTATGTTCGTGTTTCACTGTTGCCGTCATTACAATTGGGTTGAATCCCAAAGCTAAGGTTGGGAGGCTGGAACTAAATAGAATTAGAAGAGGCTATGAGGCCCTGCAGAACTGCAGTGGCAAAGCCTGCCCTGGATTTGGAGTAGAGTGGTAAGTGGTAGTGCTTTGTTAAAAGTATGCACTGAACTCCAGGTTGCAGCCTCTAAAATGTCTTTGGTGGGCACTCCTCTGAGGAAGGCTGCTGAAGTGGCTGCTGCTCTGGTTGAATGTGGTCTAATGCCCTTAGGCACTGATTTGCCATGTTGAGAATAGCATAGACGAATGCAGTGACCTATCCACTTTGAAATAGTCTGCTTTGAGATAGCCTTTCCTAGTGATCCTGCAGCATATGCTACCAGTAATTGCTCAGTCTTTCTGAAAGCTTTGGTTCTGTCCAAGTAGAAGCGCAGCTGTCTGTGTACGTCCAAAGAATGCAGAAGTTTCTCACCCTTATTCTGTGGGTTTGGATAAAAAGTAGGCAAATGAATAGTTTGGCTGAGGGCCACACTGGACACTACCTTAGGCATAAAAGTGGGGTTTGTCCTTAGAGAAACCCTATCTGGATGGAAGATGATAAAAGGTTCCACAGTCATGAGTGCCTGTAGCTCTGAGACTCGTCTTGCAGAGGTTATTGCTAGGATCAGAGCTGGTTTCCATGATAAAAATTTTATATCAGCTGTAGCGGCTGGCTCAAAAGGAGGTAGAGTGAGTTTTTCCAAGACATAACTGAGGTCCCATGCAGGTATTGGTGATCTCCTTGGAGGCCGTAAGTTTTTGGCTCCTCTGAGGTACTGCCTTAATAAAGGATGAGAGAAAATAGGAGGCTCTGTATTGTAATGAGCTGAAATGGCAGAGGCATGAATCTTAATTGATGAAAAGGATAGGCTTTTGTCCAGCATCTCAGTTAAGTATTGCAAAATCTGAGGTATATTTGGAACAACCATGTCAATTCCTTGTGCCTGGTTCCAAGCACAGAATCTCTTCCATTTTTCTGCATAAGATTTTCTGGTACTGGGCCTCCTAGCCTCCAAAATAACATCCATAACCGCTTTAGAGAGAGGTGTGTTTTGAAAAGCTACATTATCCGCCATGCTGCCAGATTTAAGGTTCTGAGTTGGCTGTGCAGGATCTGATTGTTTTGTTGGGTCAGTAAGTGAGGAATTTGAGGTAATGTCCATGCTGGGCATTGAATCAAATTCCTTAGGATTGGGTACTAGTGCTGGCAGGGCCAGTCTGGGGCAATCAGTATTATTTTTGGCTTCTCTAGTCTGACCTTTAGGAGTACCTTGGGGAGGAGAGGCAGTGGTGGAAAGGCGTATACTGTTAAGTTTTTCCAGCTGAAAGATGGAGCATCCACTTTTCATGCTTGCTTGTGACAAGTCCATGTGCAGAATCTCTCTAGTTGGCAGTTGTGAGGGGAGGTAAATAGATCTATGTCTGGGCATCTCCAATTTCTTGTTATCAAGTTGAAGACTTGTGGATCCAATTTCCACTCATGGTGATCCATGAGGTTTCTGCTTAGTCTGCCAGAGTATTTATCTTTCCTGGCAGGAATTGTGCTTGCAGATGTACTTGGCAAGTCAATGCTGTGTCCCACAAAGTCATGGCTAGTCTGCAAAGGGGTTAGGAATGTGTGCCTCCCTGCTTGTTTATGTACCACATGACTGTAGTATTGTCCGTCTTTATCAGTAGTTGTCCTGGATGAAGTAGATCCTTGAAGGCTGTCAGGGCATTTCGAACAGCTAGCATCTCCTTTTGATTGATATGTAGATGCATTTGGATTGCGGACCATGAGCCCTGAATACATCTTCCTGCCATGTGGGCCCCCCAAGCATAAGCTGAGGCACCTGTTGTCAATGTTTGCCTGGCTGGGGGCATGGCGAATGGCTGCCCCTTGTTGTGGTGACAGGCCTTTCCCCACCATCGAAACTCCTGTTGTAGGCAGGGAATGAGTGTAATTATTGTTTCCAGGCTGTGGCAATGTCGAGTCCAAACACTTTTTAGATACCATTGTAGTTTCCTCATATGCAGTCTTGCATATGGAATTAGCAGAATGCGGGATGCCATGAAGCCCAAAGCCTGCAGTATTTTTCTTGCAATTAACTGGGTGTTTGTTGCCAACCTTTTGAAATAAGTAGTCAGTTGCTTTTGTTTGTCTGGCGTGAGATAAGCCATCTGGGCAATTGTATTTAAGCTTGCACCCAGGAAAATTATCTCTTGAGAGGGTACGAGTTTTGATTTTTTCTCGTTTATTTTGTACCCTAGGCATGTTAATAATCTGTTTACAAACGCCAGATGCTGTAGTAGTATGTCCTTGTTCTCTGCTTGAATAAGGCAGTCGTCCAAGTAAGGATATATTTGTATTTCTCTGTCTGCAAAATGCAATTACTGGTGCCAGGCATTTTGTGAAGACCCTGGGCGCAGTAGATAAGCCAAAGGACAGTGCAGAGAATTGGTAGTGCATTGAGCCAGCTATGAATCTGAGGTATCTTCTGCATGATTGTCTGATTGGGACATGCAGGTATGCCTCTTTTAGGTCTAAAGTTACAAGCCAAGCCTTCTTGCCCAGCATGGGCAGAAGCTGCTGCAGAGTCAACATTTTGAATTTTGGAATATCCAGGTAGAATAGATAGGTCCAATATTGGCCTGTAGGCTTTGTCCTTTCTGGGCACCAAGAAATGTCTTGAGTAAAATTCTTGTCCCTGCTCTTGCTGAGGTACTTGCTGAATGGCCCTCATGTCCATGAGGGATGAAACTTGTTTTTGTGCCTCTGCCCATTGATTTTTTGGCAGGTCTGGCATACCTCTTGCCCTTGGCAGGGTGTGAAAGTGGGACCTGTAACCTTGTGATACTATGTTCAAGACCCATTTGTCCTCAGTGATTAGGTGCCAGTTTTGTGAAAAAAGTGCTAGTTTCCCCCCTAAAGGAGCTGCCAGTAGATAAGTGCTTGGCGCTGGCAGGGGAAGTCATTGGGACTGTTTTCTGTATGGCTGTGACTTGTCTTCTCCGCCTTCGGAGGTAGAAGCACCCCACTGTTTAGACCTGTATGAGCCTTGGGGCTGGGATCTGCTTCTAGGGCGTCTGTATCTGCCTTTTTGTGGCCTGTCTGACACTGGAAAGGACCAATTTTTTGTAGGCCAGTGTCTGCTAAATCTTGGAGGCTGTACCTGTAAGAAATCCTTGACTGTCTGCATAGATTTTGCTTTGTCCTCCATTTTCTTCAACACCTCCTCTGCTTTAACACCAAACAAGGTATCATGCTGTAATGCAGCATCTAATAAATTTGCTTTAACATGACCAGGCAGATTCTGTTCCTTTAACCAAGCATGCCTCCTAATGACAGAACCCGTAACAGCGGCTCTGCAGGAGGCCTCCAAAGAATCAAAACCACATTATAAAGTATGCTTTCCAACTTGTTCAGCTGCATGCAATAAATCCTGCATTTCTTTATTCCCTGCACATTCAGAATTTGTCAACATTTTTTGTTTAAGCAGTGACATTATGTATTTCTGATATTTAAGCATATGAAACTGACAAGTTAAAGCCCTTAGAGCCAAGGTAGCTGAAGTGTAAATCTTTTATCCCCATCTGTCCAGTGCCCTGGAATCTCTGTCAGAGGGGGTAGGGTTTTTTGCAGTGGAAGCCTTGACCCCCTTGGGACCCTGAGAGATAGATTCTGGTTCAGCAGCAGGGTTTTTAAAAAGAAATTTGTAGGAGTCTGGAACCCTGCAGTATCTGTCTGGCTTAACAGGAGCTGGAGGTAAGGAGTCAGGAGTCAGACTGGACTCTGAGAATACATCATCTACAATGTCTAGCACAGGTGGAATAGCAAGGGGCCTGTGCTGAGGCAGTAAAAGAAAGTCTCTGAGCCTTTTCTTAGATTCTGAATAATCCTGGGTCTCCCAGTGGAAATGCTCCCTCACGGTATGCAGAGTTTCGCCAAAAGAATAATCCTCAGGTGGAGAAGCTGAGGGGATAGATTCTTCAGCATCCGAATCCTCATAAGGAGGAAGAGAGTATTGCTGATCAGAAGAGGAATCAGATGAAATGGAAACCTGATTTGAAGATTCATATTCTCTCTCTTGCCTAGGCCTTTTGTCAGGAAGTCTTCGGCCATTTTGAGCATCTGTTTTTTAGGCATGGAGGCCTGTCCATGGGGCTGTTGTACTTGCTTCTTTGTCTTTAAAGCTGCTTTAGTCTTTGAAGCTGAAGTAGTTTTAACATAAAATTGTGTAGGCCTGAAAACGCCCTCAGAAGCCGATGCCTGCTCAGCAGCTCCGGACCGATCTGAGGGAATGGTTTCTGAAGGTCCAATACCTTGAGTCTGTAGGCCTGGTTGACTCCACGTGGGAGTCAGTATCGGCCTGCGGCTCTAAAGTAGCGGTCGTCAGGGGCTGCGAAAGCACCTCACTGAGAACCGGTGACTGGCCTCGAAGAAGCCTCGTCGTCGGTTTTGGACCTCGGATGTCTGTCCTTTTCTTTTTCTTTGCGTTTTTTTGTAAACTCTGGTCGTCGGCTGTTCCGACGGCATTATATAATTAAATAGTCTGCCAAAGTAATGAAATGCAAAATCGTACCAACGCTTAATAGTGCGTTGGCTAAATCTAGCACAAAACCGACAACTAGCAACGTCGTGGTCAGGGCCTAGGCAAGGAATACAGTAAGAATGAAAATCCTTATGAGGTATTTGCTTCCCACAAGAAATACAATTATTAACTTTTTCTGACATCGGTCTGGAGCAAGAAAAAAAGTTTCCCCAATGGGGTACTTAGCTTTAAATGAAGACTTCGGATCTGAAATTCAAACTTGAAAATCTCAGGAGTCGGCCGACCGGCACTTGCGAACTGCTTTTGTTTCAGGCACGGCAAGAAAGAGTGGAGAAAATGGCGTCGGCTGCATCTTTTATACCCCTGGCGCACTGACGTCAGGGAGGAGGCGACAGCAACCGATGCCGGACCTAGACTTTGGAATTCAGGCCGACTGCGGGTAGCCTGCCAGCAGGATAACCCAATTGTAATGACTGCAACAGTGAAACACGATGAACATCAAGATTTATAGTCGTGTCCTGCACTTAAGACACTAGGCATGGAGGTCTCTGTATGGTTATCAGTCTACTGTACTCACACTTATCCCTCTTAGCTGACATCTTGCAAAATCAGAGCAAAACCATTAAAACAAGGAAGGAAGTTTTCCCAATAGTGCAATTATCTGAATCTAAGCAGACTTACAGTACAAATGACCACATGAAGATCAGACTGATGGGTGCAAGACCTGTGTTTGGCCTGGCAGTTAAACAGTCTAGCGATTTACAATCATACTTCTGCATATGTACTTCTATGCTCACAAGCTGAGATCATACGTCAAAAATATGCTTCTGGGAAGCTTTAGGCTTTGGTACCCAGGTTGAACATCAGCAGTGAAAACCCATCTGTTTGGAATGCTGCAACAGTGAATGCAGTCAGGACATCCACATCTACCACACAATTTCAGTTAACCCCTGTATTCAAATACCTTCCATCAGTGGACTTTCTCTCCCAGTAGGAGTTTTGCAGATGGCAAATATTTATTTAAAATCCCCTCTGAATGACATTCAAAGGAAGAGCAAACCTGCCTGGTGGACAACTGCTATTAAAAGGCTTTACAATAGAGGAAGAAATTGCTAAGAGTAAGAGGGAGCAAGCCCTAAACTGGAAATACTCCCCCCCAGCTTAAACAAGCTAATAAGATTTCATGTGAAGTCCTCCAAAGCAACATATGAATCCAAATTAGCCTCCCCAACTAAAGACAACCACATAAGGCATTCTTTAGTTACATCTGTAACCTAAAAGTAAAGGCCCAGATTTGTGAGAAACTGGTAGTTAATGATATCACATATACTGAACCTGTGGATTAGCCAACCCAATGGCTGACAGGTTCTGTGAAAACTTCACTCCCCTGTCCCTGCCACACTTACCCCATGACATCCCTACCACCTGTCCCTTGCTTTGCATCTCTAAAGAGCAGGTCATAAATGCCCTAAGGCCAAAAACACAGCATCTACGAGACCTGATAACATCCCAGGACCATCCTACATGGGCTCAAACAAGAATTAGTAACATTACTGGGTACTCTTTTCAATCATAGTCTAAGCACTGACTTCGTCCCAGCTGAATGGAAAATGGCCATCGTTATTCCCTTGCATAAAGGTGGTGCTTCCACTGATCCCAAGAACTAATGACCTATTAGCCTGACTAGCCTTATCTGCAAGGCCGTGGAGTGAATCATCATGGACCTTATCAATAAAGATATAGGTAATCTCCAAACACTTGACCCTACTCAGTCTGGATTTGTCAAAGGGAGATCATACCTGGTAAACCTGGTGGACATCGACACAGTCACCAAGACCCTGGATGGGGGGAAATCTGTACATAAAGCCTACCTAGACTTAGTCAAGTTTGTCACTATCCCCCACTCAGGCATCACTGATAAACTCACCCAGCGAGGTATCAACCCTTATATCATTAGATGGGTCACTTAACTGGCTCACTGATAGAACCCATATAGCCAAAACAGGGGAATCCACCTCCAACAGCAGACCTGTAACCAGTGATGTTCCACAGGAATCAGTCCTGGGACCTCTTCTGTTTGGAATCTATTTCTCTGAAGTACAAGCAAAAACTAAAGGTCTGTGGCTGACAAAGTTTTCCGATTGCAAACTGGCAGTGGTTAGTAGAATTTCCAAATGATGTCAACATCCTACAACAGGGTCTTACACAAACAAATGATCGGTGCCAAAGTCATGGCTGTAAACTTAATTAGAAAAAATGTATCATCATAAGGGCGATGTTCCTGCTAACTACCACATCAATTGCAACACCTTAAGTACGCACTCACTGGTGAGAGACCTGGGCACACAGGTTGACAGCAACCTTACCTTTGACCACCATGTCTCCACAGTGGTAAAAAGGGCATTCCATATGGCTCATCTCATAAGTAAGGGCATTGCCTTCACAAAAAAAGAAGTTATAACTTCCCTGTACTCTTCCCACAACATGCCACTAATTGAGTACAACTCCCCTTTTGGTACGTACCTTTCCAAGCACCTGCAGCAATTGCAGGGACCAAATGTTCCTCACAAGGAAAATTCAAGGTCTTCAGCATCTGTCCTATGTGGACTGCCTGAAATCACTGTCACTTTATTCTGTTTCATACAGACTGCTCAGAGGCAATCTCTGCCTTGCATACAAGGCAATGTCAGACCCTGCTTTACTGGAAATGCTGCATCTCTGCAAGTCAAAGGGTACATGGGTTACTCGCTCTAAGGAACTTAACCTGGTATGCGACATTAGTTTAACCTGCTGGAGGGACACATTTGTTTCCCTGAGGTTGCCTCTGGAGCAGACTCCCACTTCATGTCAAATAGAGCACCTCATTGGCCCTCTTCAAGCGCAATCTGAATGGTTGGATGGGTAACCATAATTTTGCCCTGGAGGTTCAACCTGTGTCCCTCTTGGACAGGGGCAATAGGTGCTGATCGTAGAAATAAGGATAGAACTTGACTAGGCTTGTAAGGGCCCTAAAGCCATTAGCCTAGTAACTTCTTATGATCCAGTTTCTCTCTATTATCAAAGCTTTTTCTGGAATTCAAAAAGGCTTACCATAAGGCAAAAGCCCTTATTCCATACCTTAGTCTGGCCAGGCGAATGAGATCCTCTGGAACTGGCCACACAGAAGAGACAGGTGTCAAAGACGTCCATGCAAAAGTTGCAGTGCAGGGGGACAGGCTAATGCAAATCTGCATGTGCTTTTCATTGGAATTGGCAATGGCAGCAAATTAACACGGTAGAACAACTCAGACTATCACTCTACCATGCTAAATTTTTCACAAGGAGGAAAAAATTAATGCATTCAAAAAGACAGCATTCCCCAAATCACCTCTATGTATAGCTTCTCAGCTTGTACAGCAATGCAGCTGTATGGATATGTGCCTGTATCCGGGAGGCTACTGTGCAGAATGGATTGAGAAGCAGTATCTGTGTGTATATGTATGACACAGTATGACAGTGAGTGGTTCCTTGAGTGACAGCATATCTGTAGATACTTATCTGGGGCTGCATGGACATATGCATGTATGTTGAGGGGGTTATGATACTGCAGTGCACGAGCTTATACAGAGGACACCAGTACTGTCAAGTGCAGTGTTTGATTTAGAGACATGGTAATTAGCTGCTAATGAGATGTTTGTCAGTGAAGCTTTACCATGTCTGAAATGGAAATCTTTGGCGTTGCTGTAATTAAAAGAATCTCTCTGAATCCACCTCTCCCATTTATCTTCCAACTCTAGTCTCTGAACTTAAACATGTTTATTTCCACTGTTCGACACTTATTCTTCTACTGATCCCTGCAATTCAACATTTACAAAGATGCCCAACTCTTTAAAAATCCTCAGCATTACTTTCCACCAAATTAAACTGTAACAGTATTAAGCTCTTTATAAACACTTGTCATCAGTTCAGCAGGAATTGTTTAGATAGAAAACTCTAAACTTTTCTTTATTCTCCAACACAGTGAAAGTAAACAAGTACAACTGTGTAAATACCTTACCATAATGGTAGATGTTTGAATAGATAACAGTTGCAGTAGTCTTAATATCTGGGACTTTAGTTACAAAGGCCCTATCAGTCAAACCAGCTTTCTGAAGCTCAGGATCCTTCTTCCACAAGGCACACATCTGTCCTATGCATGCACCAGTGCACTGGTATGAGAGAGGTGAATGACTGCATCATTTTTAGAACTTTCCTGCCCTAATAAGTTTGTCAATAAAGTAACCTCCTAAGGAAAGGTCAGCACCATGACAAAAATAGCTACAGGATGAAGTCTGAAAACACAAAGTTGTATGGTTGGGAAAGGAAAGAAATTAGGAAATGCACCCACCCTAGCTGAAAGATAAAACTTTAAATGTGTACTCCTACAGAGGCTGGAGGAAGGATGTAATTTGGGATGACTCTCAGAACTGATCATATTGGGTGGCGGAAGAGGGTGCTCCCTCTGAATTTAGAATGAGATGAGGGACAGCCTTATCAAATTCAGTTCTTGCCCTAGACTGAACATTCAGTTTATAATGCTCTTCAGTCCACACTTTCAGTAAACAAGTGGCTAATTTGAGAATGAGTTTAGACTCTTAACACTTCATAAAAGCCTCTGAAACCAGCTACTGCTCTGGTAGACTGTGCTTTACCTATTCCGGGTAGCTGCTTGCAATGATTTGGACAACAGACGAGAGAACTGCTCTGCAGATCCATTTGAAAATTTAGACAGCAGTAAGCCCATCTTCTTTCTAACAAAGGACACAAACAAGTAGGCATATTTTCTCAGGCCCTTTGTCTTTTTTAAGGAAACTCTTAGCTGTCTATGGACATCCAGTGGATGAAGAATTATTTCCACCTTATTCTTGAGGGTTTAGAAAGAAAAAGTAGGTGGATATTCTGATTAAGAGTGAATTCAGAAATTACTATGGACATAAAAGAAAACCAACGAAAATACATTAACATAGAGGAATGTGCAAAAGGGCCTGTAACTTTTCTAATGGAGGTAAAGGCTACTAGGTAGGTAGTTTTTCAGGTCAAAAACCTCGAAGAAATGAGAAAGGGTTAGTTTTTCTAAAACAGAGTTCAATTTCCAATGAGCAACTACTCTTTCTTGGAGATTTAATGTGAAGAACTCTATTGAGAAAGAGTTTGACTTGATTAGAGTTAGACAAAGGAAGAACCAGTGACAAACGAGCATAAATAGATGATCAATGTGTGCCACACATTAGAGAATGGGCGCTCCATAGATTGCATCCTAATTGGAGAAGAAGCATTCTCCAGCAGGCAGTAATATACAAGTTATGCCTGCTGAAAAACAAGTCTGCCACTTCATAGCAGCATATCAATCCACCGTGGTGCTCGGACAGAAAAAAACTAATGGCCACTCTTATTTTGCACTTGCTAAGCAGTGCTTCTGCTGTTTAGCGAGTGTAAAATGTAAAAGAAACAAGAAAATTAAAAGAAAATGTGTGCGTGTGTCTGTTTGCGTTAAGTGTATGCATGCAAGTGAAAGCGAGATCGATATAGCCATTACTTTACACTTGCTAAGCATCGATTTTGTTGTTTAGCGAGAGTAAAATAAATAAACGGAAAAAGTGTGTGCGCGTGTGTGTGTCAATACATGTGTATGTGTGTGTTTAAGTTTCTGTCTGCGTGTGAGTGAATGCGTGAATCAAAGTAGAAGTGTGTGTGTATATCTTTCAGTCTGCATGTGTGAGTGAATGTGTCTATGAAAGCAAAGGAGACTGTGTGTGTGTGTGTGTGTGTGTGTGTGTGTGTGTGTGTGTGTGTGTATATGTGCATGCGTGTGTGTGCGTGTGTGTGTGTGTGTGTGCGTGAGAAAATGAACAGTGAGACGAATACAATCCAACAATGCTTTAATGGCAAATTGGGACTGCAGATTAGATTTGGTAGCACCTCAGCCAGGTCTTGAACGCAATATTTCATTGAGAAGTACATCATTAAGTGTCGCCAACTTCTTTAAATTACTATGAATTTCCTGATCTCCAACCCCCAGTGCACCTCTACTTAAGGAAGTATTTGTTCTGCTGTGTTCATCAGTCTACCCATGTGACACAGTGGAATATATGCTTCTCACAATCTGCTTATTTCTGTCCTTCTTAGGCATTTTAGTTTTTCCATTGTAAGGTATTCAAGGAGAGGGTGCAAAGAGCCAATAGTAAAACTATGAAGTCATGAAAGCAGCAGTGTATTATTAAAAGCAGAAAATGACTGAAGGTAATACTGAGAAAGAAATAAGCCTTACTGCATTTTACTAAGAAGAGATGTTGCTTAAATAACAGGATTTATGTTGGAAAGAATTTTCTAAATGAAATGAAAGTACGAAACACAAATCTATTTAACACAGACCCTGTTGGGCATTACTGCTTACCTATATCACACTTTGTGTCCTGAGACTTGAGAAAAAGCCATTAAACTGACTCAGTATACAGAAACACTACAACCCGGTGGTATATTCTGTATCACTGTTAGCCCCTCACCATCGGCTTTTTACCCCTGATGTCTGGTGACCATCACTCTCACTTTCCAGCCAATCAGCCCCTTCTTCTCCTTTACTGGGGTGAGGTTTGCTTTTCTCATATTCATCCCAGCCACAGCTGCACAAACTCAGTTAGGTTTAGGGTAGCAGAGTGCAATGGGCCATCCATGGAGTCTGTTCCCTCACTTCCACAATGAACAATCCCTCCAAGTGAACCCCCACCCCGAGCATGAACATTGGTCTCTCTAGTTTCCATCAGGGAGATCACACCACCAAGTATGTTCCCAGAGAGCACACAAAATTCCCCAACTCCCATGCGATAGGAGGACAGTGGAGTATAAATATTCACTCTTCCCCTTTCTGCCTATTCTCACTAATGCCAGAGTTGCTAAGGGCTTCAACCTGCATGATGGAGCCAAGTATATCACTGCCACCTGTCTGAGCTTCGCTTTCATTATATCACTGAACGTATGGTTATAAAATCTACAAATGCCTAGCAGATGTGGCCCATTATGTGGGATTGTCACCCAGACAATTGTCACTACTATCTTTTGTACTCACTTTCCTGAATGGTGAACACACATACACACACACACACACGTGTGTACATAAAATCCAGACTTTATTTGAATAAGCGCTTTCACGTGCTAACATAGCACGCTTCCTCAGGTTTCACTTTATCATTCAACTCTCAGTGTTTAAATACCATCATCATGTTCACTTAATCATTAATTAAGAATAATCAAGGCCTGCTGCAAACAATTGTGACAATTGTGCATCACTACCCAGAACTTCCATCATAGAATCTGCTGGCAAAGCACTCAATTTAAAATGCAACAAAGCAAAACAAATAATGACGTGCACTTTCATTATATATAAATCTCCTATGCACATATTACAACCTACTAACAAAAATTAAAAATCAAATACAATAATGATATCATAAAAACTATGTGCTTGAAATTATTTATAGTCCAAATAAAATATTCCATATATTATATGTCTGTATAATGATTAAAAAATAATAAAAATGCATACAATCACAGAGATATGCAAACATATTAATAAAGATACTTCACAATTAGTATATGTATGAGTATCCATAAAATATATACCTAGTTATGTATAAAATGAATGTATCAATAATTTATCCATTTATACTATTTAGAATACCCTCAATCCTACTTAACTCAAATATATGTGAATATCAACAACCATATACATACAAGTAATCAAAACATTAAAAACAAAAAATATATATACATATATATTTATATATATATATATATATATATATATATATATATATATATATATATATATATATATATATATACACACACACACACACACACACACACACACCTCCATATTATTTAATGACCATCATGTCCACCTTGTCCAGTAAGAACTTAAAACTCCAAGATCCTTAAAATCTACAGTCTACTCATTTATAAATTACTGTCTTATACCTTTCACCCAGAGTTAATCAGAAGAGTCTACTAAATGAGCCCAGGAAAAATAATACGCTTTGAGTTCAATGCGCCCTGCAATACCTTCTAGGCATAGATCAGTAGCAAAGAAATGATCCCTTGTAAGATGATCATCCAGAAATGGGAGTATCAGATATCTTAACTGAAGTTGCCAAGGTTCGGAACTGGAGAGAAGTCATCCACCTTAATACTGGTGCAGCTTCCGACATCCCTCTAAGCAATGCAGTCTAGGTTTGCCCCAAGAGTTTAGTTGAAAGAGACTGATCCATGATAGGAGCTTATTCTTCAAGAACACTGGCAAACTCCATCACAATGCCAAAAAGTGTCCACTCATACAATCCAGCAAACCCTTGAGGCAGATTTATAAGTTGAGGCACATTTTAAGAACTGATCCCTCTCCCCAGCAAAATAAATGTAGCCCTAGACTGCAGTGATGGCTGTGAATACTGGAATGATAGCATAAGCCTTATTGGTAACTTAACAGCACCAGCAGGGACAAGACTGTGTAAGCTTTTTTTTCCCCAAACACCTTTACTGAATTATCACTTGTGACACGGGCAAATTTACACTCGTATAGAAGTAATTAAACTATAGTAACATAACAAGACACTATACTTCACATATATTGCTATATATCATATAACATAAGCAATATTACATAAATTATTCAATTACTGACGTTTTTAAACAAGAAACATCTTTAGTCAACAATCACTTACTACACAGGCAATCATACATTTATATAACTGAAAACAAACACCACCAACACAATCCTAGTCGCAAGTACTTTACATCACAACCCATACTGACACACTCCCAGTTGCAAACATTATACATCAGTTATAATCTACCCAATCTTTCTCACTCAGACATTACATAGCTCATTTAAGTTCTGCCACATTTTAGACCTCATTCTTCCACTGTATGTATTGTTCCCACAATTTCCATTTTTCTCCTATGCAGTTTGCTCCAACCCTTTTCTAAGATCTCACTTCCAGTTGTTTTATCTCTGTTACTATATTCACTACTTCCAGTATAGTTGGTATAGATTATAATTTCCATTTTCTAGTAATTACTTTTTTGGCAGCCACCATTATTAGACACAGCAAAGCCTTACAATGTCTAGGCAATTACGATTCTGTATCCCAGCTCAGAAAAATCATCTCCCTCATCAGACCAATCTGCTTACCCAACATATCTGACAGTGCATCCCGCAGGAAATCCTTAAGTCAGCCAACTCACCACACTCCCAGAAAATATGTTCCCAATTACCTCTTTCTCCCCCTTCACACCTCTAACATTTACTGTCTGCCTGAGGAAAAATTCTCCGGAGTCTACTTGGGGTATAAAAACATCTATGTAAACATTTCCAGGCAAAAATTCTAAACCTTCTGGATTTTGTTGCTCATTTGGGAGACATACAAATATCCTCCCATCGTTTCTTTGTGAATTACTTATCCAATCTCCCTTCCAATCCTTTCTAACCTCCTCTGACTGATATTTACAGTTACCATGCAACATTTTATATGCTCTGCTAATTATTCCATTTCTAATGGCAGCTTCTGTTCTAGATTTTATTAAAAAATTCTACTAGTGATAGTCTTTCATTTAGGACCCCCCTATTTCTCTCTCTCTGCCTATACTCTGATATCAATCCCTGATAGGGAAGGCAATCTCTAACCAGCAGTCTAAACAAATTATTGGCGTCTTCCCATTCTATTATTTTTCCCTGTCTAGTTATTTGTTCCCAATACCTTGGTTCCTCCTTTGCCAGTTTTCTTCAATTCTGGCACCCTCTAGACTGTCTGCATCCCTAATTGTAGTCATCCTTACTGGTAGAATCTCCTTTCTCCACTCCAGTGTTGGTTTACGTCTTAGAATACTTTCTGCTACTTTATGGATACAGTATTCTGCATGATTGTTATTCTCCTTAAAGGCCTGCATCCAAGATCCCACTCTCTCCTTGCTTCTTGAGTTTTCCCCATGTTTCATCAACATCCCTTTCCACTTTGAATTACAGGTTTCTGCTTGTGCTATGTATAGGAGGCTCTGCAATACCCCTTCAAAGTGGGTAATCCCAGTCTGCCCTGTTATACTGGAAGAATCAGCTTATCCCATTTCACTCTTGCTGTCTTCCCCTCCCAGATAAAGTCCATCAGCTCTTTATTAATTGCTACACACAACTTCTCCTCTGGTTGATAAAAAAGCCTGACCCGTGTACAAGACTGAAGAGACTAAACATTTTAACTGCTTGTATCTTACTATCCATAACAAAGCTTCCATTTTCTCAGTTTTTGTGATTTCTTTAGTCTCTCCCCACATATCCTTAGCTGCCACACTAGAATGTTAACCCATACTCCTAAATACTTCATTTCATCATGTCCCCATCTAAATACTTCATTTCGCCATGTCCCCATAAATATGGGTATTCCTTAAGCAGTTTATGTGTGGGTACATAATTTCCCGCTACTGCCTTTGTTTTAGCTTCTTTAATTTTGTATCCCGAGAGGATCTGAAACTGTCTCAAAATGTTCCACAACACTGTAATGTCTTTTTCTGTTTTTTGTCTGGTACAAAATATCATCTGCAAATAAAGACAGCTTTTCTTGACTACTATACCAATTATATCCTTGAAATTCTGAGTCCCTTTTTTCTTTGCCAATGGTTCTAAATATAATGCAAATAATGCCGGGGAAAGAGTACACCCCTGCCTGGTTCCTCTGCCCAAGCAGAAATTATCAGAGAGGACCTCATTCACTTAATTTTCACCTCCGATCACTCATAAAATCTCTTAACCTTATAATTTTTTCGGGAAATGCAAATGCTTCCATTGCCCTGCTCATACAGTCCCAGCTTACTCTGCCAAATGCTTTCTCTGCATCGAGACCCACCAACAACTTACATTCTGCGTCCCTCAGGATCATCAATGTTCTGCTAAGGATGTCAAATGTTTGCCTCCCCTCCACAAAAAACACATTTTTAAAGATTTTTTTTTTTTTGTTTACCGGGAAAGTCCGACTTGGAATGTAGCCAATTTTCAGTGGAGGCCTGGGGAGAAACACTCTAGACGCATGTCTTTGTAACGTGGGTGGAAACCGGAGCACCCGGAAGAAACCCACATGAGCGCAGCGAGGACATGCAGACTCCACACAGAAGGCACCTCAGCAGAGAATCGAACAACAGCACCTCTTGCTGTGAGGCAACAGCACAACAGCTGCATCACTGTGCCATCCGTATATCTGTCAGTTTTGGCATTTCTTTTGCCATTGTTTTAACCATTATAAACATGAACTCTTTATAATCATGGTTTAATATTGAAGTGGGCCTGTATGAAGCTGGATCTGATTGATCCTTACCCTCTTTGGGTATTACAGCTATCACTGCTTTTTCCAGTACAGTGGTGGTACTTCTCTTAAGATACTGTTAAACAAAACCTTCCAGATTCTCAGTCTTCCTAGCTTCCAAACTTCCACAGGAATACCATCTATTCCTGGGGACTTTCTTGTAGATTGGTTATACATGACAATTTTTTATCTCATCTCCTCCTATCCTGTTAGTAATTGAGCCTCATCTACCTCTAATCTTGGCATATTTAAGTCTTCCATTAACATTTCCATTTGTATCTTTTCTTGATTTTCATATTTACCTGCTTTATAGAGACTCTCATAGAATTTCAGAAATATTTCTAATACCTCTAAAGGATCTCTTATTACCTTCTTTGTTACAGGCTCCATAAGTTTGGCAACAGCCCTTTCTACTTTCTGTTGCCGGAGTCACTGTGCTAAAAGTATTTGCATTCTAGTTTCATTATCAAAAAACAGCTGCTTAACAGCAATCTTTCTAAGCTTGTGCATATTACCAGGTAATCTCTTAATTTCTGCATAGCATTCTGCAATTGATCCTCCTCTTGTTATATGAAATTCATCCTGTTCTGCAATACTTTAACATTTGTCAGTCTCTCTAAATAACTGTTACTTCTTAACCATAGCTCTCTTTCTTTTATTTCCACCCTATTTTGAAACTCCACCTTAATTTTATCCCACTCCCTAGCTATATTTTGAGAAGAAATTTCTATCTTCTCTAACAGCTCCTAAATAATCTCCACTACCCATTCCTTAAATTCCTCTCTTTTCAACAGATAGGTGGGAAAGCGCCAATGCCTCATTTTTATTTCATTATCCTGTGTTTTTATTTTAGCTATTATTGGTGCATGATCTGAAATAGTTATTGGGTGGGTATCAAGACCTTCAATTAAATGCACATGTTCCTGTGAAACGTAAAGTCTGTCTAGCATAGCCCAGTTTTTATATATTGGGGAATATATAAATTTACTCCAAACTCCTACCGCTGAATTCACATCTTCCATGCCAAATATTTTCATAAATCTCTTCAAAAATCTACCCTCCTTTGTTATATTTTTCCTTCTGCCCCCCCCCGACACGTTTTCACTGCTGCAAATCAAATTCCAGTTCCCCCTATAAGTAATATTAATTGCTGAAAAACTGATTATTTCTCCCAGAATTTTCTTAAGCTCCGTTATACCAGTTTTAGGTGGACTATAAAATACATGTAATCCCCAGTAGTCCCTTAGCACTACAAATATGCCATTATCTTTTTTTATCTTCTTCTATCACTATTGGAGCTCCTCTTGCAAGTAATAAGTATCCTCTTTTCCTTTGTCCCATGTATTCCACTGAGTAACCATCCTGAAAACATTTCCTTACCAAATTCACATGTTCAGTTCTTTCTAAGTGTGTCTCCTGTAGCTATTTGCACTCTAAAGTTGTAATATAGATCACTACTCTTTCTTGTTTGCATTTATCTGTGAAGCCATTTACATTTAAAGACATTAAAGAAAGCATGACTGCATTAAAAAAATATTCCTACCTTTTATGTACAACACTTTTTTTGTTACATGCAAAGATTGGGAGGTTGAACTTTTATACAGTGTTTTCTTGTCACATCTTATAAAACCTTTTGTTTTACTGAAAAGCCTCAAACAAAGAAACAAACACCCTCATACCCCCCCCCCAAAAAACACAAATTTATGTACACCTTCAAATATTGAAGTTTTACCCTACTAACAGAAACAAAAGTCCCAAACTAACAGCCACACTGACAGACTTGAGTTAACCTAAAAGAAAGGTCATCCATGCTAAGACACATGGCACAGCCTATGCTTCTGCTAAGCACTAAATGGTTTTGTCTTACTTTATAGTTTACCCTGAATGATTTCAGAGAAGGTTACCTACCTTGGGAAAGCCCCTGAATGCTTTCAGAGAAAATTATCTACTTTGGGAAAACCCCTGAATGCCTTAAGAGAACAAATCTCCTAGCCAATTTCTCTCGTTTTATTCCTCAGCCAATCACTTTCTACCAGACTGTAACCAGTTTATCCTTATCAGATTGTCTCCATGGAGACATGAGGACCAGGCAGCCAATTTCTCTTTATCAGACTGTTTCCATGGAAACATGAAGACCAGCTGCAGAATTGTTACTGAGCATAAATGTATTTGCTAGAAAAAAGCCTCATAATATTCAATGTTCTTTTTCATTTACTTGCTCTCTCTCTTAAAACTTGTTAATAAACCAATCTAAAGTCTTTAATCCAGTCATTTTCTCATGCAAGAATGGGAACAAGCACATTAACTTTTCTTGTATCATGCTTTTTAACCAGACTTTTTTTATATACACTGCAGTGCCTACATTTTTTAAAACTAAACAAGACAGAGAGAAGGGAGAAAGAAAAGAAAAAAAACCCAGCAGAATCTGTTTACAATCTCAATTACACACTGCAGTGCCTACATTTTTTAAAACTAAACAAGACAGAGAGAAGGGAGAAAGAAAAGAAAAAAAACCCAGCAGCATCTGTTTACAATCTCAATTACACTTAAAAATAGCTGAAAAAACTTTATAGCATGTAAAGAAAACCACATGCCATAAAATTGGTACTTAGTTAACTTTCTCACTTCCTCTTCCCTTCCCCAAAGCACTTTTCCAAACAGTAATGACAAGAAGTAGGGAATATGCTTTACAGTCCCTCAAAAGTTCAACAAATTCTGAAAGTCCAATAGTTCCAGATTTTCTTGCTCTGTCATATTTCACAAATATAACTATTGCATTGTAAATCCCATAGTAAGTTACTGGTTTTACCACTGTTCATCTCCAAAATCCTGTCTCTACTTCATTTCCAACATACTCTCGATTCTTCTAGTCAACTCTCATGCTCCCTTCCCTCTCTCCAACATTTTCCATAAAAAAATTTGAAAAGATTTCACTGGTACAGCCTCTGTGGTCTTTATTACCAGAAAAACAAGAAACAGAATCTCCTTCTGTTTCACAGTTTACTTTTTGTTGACCAAACTTTTGTATTTCCTCCTTAGCATGTATTTCATCAAAAAATGCTGGGTACAGCAGTCTAAATCTCACACCTGTATCTCGACATTCACAGAAAAGCTGAATAAATTTGTTCTTCTTCTGTCTGGTATACGAGTAATCATTCTCTAGAAACACTCTGCTGTCTCCACTTTTAGTACTTTGTCCTACTCCCATAATTTTGTCAGAAACAATTCCTTCTGCTGGTAGGATTGCATATTTACTATTAAAGGTCTAGGTTGCCTTCTTATAACCAGGTTTGGAGCACAAACATGATGTGCCCTTTCAACTAACAACTCCTGCTGTGGAATACCAGTCCAGCTGCTTATTTGTGCTTTCAGAAAATTAATGCAGTCTGTTCCTTCCTGCTTTTCATGTATAGCTGCAAATTTCAGGATTTCCCCTAAGTGCTCTGTCCTCTAATTCTATTATTTTTTTGAAACATCTCTTCCTGAGCAATCTCATATTAAGCCAGGTTTTTCTTTATTTCATCCTCTGATTTTTGCAGTTTTATCACCTCATCTGAATATCTGTTTAACACTTCTTCCATTTTTCCAGCCTTTTGTTGTTTATGTTGATATACACCATCAGTGTTTTGTTTATTTTAACCAGGTCTACATGCAGTTGTCTTATCTTCCTGCAAGTTATTGGAAGTCATGTCTGAAGGTTGCATTGCTTTTTGCTGAACAGCTGCTTAACTTTCCCCAGTCAGTGTTTCCTCCCCCACTTTTTGTAGCGGAGATTTTTTCCAGGCCTTCCGTATTTCTTTATTCTTGGCATCCAGGCAGTGCACTTACTAACCAGTTACTTAAATTTATCCATAAACACAAGTCTACTGGCCTTCTCTGCTGAGTTTCTGTTTTGACACTGGGAAAACTAGAAATAAGCTGTTACTCAATGTGCAGCCATCTTGGAAGTCCAAGACTGTGCAAGCTTAAGGGCATGCCCAGGTGTGCAAGAAGATTTCTTCTTAAGTGGGTTGCCTCCAACCTAGAACAGGTGAAATGGGACTAATGAGATATTCAGCAGCACAGGGTGGTGATATCAGGGGAGATACTGAAAATTATGAGATGAAATGGATCGTTAGGTTCAGGGATGATCGGAAGCCAGGGTTAAATGGGAAACTATCTATAAAACCAGCCCTGCGAAAAAGGAGGCTAAGGATATATTAAGTATTTTATTTTGTTTTACTTTTTCATTAATGGAGTTTTTTTTTACTAATGTTAGTTTCTTATTAATTGAGTTTTATTAGGTGTTATTTTGACATGCTTGTTTTATATATATATATATATATATATATATATATATATATATATATATATATATGTATATATAATATTTTGTCTTGCAATTGAATAAGTGATGTTATGCAGGATGTGATGTCATGATTTATTTACTATTTAAATTGATTCATTTGTAAAATGTCTTAAGGTCTGATGAAGCCATTTTTGGTGAAAGCGCTAACCGTCATTGCTGCATATATTAATTAAAGCATATTTGCTTTTTTATACACCTTCAGTGTTTTGATTTCATTATACGAGCTATCTTCAAGTTTATGAGACTGTGGACTGCCTTGGTTTTACCGTGAATGGTACATTTTTGTCTTTTTTGTGCACAAGAGATGCCCTCACAATCTTGACAGATTTGGAGTGCTTTTGCATGGAAGAGTGGGCAAATATTGCCAAGTAAAGATGTGCCACGCTGACAGACTCCTACCCAAGAAGACTGAATGCTTCATTAAATTAAAAGGTGCTTCAACAAAGTATTAGTTTAAAGGTGTGCACACGTTATGCAACCAGCGTATTGTACGTTTTTTTATTTTTTTTAGATTTTTTCCCCTAACAGATTTGTTTTTCAACTGAATTGAACAGGTTATAGGTCACATTAAAGGTGGGAAAAGTTTTGAAATGATTTACTGTGGTCTAATTTTTTTATATCCCAAAAACCTGGCATTTTAACAGGGGTGTGTACAATTTTTATATCCACTGTGTGTGTGTGTGTGTGTGTGTGTGTGTGTTTGTTTTTATATATATATATATATATACATATATATATATATATATATATATATATATACACACACACACACATTTAGAAGTTTTTAGGTTCATAAGAGATCACTAGGTTAATGGCTTAAGAGCCCTTAGAAGCCTATATTATATATATATATATATAATAAAAATGTTGTCATTACCTGTACACGACCAGGAAATGGGATAAACTGCCCTTAGAAGCAGAAGGAAGCAACACAACAAAATGAGTCAAGACTGGACATGTTTCTTTATATGGATTTGGGAAGACTGTTTCCTTCTTGACAGAAGCATGAGCCCAGTGTCCTACTTATAACTGGAATCAGAGTCTGTTCAAAATGTATCCCCAGCAAGTATTTATTTTCTTCTTTTTTTTTGTAGTGATCAAGTTTGAGTTATTTTAGACTGAATTTACAAAGACTACAGTCAATAATGAAAGTACAAATCCTAATCTTGCAAGCGCTTCCACTTTAAAACATGCATAACAATTTTATTATGAAGAATACCAACGGAAAAGAAAAATAAATTTACCCTTAATTCCATTTTGTGCCATGGTTGCTTTTTGGGGTTTATGCTGTATATTTTGTTTTTCTTAGCCATTTCAACATATGCTTCATGGCCTTGTCGAAAATAGTAAACCTGGAAACAAAAGAAATGCATTTCGCAAAATCATCATCACAATTTCAAAAACATGTAGTAATAAACAATAAGAAGTCATTTATCTGAAATCGAAGTGGAAACTAAAAACATGCACTGAAGCTATAATAAGCTGCGTGACAAATGTAGACACTTCAGAAGAATGCGTTTTGTAAGGGGGTCTCTAACTGATGAACAATTTTTTCTTTTACAGAAACTTATTTGTCTTACAGCTCACCCCCTGCACCTGCCAAGTCACCACCAAATCACACTCCAAAACCTTCGAATAATGACTATTTTGCACACCATTTTTAACAAAATATTAGTATATGCTTGTCCAAAAGCTAAGGATAGCCTGAATGATTATTTACACTTACATGGGAATAGTGGGCAGTTATTCCCAGAAACACGAAGGCTGTTTTCATAAATCTAACAGCATTCTTACAGTATCAGTTTAAGTAACACCGAGGACCTCCCTGATGGGCTCCATGGATGGACTGAACCCCAACCAGTAAGCCATCAGGGCAGAGGGAAGGCAACATGCTCATACTAGCCAGAAGACACACAACCCAAGAGTTCCAGATATGATTACAGCACTTGGAAAAGATGTATCACAAGCTCTAAAGAAAGCAGTGACCTAGCAGATACTGTTAAACAGAAGTGGGCATAACTGCAGCCACAGCAAGCAGACAGAACCACTCAATGACAAGTGACACACATACCAACCCCTCCAAGGAGAGAATAGTAGTTTCCTGTAAAAATATAAATGAACCGCTGATCAGCCAGCCATTAACACATGTGCCTTTGGCATCTAATTTCCCAAAGAAGATGTATTGTTTCCAGGGAGTGAGGTGGGCCTTCTAACTACTCCATTCACCACCCTCTCAAAAGGGAAACCAGTAGAAGAAAGGATTAGTTAATAGTCAAAGATTATCTGAAAGAGGGATCTCTTAAACCCTTTCCTGCACGTTTGGAGCAGCATGGTTCCTACAAAGAGGAAGACACCAAGAAGGGAAGTCAGCTCATGAATGAATTTTCACACTACCAGGCCAACAGGCTTACCAGCAGACAGGTATTCTATCAAGCATGAAGTTCAAGTCCACCAAAGGAGATGGATTTTGATAAAGGGGAAAAAAACCTAGACTATCTGAAGCTGGACGTCATTCTATCATGAGAAACCACTGAGACAAGACTGCCTGGGAATCAAAAGGGGAAAGTGAATTCTGTCAACAGGCCTCCAGAAAAACAAGAACACCTGGAACAGGCAGTCCATGGTGGTACAAGGTACTGCTCTCCATCCACAAACAGAACTTTATTCACTTAAAACCAAACCAAAGGCTCCCCTGGCACATCACTCGACTCACCTCATTCAGTTTCCAACCAAAAAGCTGTCAGGGTCCAGAAGAAAGATCTCTGGACAGATACTAGGAGCCAGTTCTTGCTCCCCCCACCATAAAGGACTATTCTTGACCAGGCCCAGGAAAGGGTCCCAGAGCTATATAGGGAAGGAAATCAAATCTAAATCATCCTGAAAAATAAGTGAAGTTTTAAGACATCAATCAACTGCATCCCTGCACTACAAGATGAGGTGTGGAACTGGTCACATGACAGAAACCCCTCAAAACAGTAAACCTTATCATGAACCACTGCTCAGGGAGAACCTGTGAAATGGGAAGAGGGACCAGGTGCCTGCAAATTGGGCATCTGGCTGTCAGCAGGGAAATGACAAGTTTACTTTTATGGGGTCTTCTTTAAGGGGAAATGTCCACTCTGAAGTCTTGTCCTCTCAGCAGGAAGATCATACTTTCACACTAAGGCCCCTGGCTTCCTCTTTAAACCATAACTGTGAGGCTCCCACTATCCCACTATGAAAAAATCTAGGCCTCTTCTGCACGCACCCAGTGTCTGATATCTGAGGAAGAACCATGTTGTGGATTGGACTGGTTCTGTTAATGTGGTAGCCTACAGTAGGGCATCACTACCAGCTTGGGGAAAATTAGATATTCAGTCCAGGGGATAGAAAACATTTCACTGTGATCAACACTTTCAGACTGCTCAGGAATGCTGAACACCAGTCATGTGTGACCAGCTTCCCCTTTCTGTCTTTTTTCTTTTCTGTAGGGGGAGGTTGGAGGGAAGAAACATTTAGCAGACACCATAGTAGAACTAGTTATGGCCTCAAGCCTTTTCCACCCAAGGCAGTCCTGCAAGGAACTCTCATACTGCAAAGGGTTTAGTGGCAAATCCGTGGCAGATGTCACACTTCTGGAAGACACACAAAAACAGAACGACTGTGGAAATATCTCTGAGGAATCTGTCTACAACAGATGCATCTACTCTTTTTGAGTCCAGATGTAAGGCTAACATCTTATCAAGGAAATAAGCAAGAAATCCAAGTAATACAACAGCAAACTAAAGGGAAAATAATTGGTTTCCCCAGCTCTGAAGTCAGCTAACCATGTAATTGAAGATGGAGGTGCACTATTTTCAGTTCAAAGAGTTTTGAGGCATCTGCAACAATTTGTGATAAGAAAGCCATGAGAGGGAGTAGGGTGGAGCTACTTTAAATTAAAGCATGCTGACATAAAAATGGCTGTATATCCAACTGGGGAGGGGAGGTATTCTGAGCTCTAGAAGTCAGACTGGATGTATGGGGACACCTAGTGGCAAAATCTCAGTAATAAGCACTACTATAACAGTGATCTAAATGAACTGCATCTCGAATTCTTAGGACCTGAAGGACCACAACTGGGGTGCTACTAAGCAGCAAGAATGGTGTATTATAAAACAGATTTCATAAGTAAAGTACATTTGTGCAAGAGTTGATTTTCTTCCTTGGGGAAAGGAGCAAAACCTTAGTCCCACTGTACTGCAATCCTACACAATGACCGTTCATGCTGTTCAAGCTTCTGGGTTTTTCCCTCATCCATAGCTTTGGTAACCCTCTCACAGAAGCCTACAAGGCTGAGTAGACAAAGCCTTCCTTTGACAAAGTCAAACTGGGGTGGGTCCAGTGTCAATAGGTTGCCAATGTCCTTGTTGATCATCTTCATGATAATTTGTTCCATGGCTTTGCATATTAGACTTGTCAGGCTGATGGGTCTGTAGTTCCTGGGTTTGGCTGACGGTTGACTCTTGTGGAGAGAGATGATCGTTGTGGCCCTCCATTAACATGGAACATAACCTGTTTTGAGACTGTAGTTGAACAGTGCCTTGAGTGATCCTGCTAGGTCATGTTTGAAGCTATTCAGGAAGTAACTGGGGATACTGTCTGGGCTTGATGAAGCAGTGTTTTTGGCCTGAGTGACTGCAGTCAGGACCTACTCCCTTGTTAATAGTTGCGGGATTATGCCAGAAGAGATTTCACAGGGGGTAATGGGGAGTAAAATTTGAAGACTTGCTATGTCACCCTGGTCAGTGAAGGTTGTGCCACTTACCACCAGTTCTACAAAGTGCTGTGTGCTACTTTTAAGATTTCTAACATAGCTGAGGAAGGTTTTGTGACTGAGATGCTATTCTGACCTCATAATTAGACTTGATGGACCTTACAAGACCTCTTAGTTTCTTGTTTAGCTGAATCAGAGAACTTTTTCCTCAGAGTTGTTCCTCCTGATTTTGGCCAGGACTTTTTTCTTTTGTTATATACCCTACTTAGGTTAGATTTGGGTTTTCTTCTGGTAGGTACTACAGCCTCAGTGCAGCCATTTACATGTTTGTACAGGGTTTCTGTGAACAATTCTGCAAAGGCAGCTGTGTTTTCACGGTTTGCGGGAACCTTAAATTTTGACAATCTGCCACTTAACAGGATGCATTTGCTTTAGAATAGTTCTCAACTGTAAGTTGGGTTTTCCAGGCTGATTTTTATTTCGAGGGAGACCGCTTTGTGATCCAACCTTACCAATGAGGATTTAACAGCGCATGGGGTTGGGGTGGGGGGTTAACACGTCTAGTATATTTGAGCTCCTGGTTGGTGTGTGCACAATCTGGTCTAGGGTACTTCTTGTTGCCAAATCCAGGAAACATTGCGTCTGTGAGTTAGAGAAAGTGTACATTTCCCAGTACAGTTGTGTAAAATCTTACCATAACAGTAGATGTCCTTCTTTTCATTGTTGCAGTATTCTTTACTTAAGGGATCTCCTACCAAGGACAGCCCAAGGTCCAACCAGTATACCAAAGCCTTTAGTTCTTATAGGTGCCGTACGTTACACATATGCTCCCCACGTAAGGCATATGGCATAAAGGTGAAGTGCAGATGCACACACTCCAAACTGAAAAAGTCCCAGGAGTAACAGAATGCCCTAAGGGACAAGGATAACCTGTTTATCCAGATGGAGAAAAAAGAACAACACAAGCCCCCTCTGTCAGGAGGCAAAAAAAAGTACAGGACAAGAGCCAGAACAGAGGGGGTAGGAAGGATGGGGTCAATACTGCTTAAGTGAAGAGAAGGACATCTACTAACATGGTAAGATTTTATACAACTGTACTATGTCCTTACACATCAGTGTTGCAGTACTCTTTACTTAAGGGAGAGTACAACAGCTGAAATGAAGACTGGAAGGAGGAAGGCCCAGAAGAATTCTCTTCAAACCCATGCAGGATAACCCCAGCAAAGCCTGCCCTGGCCCTGAAAATAACATCCAACTTGTAATGCTTAGTGAAAGTATGAACAGAGGACCAAGTAGTAGCCTCAAGGATGGAGTTAAGTTTCCAGACCCCTGAAAAAAGCACCAGAGGAGGCAACTTCCCTAGTGAAATGTGCCTTCACCAACAAGAAAAGACATTTATTATGAAAAGAGTAACAAAAAGAAATGGCCTTAGAAATCCAGGAGAAGATGGTTGGCTTAGAGACAGCCAAACCCAAAGTCCTGGGATGAAAGGCTGCTCAGATTTGTGAATAACATTAGTCGTATCCAAATAATATCTATGCTATCTATGCAAATCCAAGGTGTGAAGAACCTTCTAACTATAGCATATTGCAGAGAAGGAAAAAAAGGAATGAAGATGAAAAGTCTGATTAAGGGTCAAGTCACTGACCACAAAGGGAAGTCATTAACTGACAGGAGGAGAAATAGGTAGGGAAGGAATATGGTAACATGGGAGAGAAGGACCTATGGTTATGGTAAGATTTTACATAACTTTTCTATGTCCTCCTATTCCCATGTTGCAGTATTCTGCATATGGATGAGTGCCAAAGCTCACAGAGATCGGGGTGGTGGTCTAGAGGTAGACTCCAAAAATCCATGAAGGATAGCCCCGGTGAACCCTGCACTGGATCTGGAGATGTGGTCAGGTTTGTAGTGTTTGGTGAAAGTGTGGACCAAAGACCAAGTAGCAGCTTCCAGGATAGTAGAGGTATCCAGGCTCTTGAAGAAGGCTCCTGAAGAGGCCATTGCTCTGGTGGAATGAGCTTTAATTGTACCCTGCAGAAACTTACCACGGAATTGGTAGCCGAAAGTGATGGCCTTGGAGATCCAAGTAGAAATAGTCTGCTTAGTCACTGCCTTCCCCAGGGCTCTGGGGTGAAAGGATACAAAAAGTTGGTCAGCCTATCTGACAGACTTGGTGCTGTGCAGGTAGAATCTGATTTGCCTGTGTACATCCAGAGAATAAAGCACTCTCTCACTGTCCCCTTGCGGGTTTGGGAAAAAGACAGTTAAGTGTATGGCTTGATTGAGGGACAGGTCACTGATTACCTTGGGCATAAAGGACAGGTTTGTCCTGAGGGTAACCCTGCCCTTGTGAAAAACGAGGAAGGGAGGAATAGGCATAAGGGCTTGGAGTTCAGACACTCTTCTGGCTGAAGTTAGGGCCACTGACAGAACAGTTTTCCAAGTTAAATGCTTTAATGAAACTATCAGCTGGCTCAAAGGGCGGGAGCATAAGCTTCTGAAGCATGTAGTTAAGGTTCCAAGAAGGGGGAGCAGGTTTCCCAGGGGGCCTAAGGTGAAGTACCCCCTTCAGGAAGAGTTTGGAAGGAAGTCTGGATGCTAATGGGGGGGGGGGGGGGGTCCAGAGACAGACATGTGGAAAAAGCAGACAGATGGGCTTTGATGGATGAATAATCCAATCCAGTCTGTAGTAGCTCACACAAATAGGACACAGCACTACAGGGTGTTCACTGAGAAGCAGGTCCAGCGGTCTTTTATGACACCACATAGTGAATCTTTTCCACTTTGAGAGATATGATTTTCTTGTATTCGGTTTCCTTGCCTCCTGCAGGACACAGAGCATGTCCTCATTGTAAAAAAATGTCTAAATGGGATCAGAATCCTATCAGCTACAGGGTTAGGTGCAGAAGCTGCCACTGTGGATGGATTAGTGACCCCTTGTGTGTGAGAATGTCCACTCTGGGGGGGTTAACTTGTGGTGATTGCCCTTTGACATGTGTAGGAGTAAGGGGAACCAGCGCTGTCTGGGCCAGTAGAGAGTCACCAGCAAGATTTTTTTGGGTTGTCCTGCTGAATTTTTAGCAGGACCTTCTGAATGAGTGGGAAGGGGGGGAATGCATATATATATATATATATATATTTCCCTTCCAGGAAATTGAGAAGGCATCTGTTGCCAGTGCCTGTGGTTCTGGTGTCCTGGTGCAAAAGCCAGGAAGTTGCCCGTTGATGGTGGAGGCAAACAGGTCTATTTGAGGTATACCCCACCTGTGGACCAGATCCAGGAAGACATCTCTGTGAAGCATCCACTTCCGGTTGTTTGTGCTGGTTCTGCTCAAATAATATGCCGGTTTGTTGTGGAGAAGAGGGAATGTAAGTTGCCTGTAGGGTGATTCCCTGTGAGGTGGCCAATTCCCAGACCAAAAGGGCTAGTCTTCAGAGCAGGTATGACTTGGTCCCTCCCTGCTTGTTGATATATCATAGTACAGTGGTACTGTCTGTGTATACCAGAAATGGCCCCTGTTGGAAGAAAGGGAGAAATGCCTGGAGGGCTAGAAGGATTGCCCTCATCTCTCTGGCACTGATGTGTTCTGATTTGAAGTGATGTCGCCACAGACCCTGCACCTGTCGGTGGCAGGTTGTGGCTCCCCACCCCAGGTCTGAGGCATCTGTGTGCATTACCTGAGTGGGTTGAGGTGGCTGGAGAGGGAGGCCTGGGTTGTGATTTACCCGAACCAACCACCATAGTATTTTGTTTTTTAGGCAGGGAAGAAGAGGCACAATGTGTTCCAGAGGCTGGATGTGTTGCTTCCAGATTGACCGAAGGCACCACTGTTGCTTTCTCATGTGCAATCTTGCCAAAGGAAGCATGGGTATGGTGGCTGCCATGTAGCCCAGAAGTTTGAGTTACTGCCTTGCAGTCAGCTCTGTGGAGTGAAGGACCAGGAGAAGATGTTCTGTCAAGGCACTTACTTTTTGTGAGGATAAGTATGCCTCCATGAGATCTGAGCGGAACCTGCATCCGAGGAATACAATGTCTTGTGTTGGTTGAAGATGGGATTTTGGTAGGTTTATCTGAAATCTCAGTGATTGAAGGAGGGTTCATCACAAACTGGATGTGCCCTTGGAGGGTTTCTTGGCTGGCAGCCTGGATCAGCATTTCGTCCAGGCAGGGGAATATCTGCATTCCCTTTGTCCTGCAGTAAGCCACCACAGGTGCCAGGCATTTGGTGAAGACTCTGGGTGCGGTAGAGAGTCCAAAGGGCAAGGCAGAGAATTGCAAGTGAGTAGAACCCACGAAGAATCTTAAGTATTTCCTGTGGGAGGGTTTGATTGGGATGTGGAGGTAAGCATCCTTTATATCTGAAGTAGTCAGGAATCCTTGTGGAATAATGACAGGGAAAAGACCTGGCAGAGTTAGCATTCTGAAGTTTGGGACTTTTAGAAAAAGGTTGAGATAGAAGAGGTCTAGAATGGGTCTCCAGGGACCGTCCTTCCTGGAGACCAGGAAGAGCCTTGAGTAGAATTATCTTCCTTTTGCAGTAGAGGGGACTGTCTCTATGGTGCCCTGATCTAACAGGGTCTGGACTACCGGTTGCAAGAGGTGCAGTTGCTGAGCAGGTGGTCGAGGTATGCCTCACACTATGGGAAGAGAGATCCAGGATATAAAGTAACCGTTTTGAAGTATGTTCAGGACCCACTTTTCTGAGGTGAGAAGGGTCTAAACAGGGAGACAGTGAGAGAGGCGAGCAGACAGTGGTACAGGAGGAGGATGAGGCAAGGGTGGCAGGTAGTTAGATGTTTCCTGCCCTGACTTTAAAGGGAGTCCTCTGGCTAGAGGGAGGGGGGATGCTCGAGCTGGAGGGGGTTGTTTCCTAGTGGGCTTATGAGGCCTTGAAGGAGGAGCAGGGCAGGAGTGCTTCCTAATAAATTGGGTTTTGGCTGGATAGTTTCTGTGAAAGATAGGGAGAGGTGAAACCAGTGAATGTTTCAGGTCCTCCATTTCTTTTCCTTTTTGTTGCAGGGATTTGAAAAGGTCTGCCACCTTAGAACCAAAAAGTGCAGCATTATCCAAGGGAGCATCAATAAGCTTTGCCCTGAAATCATCAGGCAGCGGTTGTAGATGAAGCCAAGAGTATCTGCGTAAGGCAGATGCTGATGCTGCTGACCTGGTTGAGGATTCAGCAGCATCGTAACTGCACTTTACAGTGTGTCTGGTTACCTGGGAAGAGACAGCCAGGAGAGAGAACAGTGATGCTTTGGCAGGGGAGTCTAGAATATCTGCCAGGTGTTTGGTGGCAGATTCTAAGAGGGACAAGGTATACTTGGCCATGTGGGTCTGTTAGTTTGTAGCTCTGAAGGCCAAGGTAGCCAAGTATATATTTTTTTGCCCAACCTTTCCATTGTCTTCCCTTCTTTGTCAGCTGGGAGAATGGTGGTAGTAGGTAGGAGTTTGGAAGCTTTATCCGTAGCGACTGATAATACTGGCAGGATCAGCAGGTGGTCACTTCAGCAGATACTTAGCAGTGTCAGGCACCTTATAAAGACTGTCTGGTCTGCGTGGGGTAGGAGGTTGGGAGTCAGGGTTCAGAGATGCAGAAGAAAAGGCATGTAAAAAGGCAGGCAGGAGAGGAGGAACAGCAGATGGGCTGGGGTTTTCCAACTGAATGAGGTCATAGTACCTCTTTTGTAACTTAGTCATTCTGAGGATTCACATTTAAAGTGATCCTTCATCCTGCTGATTGTCTGACTAAAGGTCAAATCTTCAGCTGGGGAGTCAGGGTCCACTGACTTCTTCTGGGGATCCATATCCCAAGGGGTGGATAGTTGTCAGTTGTAAGAAAGTAATTCCTCAGAGGAATCTGAAAGAATTTCCTCTTCCCTAGTAACTGTGTCAGTAGGCTGAGTCCTAGGGCACAGGAGAGGATGAGGGATGGAACCAGTAAAAGCAGTGGTAGGCATCAGTGCCATATAGGCACTGAAAAGGCTTTGACTAAAAGCCTGCCAATCAGGCATGCTTTCTGTAGAGGGAGAAACATGTTTCCTCTTTTCTTTTAAAGGGCCACTGGATGTCTGTCTAGAAATCGCAGATTGCAAGGGCTCGGAGGGCTCAGACGGTTCCTCAGAAAACGCAGGACCCCCCCCCCCCGGCATCGAACACTGATGCCGAAATAGCCTCTGCGGACGTGTTCTTGTCTAAGGATAGAGCGGCATCCTTAGAGGTACCTCCTCATTGAATCTAGCCACTAGATCTCAGACCTGAAGGGCTTGTCCGAAAAGAAGACAGGACCTTGTGCCCCTCTTACATGTTGATTTACCACATCACCGTGGTATTGTCTGTGAAAACTCCGAGGGGCAGGTGATGAACAAGGGAATGAAAACCCTGAAGAGACAAAAGTAGACCCCTCATCTCCTTTATACTGATGTAGTCTAACCTCGGATGAGGAGGCCAGAGATCCTGAACCTTGAGGGGGCCACAGGAGGCATCCCTCCTCCCATCTGAGGTGTCTGTAAAGAGCTCCTGAGTTGGAACTGGAGCTTGAAAAGGAAGCCCTGGGTTGAGAGAAAGCTGATGAATTCACCACTGAAGCTCGAGCTTGAGAAAGGGAAGTCCAGGGGGGTGGCAATGTTGGAGCTGTTTTGAGTTTAGGTACGACTGCAGATTTCTAATATGCAGCCTGGCAAGAGGGAGCATGGGAATGGTGGAAGCCATGAACCAGAGAACCTTGTGAAATTCCCTGGTGGAGACAGGCACCATAGAAAGAAGGGCTTGAAAGAAGGAAATTGGAGACAGAGCCTTGGGGGCTGGAAGGGATACCAGCATGGGAACCATCTGAAGCCTGCAGCCAAAGACAATATGATCCTGGGAAGGAATCAGAACTGATTTCTGGAGGTGTATGGTGAACCCCAAACTCTAACTGGGAGGTGGTAATCTTGAGATACTACAGCAGAATGTTGGGGAAGAAGCCTGAATCAGCAGATTGTCTAGACAGGGAAAGATGTGAACTCCTCGAACTGTGCAAAAAGCAATGACAGGAGCAAGGCATTTGGTGAATACACCTAGGGCAGTAGAGAGGCCAAGAGCAAAGCAGAGAATTGACAATGCAAGGAAGAAACAGAGAAATGTAAAAACTTCCTAAAGAGAGGATGACTAGGGATGTGAAAGCATGCATCCTTGAGATCCAGAGAGACCAGAAATGCTTGCGGTAAAGTAAGAGGGAACAATGTTTGCAGAGTTAACAACCAAAAAGGAGGAAACCTTGAGAAAGTTGTTCAGTTGGGAAAGATCCAGAATTGGTCTCAAAGTGTCTTCCTTTTATGGGACAAGAAACATCCTAGAGTAAAATTCCTTCCCATCTGGGCAGGAGGCATTGCCTGAATGGTGCCCTAAGCCAAAGGGGAATGAAGAACCAGCTGTTCCCGATGAAGTTGACGAATGCCTAAAAAGGAAGGAAGGAAGGGACTTCCAAACCCTGAAGTATCCCTGAAGTATCCCTGATGAATAAAGACCAGAACCCAAGAATCTCAAGTTATCCGAAGCCAATATGGAAGAGACCGGGACAGACTGATGGACAAGGGAACCTGACCGAGGGCAGGAGGAACTGTCAAACAGAACCTGGTTTATCCTACAAAGGAAGTTTCTGGGAGACAGGAGTCAGAGTATTCTTAGCAGGAAGCACACATCTAGAACCCTTCGAGATTGCCTATGAACAGTAGCAGACTTAAAGGGATAATTTCTCTGAAATATGGTAACAGTAGAAACAAAAATATGTTTCAACTCCTGCAATTCTTTACCATTGTCCTGGAGTGACATGAACAGTTCAGGTGAAGCAGATCCAAATGATTTTTATTATCCAGAGGAGCATCTAAAAGTTTGGCCTTAACATCAGGCAAAACCTGCAGACGAATTCAAGAATAATGTCTCATATCTGAACCACATGCAGCAGCCCTGGAACAGGCCTCAGTTACATCATAGCTACATTTGACTGAGTGGTGGGCAACTTGAGAAGTAGAGCCCAGCAGTGAAAGGACCAACGCATTCCTCTCAGAGCCAGGAAAGTCAGAAACCACCTTAGAAACCTGAGAAAGAAGGGCCAAAACATACCTGGTCATACGAGTCTGGTAGTTGATAGTTGTAAAGGATAAAATGTCAGTAGTGTAAACTTTTTTGCCAGAATTTCCATAGCCCTACTAGTCATATCAGAAGGCAACAGTTTGGTAAAGGGCAATAATTTGGACGTGTGTCAGAAGAGACTGACACTACAGAAAGGTCAGCAGAAGGGCATTTGTAAGGGAATTTACATTCTTCAGGCATTTTATACAATCTATCTGGCTTCTTCTGTGCAGGGGGCTGAGAGTTAGGGTCCAAAGATGCTGCTGATGGCTCAGGAGACTGTCTATATGAGCTTTTAATATCTTTTTTTAATCTCAGAAACTTGACTGCAATCCCACTTAAAATAATTCATCATATGGGCAATGGTATCCCCAAAAGAGAGTTACCCTTGAGGTGAATCTGGACTTGCAAACAATCCTCTTCCTCTGAATTGTAGTCCAAAGGGAAAGGAGTTTGGGAAGAGTAAGCCAAAGATTCTTCACCCAAGTCCAGGTCCTTAGTCTAGGGATTCAACTGCATGGGCTTCTTAAGTGGAGTGAGAGACCAGGGAGGAGCAGGCACAGAGACCCTTAAGGAGGCTTCAAGGCCAAAGCATTAAATAACCTAAGTGAAATTCTGTCATTTATGTTCCAGAGCCTTAACAACAGAGGAAATGTGCTTTGTTTTTGGCTTCTTTGTCGGTGGATCATCTGCACAAAACACCCTCAGATGTCAGACCCCTGGTGAAATTCAAAAATGGTCGTAGTAATCCCCTCCTGAACTAAGAACTGAGGAATCCCCCCACAGTCCTTCAGAAATAATGAACCAAGGTTCCCCCTCAACCTCAGGTACAGATGTTTGAAAACCCTCAGAGAATTTGCGAGAAGCCAGATCTATGCACACCTCCACCTGCGTCACAGTAGAGGAATCTGCAGCAAATTCCAGATGGTCCTCCAGGCTTTCACCAGCCTTGTGAGAGATGTCGAGGGAGACTGGACAGCAGCTTGATCAGACCTAACTTTTCTGGCCTTCGTCTTAGCAGACCTCAGGCCCTTGGGATGGATGGAATCTGCTACAAAACCCTGAAACATCAACTTCAGACATTGGTTCTCCAGATCTATGGACAAGGAGGAGAGACAACTACATATGCTCTTAGACACAAACACCTGGCAGACAGAGCACTGCATATGATCATGGGAAGCATCCAAACAGAAGAGACACTGGTTGTGACGGACATTATGGGGAATCTGTATCTCACACTGACATTTCTCTTTCTGGATGACACAAATACAACCACAACAAATAAAAGAATGAAAAAAAAAAAAACAAAAGAGCACTTATCTGAAAACACCACCTAGTAACCAGCACAGCAGAAGGGCATTCAGACCGATGTTTAACAATGGTGCTTGGACTGGCAGCAAAGAAGTTGTTTGTGTGTGTCCATATGTCACCTTTATGCTCCTACTCCTTGCTCGGGGAGCATACATGTGACGTACAACACCTATAAGAACTAAAGGCTTTGGTATACTGGCTGGATGTTGGGCTATCCTTGGCAGGAGATCTCCTATGTAAAGAATACTGCAACAGTGATATGGAAGGACATTAGAGGTTAAAGTCTCCCATGAATAAGGCATTTGGTTGGATGCTGAATGCCTCCAGTAGGTCAAAGTACAAGCTGTGAGCTTTGCTGGTCATTGAGGGTGACCTGTAGCTGGTCATGACATGGTACGGAACCATATCCACGGAGACCAGGATATGCAAGTTTCTAGGACATCAACTTGTTTAACTAACCTAGAGTTGTGCTTGTTGCGAAAATAAATATAGAAACCTCCACCTTTAACCCTTGTCTGTGTTGTTGTTGGTCTAATGTGTGGAAGGCACTGTAACCTTGCATTGCTTGAGTATTTTATGTAGCTTTAAACCAAGTCTCAGTAACAACACAGATATCTACATTCTCTAGAGTGAGGACAGTTTGTAGGGTGCAGAGCTTCTTGTTTAGGCTCCTACCATTGAGCAGTAGCACCTTAAGGTTGCCTTGATTTTTTTTTTCTATTTTGGTAGTTTTGTCATTTTGACAATGCCTAAAAAGGCTCAAAGGGGACGGATAACATTTCAGAAAATATCCAAAAACCCAGAGGGGACAGGTGCAGTCCATCCTTGGCAAAGTAACATGGTCTGTTAAACATATCCTCCCATGTTGAAAGATATCGGATCCCCCCTGCAGTGACACCACCACAAACAAAGCCAATTGTTAAAAACAGTCATATCCTGTTCATGCTGTGGCATCATCCTAGGTGAAGGTAGAATGCTGCTCAGTGCAAGCCACGTACCTGTCTGCCACATACCTGTCTGCAACACATATTCAGAGAGATTCATTGTCTCTTTTTCACACAGTCCACGGAGGTACACCTCAGGTCATTTACACCCACATGGACTATGCCAGAAACATGTTAGTGCATGTAATGCAGTGCCTTGAGTGTATGCATGGTATTATGGATCCTAGTTGCAAATACGTAAGTAACTGTCATCTTCTCATTGTCCAGCTTGGTGATAGGGGCATGTGTGTGTCGTACAATAGAATCCCCTAAGATCCGAGTATTAGGTAAAGTGTTTGCCTGCCTTATGGGCTTTGTTCTTTTGGGACCATTGGGTATATGCTTACATGTGGAGTTAGGGGGTTTTCATATGTGCTTTAGTGGCTGCTGAGGACATGTGCAGCTGTTTAATGGTTTAGGAGGTCTTTGAGGTTTGGGAAGGTTTCTTTTAAGTGCCTCAGGGTAAAGTTTACATGTGTGGTGAGCATTGTGTGTGTAGTATGTAGATTGTGCGTTTGTGACAACCTTGTTAGTATGCAAGATTTTATTGTTCAATGAGGTTATTTATGTACATCTCTCGCATACCAGGTTAGTTTCTATAAGTTGCTGCAGTGTCTCAGGATGTCCACATATACCAAGCTGGCTACAGAGACATTAGGAAGATGCATATCCATATTGTCTGGACCTGTATTACAGATATTATGGTTTAGGGATTTGATTTTACGGGGGGGGGGGGGGAGTATGTGTGGTGTCTGGAACTAAGGCTAGCTGTTAGGTAGTGCTACGATCTATTAGAGAATGGGTGACCTGACATCAGCACCCTGACTGGGAGAATAAACATTCTCCAGAAGGGTGTTAATCTACAGATAATGCCCACTGAAAAATAAGTCCACCAATTCAAGGAAGCATATCAAGCTGCCATGGAGTTCGGACTGAAAATAACAACCTAAAGGTCGCTATTATTTTACACTTCCTAACCAGCGCTTTTGTTGTTTAGTGAGTGTAATATATATTATTTTCTTCTTCTATCACTAGTACAGCCCCTCCAACAATCATTATTATTCCCGCCTTTTTCATTTTTCCACAATATTTAAAAGCCCTGTCGTTGTATTCTGTTTACCCCTCAGTAGTAGGAATCTGCACCTAACCTATAAAGCAGTCTGTGACACAACCCTGATTGAAATGTTGAATATTTGGAGGATCATGCTAGAGAGACAGGGGTGTCTCAGAGATTGCCCCTCTAGAAAGGCTTCCTATTCGTGTGAATCAGTGCCCTTCCCTGACCGTCTTCAGAAGGTCTGAACCAGTGAACGAGTTCTATCCCTTGCTTTCCAACAGTAGCTGAACTTGCACAAGATAACTGCAAGTAGCTTGGAGTGACAGCTTTGACAACTTGGAAGTAGTGTGGAGGGATGTCTGTTTATCCTGGATTACAAAGGGATACTTTAGGCCGATGTGAAAACTACGTGTGTATAGTGACTCTTAGCAGACTTGAAATGGATTAGTCAAGTCCCATGAGTGGAAAAAAATTACAATTGTATTAGAAATACTTAAGTAAGGCTTGTTTAGGTGTTAAGCTCTGAAAACAAAGTAGGGGGAAACAGATTTAGCTCAAAGGTGGTTTTCCTTAAAACGCAATGTCCAAACTTCTGTTTGCCTTTTCTTACACTTGTCTTGTCATCCTGTTGCATCATGAAGGCTAGGAGTGGCAGAGAAACTAGGTTAGGTTGCTTATTCCACCTACAGACCCATTCAAAAAATGTCTGCACTTTTAATCAGTGTTTTTGCTACAGTTAAGGCTGAGCAAAAGCAAGACTTCACGCTTGGATGCAAATAAACACTTTTTTATATCTTTTGTATATTTTATATAATTTGCGTGTGTGTATATGTATGTGTGCTATATATATATATATATACATATATATATATTTATATGTATATATATATATATATATATATATATATATATATATATGTATATATACATATATGTATATATATATATGTGTGTATATATATATATATATATATATATAATATATATAATGTGTGTGCATATATATATATGTGTATATATGTATATATATAATGCGTGTATCACATGTATATCACACACACACACACACACACACACATATATAAGTTTCCACCTTGCAACTCACATGCACAAATGAATATCTGGCAGATTGATTTTGTATAAAGTTGCTACTTTTCATCTCCGTTTAAACCTGTCACATTTTCTTAGACATTTTGCTTCAACAAAAACAAGCAAGAAACTAAAACAGGACGATGAAAGTAACCATTTGTAAAGAGTCCTGTATATGTGCATGACACCAAATAGAAAACCTTTTTCATTAGCTATGTAAGATTTCCAGGTAGAAGGGTTCCTTGCCTTCTGGAAAACCTGAAGCACATTCACATAAAGCTGCTGTGTGAAGGGGACTAGAATTCTACCATCCATAATGTCAGGTTGAGATATGACAGGATGGGGTACAGTGATGAGCCCTGCTGCTGTGTGAGCAAGTCCACCTTGTAGGGCAGCTTGTAGTGATGATCCACATCTAGGTGGTACAGAAGGGGAAACTGATGCTTCCTTTTCCAAAAAAGGAGTCACAAGTAGAATCCTTGTTTTGTCTCTCTGGATCTTTAATAAGACCTTTGGGAGAAGAGGAAGTAGAGTGAAGGCATACAAAAACATCCTTTTCCAATGCAATGAAATGCTGTCAGTTTTCCAAGCTTGAGGACAATGAATCCTGCAGAAGAAAAGGGGAAGTTGTTTGTTGTGGGTGGAGGCAAATATGTCTATCAGTGGGGTATCCCACTTGTGGACTATATCTGGAAGACACACCTGCTCAACATCCATTTGTGGGGGTGGGGCTGGGGATATAAGTGGCTTGAATTGACAGGTTTGTTTTTTAGCCTGGTCTCACACCATAACAGTTAGCCTGCAAAGCTAGCAAGATGCCCCCCCCCCCGCCACTTATTTACAACCTGAATGTGGTGATGTCTGAAAATCCTGAGAGATCCTAGGGTCTATGAGTGTGAGAAGGCCTGCAGTGTCTGCATTAGTGCCTGTATCTCCTTCAGGTTGATGTGCTCTGACTTCTGATTCTGTGGTCACTGGCCCTAAATGCTCAGAAAGCCCGTCCACACTCATCATGCAAAAGCTGAAGCATCTGTATGCAATTCCTGCTGCAGTATCTACAGCTTGGATTGAGATTTACCTGTGATATCCACCACTGGATTTCTTTCTTTAACCAGGGGAGAAGAGAAAGCTGTGTATCCAATGGATGAGAGTGCGGAGACAAAATGGATTTCAGGTACCACTGGATCTTTCTCATATGAAGTCTGACAAAGGGGACCATAGGTATGGTTCTAGCCATGAATCCCATGGTCATGATGATTTTGTTTGTAGTGCAAACCTAAAGGGGTAGAAGAGACTGGAAATAACTGTAGAGACTCTGCACACTGTCTGAAGTCAGGAGAATCTGCATGAGTTTGGTGTCCAATCTGCAGCCCATGGTGACTAGGTCTTGAGTTGGTTCCAAAGTGGATATCTTGAAGTGGATTGTGAACTCCAGATTTTGGAGTGAGGACATGGTGAAGACGAGATAAGAGGATGACTGTATTAAGAGGACACCAGAAAAGCTCATGGATGAATGAAGGGCAGAAGGGTTTGGCGGGACAACATCTTGAAAGCTGGGACCCTAAGAAAGGTTGGGAGTGGACAGAACCAATATGTCTCCATTCTCTTTCTTTTTCTTGGAACCAGGAAAAGTTTCTTTTTCTTGGAAACAGGAAAAGTCTTGAACAGAACTCTTTTCCCATGTACTGTTGTGGCATGGGTTCCACACTACCTTGGTCAAGCAAGGCCTGAATGATGGGAAGGAATACCGTTGTGGCATAGGTTCTATAGTGCCTTGGTCGAGTGAGGCCTGAATGATGGGATAGAGTAGCTTTATCTGACTGTGCAGAGCAGGAGGGATATCATTGAACAGAGGGACTTCCTTCAACGTCATTTTGTAACCCAGTCAAATACTGGAGAGGACCAACTTGATTAAGGTAATAAGCTGACACTTTTCTATAGAAAATTAGGACTGAAGTGGGGAGGGCAAAAAAGGTAGTCAGGCTAACTTGTCTGGGTAGGGAGGCCTCCTAGATTTAGGATCCCTGTTTAGTTTATATTGGAACCTTTTCTTAGGCATTTTCTTGACCTTATGAGAGGGCACAGACTCCCTGTGAGTAATGAAGTAGGCTTATCAGGGTAGTTTCTCTGGTATCGGGGGAGTGAAGTAAGGAAAATGTGTCTGTGTTCCTTCATCATTTTACCTGTTCTTGTAAGGTTTTAAACAAACTACCTTCATCAGGGCTAAATAATAAGTCCCTATTCCAAGGAGAATCAAGAAGTTTGGCTTTAATGACCTCCGGGAGGGACTGACAGCATAGACATGTATACCCTCTAATAACAGAAAATGTGGCAGCTGCTCTGTAGAAAGTTTCCACTAACCATAAGCTGCATTTGATGCTATGCTTAGCCACTTGTGAGGCCTGAGCGACCATAGACATGCTTGCTGTCTACTGCTGGTCCTTCCATTGTAGTCAAGGCTGTAAGTTCCCAAAGATCGAAAGCAAATATTTAGTAATTCGGATCGGACAGTTGAGAGCTCCAAAGGCTAAAGTGGTAGTAGTATATACCCTCCATAACCCATCTATCCATTGCTTAGCTATCCTTACTGGAAGGAAGGCCAATAGCAACAGGTAGGAGTTTAGAAGGTTTATCTGTAGCCATAGACAACATGGAAGGATCTGCCAGGTGATTCTTGTACAAAACTTTAAATCTTCAGGTACTTTATAAAAATCTATTAGGCCTTTTAGGAAACAGGGCTGAGAGTTAGGAGCAATAGACATATATGCAAAGGTATCAAGAAAGGCCTCCATGCCAGAAAGAGACAGGGTTGGAGCAGGACTGTCTACCTCTAAGATGTTGTTATACCTTTGTTGCACATCAGAAATCTGTTTTTAAGTCTCAAAGTTTTTCATCTTGTTACATGTTTCCCCAGTTGAAGTTTTTTGGACTGGAGAATGGATCTGACAAGAGTAGGTCAAGGAGTGTTCATCTGAGTCTGAATACACCTCCTCATCCGCAGAAGATAAGAATGTCTCTTTCCTGGTGTAACAGGAGTAGGAGCACATGAGGTAAAAGATGGTGGTTTAAGTGTCATTTTGGCCTTAAACAGACCCTGAAAGAAATCCATCCATTTTTTCTTCCTTGGACATTTGGGAAATGGAAACATTTTCAGTTTTCTATTTTTTTTTTTTTAGGTGTGAAGTCTACTTTCACAAGAAAAAGGAGGTTCCAACCCCCGATGAAAACTGATAAGTGACCCTGGTATTTCCTCTAACCAAAATTTGTGGTACACCCTCGGGTACTTCAGAGATAATTGCGTGGGATTTCCCTTTCTCACCAGTGTCAGGAATATCAGTCTTCTCAAAGTGCACACTTCAGATGCCATACTGGCCTCCGGTAGGGTCACGGTAGTATGCATTTGAGAAGGAACTGGGCGTACTCCAGGTTCTGAAACATCAATGTGTATAGCCAAGTCTCATGAAGCAGAAAATGCCAGGCCTATGCCTCTTAAATTTCTTCTTCACTTCAGACAGGATTGTTAGAGGTGGAACTGTCTACATCTTGGTCTAGACAATGCGCTTAAAGCACTGGATTCGAGCATATATTGAGGAAAGTAAGTTGCACCTGTTAGGTTTTAGGTAGAAAGAACTGACAAATCATACAGCTCTTATAACCATGCTTGGCACCTAAACAAGAGCACTGGGAGTCAAGATCCTTGTAGGGAATATGCAGACCACAGTTGCACTTTCCCCTCCTAGATGACATCTAACAAAGTACCAAACAAGAATACAAAAATAATCAAGGAAAGTTCCTCAATGGGGCAATTATCTGACTCAGTTAAGGCCAATAGCCATACATAGAACAGACTGATGGATGCAGGAGCAGCATTTTAGACTGGCTACATCCACTTATGTACCTTTATGCCCACCGGTTTAGATCATACGTCAGACACTTGGCTCTATGGAAGGTTTTGGCTTTTCTACCTCGGCTGGACATCCAGGTTATCTAACAAGATAATCCAACAGTATGGAATACTGGAACAGTGATTTAAGGATGGATGTCACAGCTAGTAGCTTTTCAAATGTCAGAAGTGGTTCTTATCAAATGATAGAAAGCTTCTATTTTTTAGCTTGTTTGCTTAAAACAATAAAACATTTTCTTGTCAGCAGCTTTAGTCTATATGACCATCTGTATAAAAACATGGGACATTACATTATTATATTTTAATACACATGTACTTTGATCAATATACTTTGACACCTTCCAGCAGTCCAACAGCACATTATATTGCTTACATCTAGCTTTTATTTTATTACAGTTGTGATGCCCCACCACTGGGCCAGTAATCAAGGAGCCTCAATCCACACCACTGGCAACGGTGGGGGATGTATACACTGGGAGGATGACAAGTACACAAGTAAACTGCAATTTCCCTTAAGAGCACAAAGAGATCACAGTCAGTCTGGGGATGGTTTCTCCCTCTTTCTCTAGATCCCCACTAAGACTCCCCACTGGCACAGCTACAGAGTTGAGATCTTACCTGAAAGGACAAGCCAGGACCTCCAGCACCCTCTTGTCTAACCAGTGCTTTGTGTCCCTTGCCCA